>NC_062254.1:10152526-10474311 GCF_905475465.1 Pieris napi
TAAAATCCCGAATACATTAGAGTAAATTAAATGACATGAACGCTGTTACAAATTCCTAAAACAAGGTCTGATGTAAAATAAACAGAAGAATGCCCTGAGGCAAGAAACGTACATCCCTCAAAACCCAGTTATATCGTTAATTAAAATATTATAATAAACATTATGATACGCGTACATTTATTTATGAAGTACTAGCTGGAATGGGATGCTCATCCTTGCTCAACTTGCTCAAGGCCCGATGTTGACAAGTTACCCACAATGTCACCTCATCCGTATAGTTATTCTAAGTTATTGTTTTATACAGAAGTTTTATTGGATAATTATGTAGTAGTAGTCGAATGGGACGTAGTGTTCAACCATTTAGTCTCAATGACTACTTATTAGAACTAGCTGATTCTGTCTATCATCCGGAAATTAGTTTCGTAGAAAATCTTACATAGGACATAGTTATCCGCTACTTCAATTAATTACCTTTTTGGCGGTGTGTATCTGTTTTAATATCAGTAATATTAGTCATTTTAATATAAAAGGTCCTTAGCAATACATATTTATTTTGCTTAGCCTGTGTATTTTATAGTTGTGCAGCGCCACTAACTCGTTCTTCATAAATTAAGAGTGTGACTGAAAAAGAGGAAGTATATTTTATATTTTTATGATACCTGATGTTAAGTGTAACCACCGCCTATGGACACTCTCAATGCCAGAGGACTAGTGTGTGTTGCCGGCCTTTTAAGAATTAGTACGCCCTTGAAGGACCCTAAGTCGAATTGGTTCGGAAATATTTCATTGGCAAGTTGATTTCACATAGTGGTGGTATGCGGCGAAAAACGCTCAGTATGTCTAAGGACGTCGAGGTAATACGGGTAGAATTCAAACACTATTGTCGAAAAATATCTGAAGTATAAAGTAATGTTAAGGAATGATGTAGAATACTTTGTAGAAAACTTATGGACACCCGATCCAGCTAAGTTTTTCCATCAGCACAGACTCAGTTCCTAGTAAGGTGTTCCACAGTTTTATATTGAACGGAAACTTTTCCGAATAAAACAATTACCAAAGTCGAGCGTAGTTTGTTAACACGAACATTAACAGAAATGTTATATTGGGCTTCCTTTTGTATTAGCGCTAAGTTTGCCTGACTCTTTTGTCCTGCTACTTTTATTTATAGGAGTGACAGGACTAACTTTCAAAAGTAATGTGAAATTAAGTCGATTTAATTAGTGTTTGGCATGTGAAGTTATAATTTATAGACGTGCACTCCAGCTGCTCACTCCAGAGAAAATTAATTTTATTTTGTCTGATCCTACAAAAATATTAGGACTCTTTAACAAATATGTATGTGATTGTTATAGGACAAATGGACATAATATTATAAGGTATCGTGTATATTATATTTTTAGATTGACAAATGATCTTGAAACCGATACAAAAATCTGAGGCCCAGATTTTAAGACGTTATGCAATCTATTTCAAGACATCTGTCCGTCTGCGACAAGTTCAAGGTCTTGTAAATCTCCAATACTTTACCTTTGCTTTAGTTCTTTATAGCGTATTAAAGTAAATAAAAAGGTCATGTTGACAGTCAGAACATGTAATACCGTCTCTTCAGCTGTATTGCTACAAGAACTGGCAGCACTTTGTCTAACCCTGAACCTGTAAAGATACGACAAGAATCCACCGTGACCTGTCAACATCTGGGTAATCAATCCCGTTGGTTTTATTTGTTTAATTATCAAAAAGGCCGAAGCAACATTTGGAAGGAATAACTTACCCATCATCTTTAAAATCAATATTATACACAAGGCAACTTCAAACATCAAAATGTCGAAAGTAGACAGAAAGTAATTGATATAACTAGGTCAGTAAACTTTTTGCTTAAAACTTGAAGGAAATTACAGCAGGTAGTTTGTTTAACGATAATTGCTTTAATTGTTATTCATTTTTAACTACAGCACTTCGCTTAAGTATGATGTCTCCTTCAGGGGCTCTTCAAATGGATTAAGTAAAGCATTTAATCTACTAACTTCCTTTTAGAAAGTGTAGAATAAATGTTTGAGTATTTTCCAGGCATACAAAATAATATTTCCTAATAAAACGTCTAGGAATGTATGGTTCAAAGCTAAATTAATTAGAAACGACATGGTAAGATATAAACGTTACTCCCAAAAATAATATATACTTTCAAACTTTACTTAAAATAACGAACACTTTTTTATCCGTCTTTAAAACATGCATTACAAAAGATCGATTAGTAAAACTTACATTAATATTTCGATATAATTCGTATGAAGGCTACTCGTAGGATAGATCCTGAAAATACTAGGTTTATTTTGTACTAGTATTAATTGAAATATATTGTTTTTGAAGTTATAATTCTTTAGGCGGGTGATGAAAAATTGATGAGAGTGAAATTTTACGACGCGCGCGCACCGTTACACAAAATTAACAGAATGAAGTTAGTTCTAGGTGGCATGAAAATCGATAATAACTATGACCAAGTTGTATATTCTAGTATTTTTATATATAGAACCTGTTTCGTAACAGAACAATTAAACAGTGTGAATAAATAAATATTATTTTGGTGTTTACTAATAATAATTTTATTGATTAATTTTAATATTTATCGTTAATCACTACTGCATTTTAGTTATTTTTTTCAATACTCCAAAGAAGTATTACTTCTAACGCGTGTACATAAGTACATAAACTCTTTTTTTTTCTAAGAATAGTCAAAAACCTACAATAATGTGTTTGGATGGACGCTTATTTATCACTAAATCATTTTTATAATTGACACCGACAATTATAATACTTAGAGACAATGTTTTAAGATCAATCGTATCTTAACCAAAATATAATAAACCAAAACGAGTTCAAGGCTGTTTTAAATATTTTTATATTGCAAAAAGACATTAAAAACTATAATAAAAGCTTTACAAAGTAAATTACTGTAATACCCTACAACTTCAGAGCTTCCGTAAATAGAGCAGTTTATACAAAGCTCTATAAAATAAGCTCACTCGGTGCATTAAAGGCTGTTAAATAAAACTGAATATTAAAATAGTTTACACGGACTATATTTTAATTCATTCCACAAACTCAATAAGCGTGTGAATATTTGAGTACATTTTATTATTGGATTTTAATGGTTTCATATTTTGTACTGGTGGCTTGACCTTATATCTTTATAAATGACATAAGTTTTTAATGCTCTTTACTGCCATCTAGCGACGGAGCTAAATTTGAAGACCATCTGCCATTTTTATATCTTTTTCAAAATAATTTTACCAACCATGTTTTAATCTTCACAATTGTATTTTCTATTTTTGTAAGTTATTAGTTGACTTTATTAATAATTAAAAGGACGGCAACGCAATAACAACCTTCTGGCAATGTGTGTGTATCACTTAACATCAGGTTTGCCTCCTATTACATAAAAATAAACAGAAACATTCTTGTTTTCTTTAATTAAGTTGCACATGATGTTTTTAAGTTTATTGTGTTTACTATAATTTAATTATAGTGCAAAACGTGTAGACAAATAAATAGACATTTGATTAGTACACTACCGTTGTTTTTAAATATTATACTTTTAAGTATAAAGTATTTTTTTCTATAACGATGAGAAACGATTATATATTATATATAAGTGATTCGTGCTCGTCAACCCAAAACATAAGAATGGAAATTTTAATTTAAAGTATGTGATTAATTCTGTTAAGCTGATCAATAGGCATTATTTAAGTAACAATTAAAAAAAATTAAGAGAAAGACCGTTAAATAAAACACTTCGCGGTTAAACAGCGGTTTTATTTTAGTCTTCAATGCACATAAACCACACAATATAAATATTTATAACATCAAATTTTTGAGTCGTTGAAAATAGTATAACAATTTTAAATTTAACATTGCCAACAAAATTGTGAAAGCTTTAAAACAGTGAAGCACTAAATCCACGCTGACAGACACGCACACAGGAATGCTTTTAAAAATCCTAATCTTGTAAAGTTGCTTAGAATGAGATCCGAGTCCTGTCAACTTAGACGTTTGACCCGTATATAAAAATATTATATTAGGAAAGTTTATTTTTATTCACAATTTGTTGCTTTATAATATAAAAATTTAACATAATTACATGTAAAGGAAAGGCAACTAGCGGCCTTATCTCTTTCGAGCGATCCATTCCAGGCAACCACTGTGCTAAAAAAAAATGTATTAAATTGCATAAGGTAGGCAAGAAGTGCAAAAATACATATATTAAATATAGTTATTAGGAAAATAAACTAAACAGGAACAAAAAACAAACTAAACTTATAAAGGATACATGAAAATAAAAAAAATAATAATAATAAAAAGTGAACATTTTTAATTTTAATTTAAGATCAGTCTCACTTCAGTTAGTAGGTATTATTAAAGTTTTTAACGAAAAACAGAATTTTTCAACTTCAACTTAGATAAGACTAAACTTCTGCTACTAAAGATTCTAGAGGTAGTCAAAAGACTACACGTTTTTTAAAGCAGTATATTCAAACGCTTAGCAATTTTAGCTCATAAGTGCAACCGCGGACTGACAGAAGCAATTAACTATGAAATTCTGCTTGATTATATGCAATAATTAAAATAAAATATATTAATTTATTATAACTTGGCGTATTATAAACTTAACTAATTAATTAAATTACGTTTAATTTCATTACTCGTTTGCATTCTATCCTATAAACAAATATTTGTATAAATTTCTTTAGTATTAAATGATAATTAAAAGTTTATAATGTATTAGACATAGTAAATGTAACTGAGAAGTCATAGGCTCCTGAAATAGAGTTTTAACATCGTGGTACACTTTTTTTGAGATATCTATCAATTATTATTATTAAGAGCCTTTGTGGGTTTGATTCTTAGATCCCTGCTTTATTTCAATTAAAATATTTTGAGGTCGAGCGTAAGTTCTGCTTACCTGATTCCTTTAAAAAGTCTTTAATAATGTAAATTAAAATGTAGAAATTTTATCGTTCGGTAAGATGTTATTATTAAAAGTAACAATGTTAATATATGACATATTTTTAATAGAAAATAAGTATTAACAAATAACGAGTTACGGGACTTAAAAAAACAATAAAATTAAGATATAATAGTAGATAATAGATATATAATAGTATACTTGTCAGCCTTTTTTGTCTGTTTATGTATTTTGCAATATGTATACATAAATTAAAAAACGAGTGTAAAAAAATCCAGATTTAATTAAGTTATTACACTCACCACTTTCCATGGCGACGGAGTCGGAATAACTTTTATAAAACTGAGCATTAAAACGGGCCTATTTCGAGAATTAATTTATTCCGCAAACTGCACGCCAGTATGAATATCTGAAAACATTTTGTTAATGGAACCCGGTCGTGTTCATAGTTATTTTTTAACCCACATTTTGTAGTCAAATCAAATTAAAACCATTTCGCCGGATTCAATTTTAATTATAAAATTCCAGACTATACAAACAAGGCTTGAATTTGTGATACTAGGCTGTGAAGATACGCTTCTTTAAGTACGGTAATTATTTTTTTTAATTTGTTGAACTCCTAAAATTTCAGGATTAATAATGAATGAAAATTGTATAACTTAAAATTTTCTTTTATTGCCAGCGTTCACCGACACGATCGCAATGCGCCAAAATACAAAGGTTAAATTTAGTCTTTCTGAGAAGCTATATTCTATATTACAGTGTTGGTTTCACATTGTGTGTATATTTAATTAATTAAATGTAAGCTACAGGAATACTTTTACTATACGAGTATATAACTAACTTTAAAATTGAGGTCGTAACTTCGATCCCCGGCTATGCACCAATGGACTTTCTTTCTATGTGCACATTTAACATTCGCTCGAACGGTAAAGGACAACATCGTGAAGAAACCGGCTAACCTTAGACCCAAAATGTCGAGGGCGTGCGTCAGGCACAGATGGATGATCACCAACTTACCTATTAGATTAACAAATGATCATGAAACAAATACAGAAATCTGAGACCCAGACCTAAAAACATGATGTTTTTTTTACCTTACTCAGATGACCAGAGTTTAAGATGTGGCATCCGTATTTTACTACTGAGCCGAATTGTTTATAAAATTATATAGAGTGATTCTCGATCGGAGCGACGCATAAGCACCAAAATGCACAAACTCAGAATAACTTTATTCATATAGGTAAACAAGTACACTTATGAACGTCAGAAAAGAAGTTAAATTAATTCTAAATTTACATTTACTACTAGTTCGCAAGTCAAGGGCGTAGAGTGGTCAAGAAAAACTGGCAAGAAACTTTCCGCCAACTTCCGCTTTCAGAAAGAAGAAAAACTTACACATCTAGTTGAAGAACTATTTCATTGGATTCTTTGAAGTTGATTGCAAATAATTGTATATGAATCATATCAACCGACCCTTCAACATAATTTAAAATAACATAAATTTATAGTAACTTTTAGATATGTAGGATCAATAGCGGTGGTGTCAGCCGCAATCGTCATTGTCACAGAGATCATAAATTAACAACATCAAAGTCAAATTAGTTAAAAACCATTACTACCTGTGGTTTAATCGATTTGCCAATATTAATAGATCTACAAATTAACGCCTATTTAATAGTCCGTTATAATAGGGATACAGATCGCAACAACCATAAAAATAGTTTTGGTTTAGATTGTTATTCATAAAAGTTAAAGCGGCCGTTTTATTTCACCAAGGTCAATCATACTATTTCCGCGAAAAGAGTGATAATAGATTATTACATTTTAAACATTCGTGAAATGTGCCGTTGTAATGTGCGTTAACTGTGTCGTACGTACCTATGTTTAAACAGTGAAATAAATGTAAACGCTGTTTTTCAGTCTAATTAGATGAATTACTGTAGTAAAAACATTTAGTTATTTTTTAACTATTTACACTAAATACGTAACAATAATGTTTAATTCGTCGAATAGGAAAAAGTGAGTGTACTTATGTACACGCGTTAGAAGTTATACTTCTTTGGCGTAACAAGATAAATATCTTTAAAAAAAAATATTCTATGTTTGTAGAAAAAACGACACTAGCAATAGAAAAAACTGTAACTTCAGGGTGTCGGTTTTTTGTGACACGTGTTGTTTTTCCCTAACGCGCCAATAGAAGTATAACTTCAAAAATGAGCTTTCATTTGATATATCAAATTGTATATGTAATGTACTTAGTATTCTATTTTTATATTTCCTAAAAAAAAAATCTGCTTTTACGACTTTGTTCCCCGGGTCAAGCCATATAATGATTCACATTATAGGTGGAAACAGTACAAAAATCCATTTGATAGCTTTTGAGATTATCGAGTACATACAGACAGTTTGACGCGGCCGGCTTCAAATATGTAAAGCTTAGATATAATGTAGGTAACAAAAAAGATTAAAACAATATATTTTTTTTTATTGAACTGGGGGCAAACGGGTAGAAGCCTCACCTGATGTTAAGTGATACCGCCAGAGGGCTCGTGAGTGCGTTGCCGGCCTTTTAAGAATTGGTACGCTTTTTCTTGAAGGACCCTAAGTCGAATTGGTTCGGAAATACTTCAGTGGGCAGCTGGTTCCACATTGTGGTGGTAAAATTATCTTTATCAATATTTTTTAGAAACCTAACACAAACTATTTCGTTTATTGTTCTCACTCCATCATTGAACAGCATTTTACTTTTCTTTCAGCATTTGGTTTCCACAATTTCTAATCCACGCTCCAATAGCCGTTATCATGAACCACCACTTACTATAAAGTTCCTCCTAAATACACATGTGTACTACTTTGACTCATACACATTTTAAGACCCGAAAACTATTAGTCCTTAAAGGATTTCCTAGAAAACCTTCCATTCGATATGGCACGTCGATTGCCGTTCGAAGATCAGATTAAGCCGGTAAGCTACGAATTCTATTCGACTGAAACCTGACATGGCTCGGGTTTTTGAAAGCATTTCTGAGTTCTAAACGGATTCAACTCGGTAAATGTTATATTTAAACAATTTTTAAAAATAAGTAATAACGTAACGTTCCTTCCTTCTCTAAAGATGGTTGAGATCCTTTTTTAAAGATGGTTTGAGATCGTGGCTGAACAATTTTAATACATATTTAGAGGATGGGTTAAAATATTTGCATATAAGTTTAAAATTCTTTAGTTTGATCTTTTGGTTTGACCTAATATAAATTGTTTAATTAAAGTACAAATTTAAGTTGTTATAAACTATAATATAAACTAAAAATACCATCCGTATCACCTCAACGTTCGTGGTTCGAGCATACCAATTCCTAAAAGGTCAGCAACGCACTTGCGAGTCTTCTGGCAATGTGAGTGTCCATGAGCGGCGGTAACACTTAACATCAGGTGAGCCTCCTGTCCGTTTGCCTCATTTTTCATAAAACTTGTATAATATGTCAAAAGTAAAGAATTGTTTGGCAATTTATAGTCAGTCAGCTATATTTATTAGTATGTGTTGTTTGATTCTTTAAAAAAAATTTTTACAAATTAAAATCATAATATATCATTCAACATCGGAATAAAAAAAAAACTAATTATATTTTGTGTACGTCATAATATGTCACCGAACTATTTACTTCAAAGGGTAGAAAACAAAAACAGGTTCTACAAAATAAATAAATTAAAATCCTCTTTATCCTACTTACTTACAACTACACACGAGCATTAAATTTAACTTCAATATTACACGTAGCTGACTCTAATGAAATAACAGCGTACAACGATGGCGTGATATATTTTACTATTTATGTTTTAAATATTTTCTCATCTAATATGTTTTTAATTAGAATCATTCTTTAAACCTAATTATATGTCGAAAGAAAACACAAATCTTTCTTGACTCAAGTTATATCACTTATCAACTTTATGATTCAGATGTAAATGCGCTATCAAAAGGCGACCTCGTATGTTTTACGAGCCAACTTTACAGAGCGATGTACGTCGTTTCTTTGAAACTTACGGGTGTTAGTTTGAATTTTCGCGGTGCACTTCATAAGTTATTAACGCGGTTAAGACGTCTTTGAAAATTCTTACAGAATACATACATACTAAAGGTAACGTACGTAATACGTCAAATCTAATAGCTGTTCTAAAAGAAAACGAATTCGCTTCGTATTTTGTTCTGTTTTTATTGAAGTTATACTTCTTTAGGCGCGATATGAAAAATTGATGATAGTGACATTTTACGATGCGAGCGCACCGTGACACAAAATTAACAGAGTGAAGTTGCCCACCCTTGCCCCCAAGAAATTTAGCAATGCTGTTTCACAAAGACCTATTGTTACTTAGTTAAAAGGTTATGAAACATACCTAGTTTTTAAATTAATATGATTTAATAATTGAATAATATACTAAATATTAAATATTATTAAATTATTAACGTTAAATATTTATTATTAATTATTTAATATTTAAAAAAAAAAAAGAAAGCCAAAGAAGTATAACTTCTTACGCGCGTACATAAGTACACGAATTCTTAAAAGGCCTGCAACGCACTCGCCCCTCTGGTATTGTGAGTGTCTATGGGCGGCGGTATCACTTAACATCAGGTGAGCCTACTACCCGTTCCCGTTCGACCCTCTTCTAAACAAGAATGTGTGTTGTAAACAGTATTTCATTAACTAGTTTTATACGTAAAACGCCGTAATAAATCTAAAGACAGTGCAGAGGGTTTTGTTTCATTTCGCATACATACAGTCGATGTATTGCACATAAAAAGTGACACTGATTTTATAGCCAAAAAAAAAAAAAATATAAAAATATAATATAAAATATAAAAAAATAAAATCATATATTAAAACCGAAATCTATTTAGTTTATCTATTAAATTGCAAGTGCATTGCAACAATATGGTTATAATGTATTAAAATGGTTATAATGATTTATGGCCTATTCAGAAAATTGTAATTCGCATAAATTACTCTCGTTTTCAGAAGGCTAAAACAGGCTTTAGATCAAGTGTAATAGAGTGGTAAAGTTTCCAGGAAACCCATTTTCAGAACTGGTTATACTCCTTTGATGGAAGAATATTCTAGAGTGAACTCTTTAGGTGTGAGACAAGGACGGAATGGTACGCGAGATATAGGGAAGATCAGAACCTTCTCGAAGCTAGATTGAACATTCTAGAATGCCATTGGACAAGGAAGGAGCTATGTGAGAAAGAGAGAGTAGGTACATACGTTCTAAAATTGTGCGATAAGGATAGTGAACAACTACTTAGTACCACTCCTATGTAGAAAGTTCTCGAACATCGATCAAGATTATTCCCAGGGATATCTGAGCAAGCCAAAACGCAACCGGTATATTCAGTTTCAAGTTCGATTCCGACAGTTTAATATCGAAAAGATATAGTGAAATAGTGAATACAAGTGACAAATTACTGTGTGAAATGTGTAATAGTAATTAGTGACCGTATTTTGTGTATGGTAATTAGGGTATTTCTAAGCGTAATTTGTGTTTTTTTTTAAATATTGAAGTGATCTAAGGCGTATTCTATCCGATCGTGACAATATGAACTCAGACAAACTAAACTAGGGTATTTTTTTTTTCAATTCAAAGGCCCTTTCTTTTATTAAACTATAAGCTGATCCCGAAAGGTCAATGTATGTCGTGTTACAGATTAGCTGAACTTAATTTATGATTTTATAAAAGTAATATGAATACTTTCATAAAATCATGACACAAAAATAAAGGTTGTATATTTAAGTAGCTTCATATATTTTCCATAGTTTTCGTAACTATATACCCATGAACATTTTATATTGTTTTTTTTTTTCATGTTTTTTTCCAATGTTCTTCGATTCTGCTATTCGTGATGAAAACAAATCAAAAACTATGAAAAACGGACTAGTCGTTTTCAAATTATAAGTGTTCAAACAAGTCCGACTTTGTTTATGGTAGGGGAGCCCAAGAGGGGATTTCGGGATTTACTAAAGCGCGGCAGATTAATATATAGGGGGATACCTTGTACCCGGTTAAGTACCTCCACAAAATATGAGGCCCATATATAAGGCCGCCCATGAAGGAGACAGGATCAGATTAGTAAAAAAAAATTGACCATCAGAAATTCCCGAGCGCGTCAGATTAAGGTAGGGTGAGTTCCTAAAAAGTGTATATTCCACTAATCTGACAATTTGAGAGTGACGGAAAAAAAGGGGAGGGCAACAAAGTTGTAAAAAAAAACCGTCATCTCGACATTCTCGAGCGTAGATAATTTTTTTTTTATTTTGAAGGAAATAATTCAAGAATAATGAAAAATATATAATCTGACGATTTCCGCAAGCCGAAATAACAAAAAATCGTCGATAAAGTTAAATGCGTGCAGCTGCGTGATGCCTACATTTCCTTTAACCGATCGGAATCTACTAAACGGCGTTCTAAATATTTCCCTCAAAATTACATTTCCTGTGAATTTGAACCGATTCGGACCGATAGATTTTGAGAAATTTTGAAAAATCTTAAAAAAATAAGTAATATTTTTTTTTAAAGTGGTTTCTTTATCGATCAACTTCAAAAACTAATCCGCCTTTGAGCTTGAAAAACCACGTCGATCGCCACCAAGCTCGTCAAAAGCGGTTGATTAGTTCGAGAGATATCGTGAACGAAAGAAACCCGAAAAAGTGTTTTTTCGGGATTACTCCGAAATTTGTGGTTCTATCAATTAAAATTGCGCGAAAATTGAAAATTCTATCAACCGCGTGAAAATTGCTTGATCCATTCAAAAGTTATTGCGGTTTGAAAATTCCAAAAATAGTGTTCTATGAAAATTCTATCAGACTTTCGAGCTGGGAGAGCTCAAATGCATGTTATTTCTTTGAACTCAGCGAGCTCAAAATATCAATTTTAAGCGCCCAGGAATGGAAGTAGCGGGAAGTTGCAGGAATGGCCCTTTCGGTGAATCGTTTTTCTAAATTTTTTTTGTCAGGCGAATCCCTCTAGATAATCGTCAGATTATGAGACAGTACGTTTAGAACATAAAGATGAACCACATATATCTTAATCTGACGCGCTTGAGTATTTCAAAATTGCGATTTTTTTTTGCATATTATGAAAATGGCCGTGGGTTTCCGTCCGATCGAAATCGTCAGATTAGTGAATGAGAGCTTTTTTTTGGTGCACTTAACACTCCCTTAGAAAATCTGACGCGCTCGATAAATTTGTTTTTTTTTCATTTTCAACCCTTAAATACAACCACCCGCATCATGCAAACGATCAGATTAACATACGTACATTATTAAAAATACGTAGGGTATAGATGCTATCAATATCTGTCGCGCTCGAGGATGTCCATGCAACAGTTTTTTTTTACATATTTAACTATCTATAGCCGCTTCCGCCACCGATGAAAAGGAATTTATCATATAACATTTTTTTCTTCTTTTTATCTAAGCTTTGCATCCCAATAGGTCTCTACGACGCTCGAGTAAATCCCCATTTAGCATCGTGGGCTCCCCTACCATTAATACAGTAACATTACTTACTGATTCTCTGAAAATAATGCTGACTGTACATATGTCAAATCTTCCTGATATCTATTATGAATTCCTACATTAAATAAAACACATGAAAAAATACTAAGCATTATTAAACATTTAATAAATCTCCGTTACAAAGCATTCTTATTAAGCGATATTTAAAAATGTCGTATAAATTGAAACCGACATTTTATTAAAAACTGTCTGCCTCAGAGTCTCCTCATTCGGGACACGTTCAATTAATTTTGCGTATCGCAAAATCATTTCATAAAATGGATTTCATTTTTTGTTGGAATTATCTTAATAGCTCTCCTATTAAAATTGTTGGAAGTATATTATATTACAAGCATTCCAACTCTATTACCAAGTCTAACTATTTTATGTTAATTTTTTTTAATTTTTTCATTTTAATATGGTTATAACTGGGTGAAGTTATAACGGCACGATTCAAGAAATCTATGTTGTTAAAACACATAACCACCAAATATACAGTATTTACAATTTAATAGTAATAATACAAATAATTCAAAATTATTAAAAAGAAAGTTTAAACAAATTTAAAAAGTTTCGTACCCGTGGCAGTATACCTTTAACGCTGGCAGCATTTCCTCGCTGTATTGCGATACTTATTCGTTGAGCAAGGAAAGCACCAGCTCTGGGATCACCAGTACTATCTACCAGGAGCCAACTTTAATAAGCGCCTGTGCACTTGAACCCCACGGCCCAAGAGTCTCTACTCCAAAGGGAACAAAATCGAAGTCGAATGCAAGAGTCTTATATTTGAGCCGTTTATTAGTGTCGCCTGCGCTGCGGCCGCCAATGGCAATGGAGGCCATAGGGACATCAGTCAGTTGTTGAAGCAAATGTATAAAATACATGTGTTGATATTTTATTTAGGGTTTTACTCATGTCAGAATCATGCACCATTTTCCAAATAACTTCGCGTATAAAAAGAAAACGTGTTGAGTTCGAGAGCACGAGCTCAAAAGTTAGATATGAAATCCGTGCCATGGATGTCGGACATAACGCGAGGTTTGTAAAGCTGGGCTTACAATTCTATTTAGTTGGGTAGTGAGAATTTACTCACTTAAACACCTCGGGCCCCAAAGAGGCCCTAAAATGAATCGTGAAGATCGTTAACCCATTCAAACCAAGGAAAAAAGTTACTGCTGATTATTCTTCGCTTGCCATAGTACACTTCACTTCATGGAAGGATTACTTAATACTCGTCATTTCCAAATTCGTCGTTTGAATAAATTCGAAACTCTTGTTAAACGTAAATTAATCAATAAAACTTGTTACAATTTGACGATTATTTAAATGATCCTAATCCTTGGGATTGATTTTCTCCAGTTTAAACAATTTGTGACTCAATACTTGGCGATTAAAAAGAGTGGCGGAGAGTTCTTGCCCGCTCTACGCCCTTGACTTGCGAACTGGTAATAAATGTTAATTTAGAATCAATTTAACATCCTTTCTGTTGAAGTTCATAAGTGTACTTATTTACCTATATGGATAAAGTTATTTTGAGTTTGAGTTTATAGCCCCCTTAAGTCGAAACACAATTACAATTAAATTACACAATTAAATTCGACAAGCGGCGTGTAAAACGACAAAACGGCAGCTTATAAAACAGCTTGAAATAATAAAATATTAAAATATATAACGTTTACGTAACAAGCTAATAAAATTCCAAAAGAATCCAATTATTATCTATCACTTAAACATTCCATACAAATTTATAATATTTTAAGGGATATTATTTCTATTTGACAAATGATCCCTTGTCGCTAAAGAATGCTCTCAAAGCCTTTTCGTCCTTTCCCTAACAATTTAACTTAGGGATGATGTAATACTTTAATCGCGTGACTATTATTTTTATACCCCATTAAACGACGAAGGCGAGATTTGAGAAGACTTACTTTCAAAATAATGTTTTTGGTTCACACGTGTACTACAACTTTCATCGAAAGAAATGATTATATATAAATACCTGCTGACCCGGCAAGCGTTTGTATATGTGCCATGTATATAATATATATGCAAGACGAAACTGATGACAAATCAGAATCGAAAAAAAATCAAATCATTTCGTCTTTTGTTTCACATTCTCACCCCCAAATTACGCCAAAGTCAACATTTGTCACTTTTTAATCTTGTACCATAAAACCCCTCTGACCCGTTAAGCTGCAGCGTTATAACCCCTTCAAAACAGAACTCATAGGAGATTGCCATTCTAAAATTGGTATTTTAATGGTGTTTTGTAAGCATGTCGAACACACGCAGATTTGGTCAATGTAGGACATAGAAAGATAGTTTGATTTATGTTATGTATAATTGTATATTATGTATTATATATAATTGTATATGTGTTATAGTAGACCTCCTGTTTACGAGACAAAACTATCAGTTAAAGTTAATATACAAAGTCTTTATTATCTTCAAAACGAGCAATAATGCTTTTGATACAATTCGCCTTTATCCTTAGAAGCTTCTAATTATTCGACGCAAAGAAGACCGTAATAATACGTAAATAAAATGCAGAAAATATTTCATGGCAATAAAACAGAAAAGGCGCTGTGAAAATACATTTCCACACGTACATTAAAAGAAGATGGAAAGCAACCGATAATTGCGTTTTCCTGGCTTTTCTTTGAAGGAAAATATTGACTCCAATCAAATCGTTCCCCACGCAAATTTATTCATTACCATACCAGTCTTGCACTCGATAAGGCGCGGGTTTGATGTCCCGAGTGATCAATTGCTTCGTTCTTTGAAATTATATTTTATATTGCAAATTGGCATCGTATTAGCTTGTTTACCCCAATCGAACTGTCATAAAAACATCGAAATTTTTAGGTATTTTAAGATTTTTAATCTAATTTTACTTTAGTTAAAAAAAGCAGACTTTTCCTATAACACAGATAATCCTGTTAATCGATCAAGAGATGCCCATCAATATTTTCGTCACGGCAAGTACTGCTTGACTTGGCTTGATTATTGCCAGTTCTTCCCTTCCGTTCTACGCCCTTGATTTGAAAACTTTCAGTAAATGTAAAATTTGAAGCATTTAATATATATTTATTTTTTGATGTTCATATGTGTATATTGTGTTACCTATATGAATAAACGATTTTGATTTGATTTGATTTATTGTTATTTAGTGGGAAGTAACGTAATTTGCAGCATGTTGCAACTTCTAGTATGTTTTAAGGAATTATTTGATATCATAACAAGTTATTGAGAAATTTCGACTAACATTTACAGTAAGTAAATTCATTATGTATTATGTAACAAATCATTTTTGAATGTACGTTACATAGCGTGTGAAATAATATTACTCGCTGTGAGACGAGAAGTAATATACATTTAAATTAATGTCTACGTTTTGTCAAATACTATATTAAATACGAAATAATAAATGAAATAATTTCACAAACGGTATACGATATTTTAGATGGAAGATTTAATTTTCGTTACATGAAAATTTGTAATTACGGTTAGTTATATGAAAATAATTGAAGTTTAATGATTTAATGAATACAAATTTATTTTATACTACATTAAAACCAAATTAATTCTCTCAAATAAAATTATTATATATTTGTTTCTATGTATATTTTTTTAACAGACAAGTAACTTTATCAGCCTTCTTACTTTCTCCATCATAAAGTGAAGATGGATTATGATAAGGGTAACAGATAGATCAATTGGTAGGCCTCTGGATATTAAACACTTACGTTTATTACAAGGCTCTCAATTCAATCTGCAATTCTCACCAACCATAGTTATAATTAATGAAAATCTTACTACCTAGTTACTTTTAGACAAGTCGTTCAAGCATCTTGTTAAACTAACTATTTGGCGATTATAAAGAGTGCTTTGAGAACTGGCACTAAATTTGATGACAATTCATTTTATTTGACATTCATAAGTACACATTATTATTAATATTATTATATTATATTATATTATATTATATTATATTATATTATATTATATTATATTATATTATATTATATTATATTATATTATATTATATTATATTATATTATATTATATTATATTATATTATATTATATTATATTATATTATATTATATTATATTATATTATATTATATTATATTATATTATATTATATTATATTATATTATATTATATTATATTATATCTGTTCACTTAAGTCATCTACAAAGGTATATAAGTCCACCATCTAAACGAAAGACAATAGTCTTATAATTCTGCCTAGAATCACCCATTTACTATTTGGGAGTAATTTTTCATCTGCATCATTATTTTGATATATCAATACCACATAATTTAATTAACAACTCCGAGCACAGCTTAAAATCAAAAAGAAACACTTAATTATCCTCCCCTCAATTAAAAAGTTGTTTCCTCAAATTAAAAACCATTTTCTGTTTTACGTTTCTTTTAATTTCAGGGTCTTAATTAGCCGTCAATTATATAAAATTTGAAATTGACGGGCTTTAGGGGAAATTAGAGCAAATTAAAACATACTGCTACAGTGAATGTGTAAGTAATTTTTAATTTCCCGTCTTTAAGATTGTCATTTCCAGTTTTAAATGCCCTTTTTAATACCATTAGTTAATAAGGTAATTCAGTCAACCATCACAGGGAAAAAATATGAAAAGACTGCGCAATAATTGAGAAATTTAGTATGTAACATAAAAAAACTAAGAAGCTGAGGATAGATTAAGGTGAGATTAGCCACGAGTCAGATAAATCCTCTTTAATCATTAAATTATAATTAGTACATGTATTTCATTAAATAATAAAAACTTTATTTATGACAAAAGGGTTGTGACAGAATTCATATATCGCTAGTCCCCACACTAGGGCCCTGTGTTGTGGGTAACTAGAAAGATAATAATAAAAAAATTTAGTGTTACAAATTAAGTGAATGAGTGAGTGTGCGAATGGGTGTGAGAGTATTTGAGAGTGTAGCTGAAAGTTGCACTGTCTGTGTTAGTTTTTGAATTAGCTGTATTTAACAAAATACCAACGAGATAAGTATGAGATTTACAATATTTCGATAATAACTTGAAATTCCTATGTAAAACCCCGTACTTCATTTGTTTAATCCATTGTGTCTTTCCGGCCGGTATGTCTTAAAACCAAAATGGACGACAGATATCAGGTACAGAAGGCTGATAATCCACTTATCTGATAAGGGCATACTATCTAACCTTAAGATCCTAGGATTGTATCACTAATGGGTTATGATTATTATTAAGTTTGTTTTTCTAAATAGGTATTCAAAACGATGTTTGATAATTGTGTTTTGGGGAAGACAACCTTTATAGTTGATACACAACACTAGATTTATTTCTACGTAACACAAACTATAAGCTCATAACACAAAAAGCAATGTAAAAGAAAATTCAGGCTCATCTTGCGAGTGACGTTTCAAACGAGAAAATGCATTATTCTATTTTAATGACGCAGAAGATTTCTTACAAAACAATACTCAGATGCAGATTGTGACCTAGATGATATGAAAAGGTTGCATATCTACATGTTGCTGTCATAATTACATAAAAAGGACTTATAGGAAATAAAACACAAGCTTATTGTGTCATATTGTCTTACGTTAGCCTGTCTTGACCTGGTTATATTTATTCGCAAGATTCATGTATGTAATATTGTCTTTAACGCTCTCCAGTCAATCGAAGGAGATAAAACTATTATAATATAATAATCAAGTTAGTATACAATACTCTTGCAAAGAATATTCTGGTAGGTGGTGTGACATCAAAATAGATAACAAAATATTTACAACACACAAATATAAAGTATTTAAAGTATTCTTAGCTTACATAAGTAATACTGGTAATAACTAAAAATTTAATGTAAAATTAAAACAAATTTAAATAGATGTCCCTGTGGCAGTGTACCTTTGTACCGCTGGCAGCATTTCCTTGCTGTATTTCGATACTTATTCGTTACAAATCGTTTTTATTTTGGATATTTTTTTTTCTAAATTGTTAATAAAAGTAATTCGTTTATTTTTTTATAGAACAGGGGGCAAACGGGCAGGAGGCTCACCTGATGTTAAGTGATACCGCCGTTCATGGACACTCTCAATGCCAGAGGGCTCGCGAGTGCGTTGCCGGCCTTTTAAGAATTGATACGCTCTTTTATTTAACTAGTTTCATCACAGATCTGATGTAATAATAATTGTGCTAACGACGTTAATGATCAACTCTTAGTACGGTTGGTTCATGTGAAAACTGATTACATTAAAAACCAGCCAAGGTACATTCATAAAATATGACTATTATTTAAATTCAAAGTAAAATAAATTACATTATATTCAGATAAACATTGGAGGAAAATTCTTACAAGAGTTTAAACTCGGCTAACTTGTAACAATGTCCGGTAGATGTCTGTCAGAGTCTCATGTTATCTTGAGGCCACAAAAGTCCGAACAACTCGGGGACAACAAAAGCCAGCCTTAATTTTTCTCGAGACGGAAACATCTTACATACAATTTTGAACTGTACGCTTCAGGTAATTCAAATGAAAATTGTATGTTGTGAAGAATGAGAAATCGACCCTAATTTGACTAAATCTTGAGCCGTTGAGTGTTATAACAGAATTCGACTGAAATTGAAACGGGCTTTTAATGTAATTATTGTGATTGTAATGATATAATGTTAAGACTATTATTCAATATTAAAGCTGTTGTAGTTTGTGATTTAACTTATGATATATATAATAAAGTAATAATAAGCCTAAACCAGTGTTTTGAAAAGTGAATAACTCAATTCAAATGATTACTCCTATCGAATGTTCTTTCTGTGTTTTGAAAGTGCATAAAACTACTTGTGACTTAGGAGATTTGATATGTTTGAATTTCGATTAGAATTTTTCTTTTTGGTTTTAATCAAATAACTATCATTAGGCAGGGCCGGGTTTAGGAGAGGACAGTCGGGGCTACAGCCATGGTGCCTCCACAACAGAGGGGACACCACACTAGAGACTTCGGAAAAAATGTTTTAAATTTAGACTAGTGAACACTAGTAAAGAAATTTTCTTTTGATATATTTTTATATGTTAAATAATCTAAATAGTAAAACACTCTACTTGGTTTCCCAATAAAATATTAATTAAATTGAAATACTTGACTGAAAAAAATTGTTCATTTTATTTGGAAAATAATTTAGGGCCTCCAAACCTCTAAGTTTGGCCCTGTTTTTCTGTGTGGCCCCCATACGAGTGTCAAATGCGCACATAGACAGAAAATCAAGTGGTGGCCGTCATTCGAACCTACATTCTCAGAGATGAGTGTCGGACTCTGATACCACTAGGCCAACACTGCTTGCTAGGTATACATAATATATACGAGAAATAAATAAACACTATAACTTTTCTTTCTCTTTTTTCACTTTAAAACCTACAACTGTTATTATTTCCTGATGTAATATGAAGTTGAAAGATAAAACAGTGCAATAGCTGAGCACTTCTGTAGCTCCCGTGGGAACAATCGCAAAGCCACTGAAAATTGCGCCATCTTTTATAAAATACGATATAAACTTCGCTGTAATCCCAATTCCCAATGAGAGATGGAGTGGAAATACAACGATTATCTAACTTTTGGAACATTTTTATTATTATACATGAATTGTTAAATATTTTATAATCAATCTCTGGGATAAAACACTGTCTAGGACATTAGGACGCATCAGTTAGGACTTTCTTATATTATATAAAGCTGCGAAAACACTTCACTTACTAATTTGCCTTTGATTGTAATGTGGAGATTCCTCTAAAAAATATTTATCTTCTTCAATATTTAAACTGCTTTTTATATAAAATACGGATTACAATAAAAATTATATATATTTTGTCTCAGATTTCTGAAACTGTTTTATTATCATTTTTCAATCAAGTAATCACCCTCCTGTGCCTGAAACACGCAGACGACTTTTGGGTCTAAGGCAAGCGAACTCGAACGGTGAAGGAAAACATCTTAAGGAAACCGTCCTTAAGATGTTTTCCTTCACCGTTCGAGCGAATGTTAAATGCGCACTTAGAAAGAAAGTCCATTGGTCTTCAGCTGGGGATCAAACCTACGACCTCAGGGATGAGTGTCGCACGCTAAAGCCACTGATCTGTTATTATACCTGTTTTTACGCCGGCTTTTTCTCTCGGCCTACACCCTCTGTATTCTTTACCGATGAGTAGGGATGCCTACAGATTCAAATTTAATGACGTGGAATAAGTGATACCTGTATCTTATGTTCCATAATAAACATATTTTTTTTTAACAAAAAAGTTGAATCCTATCGTGTAGAGAGTAAATATTATACCAATTACTATATATAGTAAGGCAATACTGTCATATCAAAGTATTGAAAAACTTGTTCCGTTTAATTCCAGTTAAGAGATTTCTTAAAGTTTTCCTATTCGAATTGGAGAAATATTTTCGATATTTTATTAAGAACATTTTATAGCGCGCTGCAAACTTCAAAGCGATGTTGCTAGCTGTAAAATCTAGACTGTATAAAACTAAAGTATTAAAAATTTACAGTTGAGTATATCATAAAACCATATGTATTGTAAATATCCCTACATATATAGTTTGCAGTAATATATGTACATTTAAGGTGCCTTCGGAGACGAGGCATTGCAGGCTTTCGTAACACTTCCTGTTAAATTATTAATCTATTATTAGCCTGTCACAAGCTGGCTTTACTTTTTTTTTTTTTTTTTTTTTTCTGCGGTTATTTGCAATCAGCCCCAAGGCTATGAGCAAATTTTTTCTGTGGTGCTGTCATGTGGAGTGACTTCCCATTGGAAGCATCTACTCATCTTCTGTCTAGAGCTACTGCCGGTCTTCTAGCTCTAGAATATGGTGACGTTTTAGTCGACTCACATACTGTCTAATGGTGAGTTGGCGAGCAAGTGTATTCGGGTGACAGCTTAGCCGCTCTTTGTACTTAGCTGCCAGTCTCCGGATTTCTTCTTTGATTGTTCTTATGTTGAGGTGCTCGTGAACTTCGTTGTTTGTAATGTACCAGGGTACTTTTGCAACTGCTCTTAGGATCTTGTTCTGTTGTCGCTGGAGTATGTTTATGTTGGTATCACTTGCGCTGCCCCATAGTTGGAGGCCATATGTCCAAATGGGCTTAAGGATGACTTTATATATAAGAAGTTTGTTATCTAGAGAAAGTTTTGAGTTTCTACCTAGCATCCAGTAAAGGCTGTTGTACTTTAGCTGTAGCTCCTGCTTTTTACATTTGATGTGGTGCCTCCACGTTAATCCACGATCAATGTGTAAGCCAAGATATCTTACATGGTCGCTGTGGGGCAGAATACATTGGTCCAACTTTACAGGTGGGCAGTCTCCTCTTCTAAGGGTGAAGGTCACGTGTACTGACTTCGCGGCACTAGCTTTTATTTTCCATTTTTGCAGCCATTCGTTAACTTTGTCAAGGCCTTTCTGCAAGTCCTCTGATGCAAGTCCTGGGTCTTTATTGCTTGCTAATATAGCGGTGTCGTCTGCAAATGTTGCTGTGGTTATTCCTGGCAATAGCGGCAGGTCAGCAGTGTACAACGTGTAGAGCATGGGGCCGAGAACAGATCCTTGTGGTACCCCGGCATCAATGTTTTGAAATTCCGAAGTGGCGTCACCTTCTTTTACATAAAATATGCGATCCTCTAGGTAAGATTTAAATATTGGAAAGTAAGAGTGGGAAATATTCCGCTTGATCTTACATAGCAGGCCTTTGTGCCAGACCTTGTCAAATGCTTGTTGGATATCCAGAAATGCTGATGAGCAGTATTCCCTTTGTTCTAAGGACTTTCTTATGGCGTCACATACTCTGTGAGCTTGTTCCACTGTGCCATGGTATTGTCTGAAGCCGAATTGATGATCTGGTATTACTTTGCGCTCCACAAGGCTTGGCACAATTCTACGAAGTATTGTCTTTTCCAATACCTTGGAAAGAGTAGGCAACAGACTGATTGGTCGGTAGGATGTTTTTTCGGTCATCAGTTTGCCTGCCTTATAAATCATGATGATTTCTGAGATTTTCCACGCAACTGGGAAGTAGCCTATTCGTAACATAGCATTGAAGAGTATAGTGATGAAGATCATAGCCTTTCTCGGTAGTTCCATCAATACTTCTTTAGTTATCAGGTCGTAACCTGGTGCCTTTTTACTGTCCAGGCATTTGATAGTTTTTATGACTTCTGCAGGCGACACAGGTCTAGGGGGATGATCCATTTGAAGGTCTTGATTTAGAACTTGGTCAACATATTCATCTGATGAGTTGTCCAGTGTTACATTAGGTTTAAAGGAGCTTGTTAGATAGTTCGCAAACAAGTCCGCTTTGTCCTGGCTCGTTCTGGCCCAGCCGTTTTCCTTTTTAATTGGGGCTTTTGATTTGTTAGGTTGGCTACAAGAACGGGTGATTTTCCAGAGCGAATAGTTGCTGGCCTTAGTAGCGGTTAGAGACTCCAACTTTGCTTGCATTGTTAAGTCATTAACATTCTTTATAGCTTCCTTCAATTCTACAATGGCTTTATTAAGGGCTGTCTTGTCTTGTGGATGACGACTCAGTTGCCAAACTCTGCGCAATCTGCGTTTCTCCTGAATCATCATCTTTATTTCCAATGGTATGTTTGTGTGCTGGTTTTTGTGTTCAGTAGTAGGCGTGCTTCTCCACGCAGCAGCTTGTATGAGATTAGTAAACTGCACTAGTGCTGTTTCAATTTCCTCTGCTTCTTTAAGTCTGACATTTAGATTAAGGTTTTCATCTATGTGTTCCCTGAAGGAAGGCCAATCAGTTTGCTGGTTATACAATCTTATCGGTCTCTCAACTTCAATTATAGTGGAGCTGACAGTTAATAAGACTGGAGTGTGATCAGATGAACCATCAGTACATGATTCGATCTTCATGTATTGTTTAGAGAGTCCTTTTGTTAGGAAGAAATCGAGGATGTCCGGGATTCGATTGTGATCAGCTGGCCAGTTGGTAGGTTCTGATGGAGCAATTATGTTTAGGTGATTTGTATCGATGCTCAACATCAATTGTCTTCCCCTAGTTGTTATTAATCTTGACCCCCAATGCACATGTTTGGAGTTCCAGTCGCCTCCTGTTATAAAGCGATTGCCTAGAGTCGAGAAGAAATGAGAGAACAGGTCGGCGTCTATTCGATGTTTTGGTGGACAGTAAACAGCTGAGACATTAAAGTATCCACCTCTGTCTTGTATTGCGACCGTAGTGGCTTGTATTTGCTCGGTTCTATATTCAGGCAGTAGATGGTGCTTTATTTTGTTTCTAATAACTATAGCTGATCCTGCATGTCCTGTTCCATCTGGGTGGTTCGTGGTGTATATCTGGAACCCTTTAATTTTGACAGTGGTTTTGTCTGTGCAGTGTGCTTCCGATATTAGGACTATGTCTAGCTTGTGCTCAGTTATTAGTATCTCGAGTTCATTTTTATTGGGTGAGAGACCATTTATGTTCCAGGTCGCCAGTCTTAACCCAAGGCCGGTTAGCCTTGTAGTTTGGTTATGAGCGTAGTCATGAGACTCATTAGAGTACTCATTTGTTGTAATATTAAGTCAAATTTCTCATTTTGTTTGGTGAGGAGAGTTTCTAATAATGTAGGGTTTTGGTTAGCATCAGGTGAAGCATTTTCTTTGTCTGGAACTTTTCTAGCAGCTCCCACGTAAGAGAGTGATTCGTTTTCCTTACCAATGAAGGAAGATTGTTGGGCAGTGTTTCTTGGAGCGTTTACGGCTTGAATCGTGTTTTCTTTTGCGGTAATGTGTCTGTCAGTTCTTTGATGGCCATATTTGTTAGTTTTTCTAGCAAAAATTTCTCTGTATACTTCACAACCCTTATAGTTCGCCGGGTGTGAGCCATTACATAGTGCACATTGGGCGGGTGTATTTCTATCCCGCTTTGGACAGTCTGAGGTTTTATGTGCTTGCGCACACTTCACGCAGCGGAAAGGTCTCATGCAGTAGTTCTTTGTGTGTCCATATTGCTGACACCGTTGGCACTGTACTATTGAGTTTTTCTTTTTGGGATCCTCTATGGTTACAGATTGGTGGTAGATGTATTTAATTTCTTTAGCTACCTTATTGTTGTGGCTAGGTAGGAGATTAACAAAGAATGTTGAGGTAGGTTTTTTTTCTGGGCCATATCTGGAATTAATAATTTCCCCGACCACAGTATTTCCAGTTTTTTCAATTTCATCCTTTATCTCGCTTATAGGTGTTGTGTGGTGAAGATTCCGAATGACAATACGACAGGGTCGTTCTTCCTTTTTGTTAAATGTGTGACCAATTAAGCCACTAACACGGAATTTAGTGATGATTTTTTTGTAGGCCTCTGTATCTAGGGTGTTGATTCTTAGTTGGTTTCTGTTCATTATCCGAAATGTAAATGAGCTTTTATCTGTAACTGTTTCCACGAGTTCCGTTAATTTATTGACATCTTCTATGCCATATAATATTATGGGTGGAGGCTTGCTGGGTTTTTTTTCCACTGGTTTTTTTGTTGTAGTGGGTTCTTCCATTAGGTCAATTGTTAGTTGACTGAACATATTGCTGGTGGTTATATTCTCTGGAGAGTCACTGACTTTTTTTCGTTTTGGATTTCTCGTGCTTGGTACTCTTTGCCAAGACGGGGGGCATGGAGTGCCTTGCTGGCTTGGTGCATTTTGCATGGTCGTGTCTCTCGGTAGTTCTGTCACGGTTTGTGAGCTTTCTGGAGGGTTACTTCCTAAGGAATTGCTTCTGGGCCTGGTGACGAACAAGCTGCGGTGAATGTCCTGCTGGGTTAACTTTTTCCTTGGGCCACTCATTTTATTATACGATCACTGTTGTGTAAGATAGTTTATCATATAATGTAAGCACCCCTATTTTTGTGGTATGACTCCCAGATAAAGCACATTTTTTTTTTATTATTATTATTAATTTTTTTTTTTTTTTTTAATTATTATTTATTATTATTATTTTTTTTAATTAATTTTGTGCTCTGGTAACGTGTGGCTTTACTTAGACATTTGTTTTATATTTTGAAAACGTTTTGTATAATGTAGCATTCAGATGGTAAAAGATTGTCCATTCTCAAAATATAACGGCCCTTATACGTGCTTAATACTCTTTCTTCTGTCGGTAGGTCATTATTGAGCTTTGTAGTCAAGGAAGGATCTGGAGCGGATCTGTTTCCACCGGTTTCTGTCTCTTATGTGTACTCGTATAGATTTGAGGACGATAAGTAAGGTGAACGGCCACGTGATTAAGGCCTTCTGTCTTGCCAACCACGATCAGTTTCTCGAACTCTTAAATTCATAAATATTAGTTATAAATACTTAAAGTAAGCAAATCTAGTAATTTCCAATTTTTGGAATTAGAATATACTACAGATTACTTGATATACTTTGAAACTTTTTACATTGGAATGCCCACGCAAACGCCGGTCTTCTTTAGACTTTATCTATGTAGTGCAGTCATGGGCGCGCTATTTCAGATACTCTAATATATATTAAAATTGAGAGAATATCATTAAATAATCTTTAATAAAGACCAAAGAACCCTCCTTTACGGTTCTTATTTACTATTTGATCCTGTACAAAACGTGTGTTATAAATTATTTATTTATTCCTTATATTATTTTAATGAATTCCTCCAAATCACAACTCTCCTACTGAACAGTAAAAACATCCCACTTCAAGTGTTATCCATGAGTATAAAACTAGGGATATGCTGTTGTTTCTATATTCTAGGATTATCGGTGTAGGTATTACTGTGTAGTATATTTAATATATATATATACATAAAAAACAATAAACCACTTTTTATGTCATCTCATAGAAGGACACAGGAATACTGTGGAAGGAAATAATTAATTTGAAATACGCTTAATCTCGTCTTAGAGGGGTGAAGAATAAGGGCTGCTACAATCCTTCGCATGTCACACTAACCGAGCCAATAAGTGATTTAACAAATCGCAACTCCCCTAATGCGATTCCGACGACTAGAGAACGAGCGTCACAAAAGAATCTAGTTAAGGCGTCGTCAGTGTAATCTGTGATGGTAGGGTTGTCACAGCATAATTGAATAGAAAAATTCATATAAGATTAACAGCCATCAGTCTAATTCATAACTAAAGTTTTCTCTTTTAACACTGTTTGAAACGATTTTCTAAACAAACGAATAGAAAAAATCACAATCATTTTAATGTCATATATTTTTTGGGAAGCGCATTTTGTAGCTTTTTTTAATAGAAATGAGGGACATATTTCTGATATATGTAATATCAATCTAAAACATGGGGTTAGAGTTTTAAACCAAATATGAAAAGACGGAGTTTTGCTTGGGTGTGGTTGGGACTGGCGTTGAGCGTGCGACTCTCATCCCTGAGGTCGTAGGTTCAAATCCCGACTTTGTCTATGTTCGCATTTTACACTCGCTTGTACGGTGAAAGTAGACAGTATTATATATTTCTTGTTAGTATTTTCAAGACCAAGTATCACTGTCCTTACTAAAAATCGATCGAAGTGATGTGAACTCACAGTTTTCCAACTGCCTTCTAAGTGAGGCCGACTTCAGCATATTATTTTTGTCTATAGCATATAATTTAATCATTGCTAGTTCACGTCCTTCGCACCTATTATCGAGAGCACACGTTATGTATATATTTAACTTCTTAATTTCATTACAAAACTAGTAAAATAATAACATATAAATAACGAGGGCAACGACCAGCGTTATAGCTTTCAATCGATCTCTTCCAGACAAAGAACAGTTTTTTGTGTACCTTACTTGGTGCCGCTTTAAATTAATAAATTAAGATGACATGGGAAACGATGCGATGGGAAAATGTGAAAGCTTTTCCAATACAATATACGCACTAAAATTATGAATTCTTAAAAATTCTTGAAAATATCTTTAAATTCTCCACAAATATATAATAACATTTATCTGTATACAATGTATATACTATTATTTTATGTGTATGTTTTTTTCTTTAAATTTAGTGTGACAACCCTGAGCGTCGCTACCCTCCTATTTAATAATGAAGGGGAGGATTCTGTCACTACTGTAACTATCGTTTTCCGTTACACTGTTTCGTACTTAAAAGATTATTGAATTGTCTTCGTTTTTCGACGTAAAATGTGTTTCGATTATTTTATTTCCTTCGGGTTCTATCTCGTGTGTAGGGGAGATACACGACACTTAATTTATTTATGTATTAGAAAGTACAACTAGAATCCGTAAGGTTTAATGCATATGGAGTGTTACCCTATTGGGTTCCATTATTAGCCAAACAATATATATATATATAAAATAAATCACTTTATTCATGGCAGAAATATGGTTCAAACAAAATTCGTGTATCGGTAGTCCCCACACTAGGGGTCCCTGTGTCGTGGGTAACTAGATAACTATTATTCCGTGGTACATGCTGCATGTTTAAAACATGTTTAAAGAAAAATAAATTTTAGTGTTGCAACCATTGATATACAAAAAACCCAAGATGCACAGTCTCGTATAAAAGTAACGCTCGAAAGCGTCCCGAAACACTATTTCTGTCCCTTTCTATAACAGTATGTCTAAAACAGTATATGTTCCAAGCATATATTATTTCAAAATCAACCTTACGCGAATTGCTTAAAGTTGTTATTACAACGCAGTGTATACGTACTTAAAGCAAATGGTTGCAACTAACCAAACACAAGCCGTATAATGCATTAAGTATGCGTAAAAGTATGAGTATGTGAATATGTGCGTTTGTATTTGAAAGTGTAGCTGAGAGTTGTTATGTGCGTGCGCTGTGTGTGTTAGTTTTTAGAACCTCAAAGTGATGCCAAAATACGTATAAATTCGGCTAATTTATATAATCGGCCTTAAAACTTGCTGTAAGATTGACGTAACATTTCCATATATAAAACTCGTTTTAATTCGGCAAAAAAAAGTTACTTTATAATACTTCTAAGACTTCCCAAAAATCAAGAAATAATTGTTTTATGGACAGCTTAGATTCAGGTTCTATTCTAATTAAATACTTTAAATTATTAATATTAATAATTAAAGTAAAACTCAGGTTTGTATCGCGCAGCCCGGTCATACAACAACCAATATTTAAGCCTTGACTTGTTTCAGCTGTTGCGGAATATGCATAAAAGGAGTAATAAGAATATTTAAAGCGCAAAATCACCTGCATCTTGAACACCTCACATACACAGCCTCACATACATATATTATGTACCCTCACTTTTACACTATTGTGTGATAGTGACAGCCAAATTAGGTATTAGTAAATTGTATTGAATAATTTTATTTTTTGTATAGTTTTTTCCTTCTATAATATTTAACCTTTTCATTTATATTATGTATTCCATCTTGACTATAATATGTTTAGTATAATTTTTGTAGTACGAATCAATATAAATTAAATACCGTACATTAATTGCTATGATCAACGAACTTTACTTTTCTTTCTCAATTTTGTTATTTTAGAAATAACTA
This sequence comes from Pieris napi, assembly GCF_905475465.1. Taxonomy (NCBI): domain Eukaryota; kingdom Metazoa; phylum Arthropoda; class Insecta; order Lepidoptera; family Pieridae; genus Pieris; species Pieris napi. The sequence continues at coordinate 10,181,566 of NC_062254.1, forward strand.
CGAAAGTGGTTGTTATTAAGTAGAAATTAAGAAATCAGCCACCCTCAATTTCTCAAAAAATAAAAGAGCTAATTTGTCCAATTGAACTAAAGTTTTTGGGGACACGGAAATCATTATTATTGTAAAAGAAAAAGCGAATTTCTTTCTCTCCCGGGACAGAAGGCTTTTGTAGGCGTTAAATTAAAGAGACATCTATTGTTCGGAAAATTCTTTCAATTCGTCTCCATTAGGATGTTTTCTTGTTCGCTAATTGAATTAGTTATTGATTACTTTAACTTTTGGGAAAGTCAAAATACATTTTTTTTTGACAATTCACACCAATTAACCTAGTCTAGGATATACATACATATTATAGATAGATAGACATATAAATACATATTTAAACACCCAAGACCTAAGCACAACACCAAATGCTCATCACATCGATGTTCGTCTCAGCCGGGGATCGAACCCGGGACCCATGGATTCGCAGTCAGGGGTACTAACCACTAGACCAATGAAAAATACTGTCGAACTTTAAAAGTTATCAAAACACTCTTAGTAATAATAAAAACAATTCGATTACAATTTACGAAACGACAACCCTAAGGCACGTAAAAAAAAAATTTAATTCATGTAAGATTAATAAATCCGACTCATTCACGAAGTAATAAAAACGAAGCTTAATATTTATTATTTACACAAATACTCAACAAACCGGCATGTCAAAGTCATATTCGCTTAAATGGTATGATATTGGCATAAAGTACTGCATTCAGAAATAATATATTGAGTATTCTGTCCAAGTAACGTCGAAACATGGATATTATTTTGTTTATTTCATCTCTCAATATCAATAACTGGACTTTGCCTGAATATGGATATTTATAGTTGTGTAATAATAGGCGGCGGGCGAAACTCACTCATTAAGTATTGGTAATAATTGGTACGCTCTTTTCTTGAAAAACCTTAAGTTCGGAAATACTTCAGTGGGCATCTGGTTCCACATAGTGGTGGAGCGCGGCAAAAACTGCCTTAAAAAACGGCTGGTATTTTGTATATGATACACATCTCTACGCAACGTCAAGTCGCTCGGAAAGTAACTGGTCGTTGACGATTCGAATCGCTCTTCGTTTCAGCTGGTTTTATTCACTGACCCAGGAATGATAATTTATTTATTAATAATATAATTTATAGCAAATTTTATATTAAAAAGAAAGAAGTAGGTAATTTTTCAAAATTGACTTCATAAGGTTTTTGCAATATAGTAAAAGCTTTTCTGAATATGTTTTTGAAGTATGGTTTACTATCTCCATAATTATAAAACAAACTTCGAATGTGTTTATATACTATCATTTGTGTTTATGATTGAAACGCATTTACCGACGAAGTTAAAGATGTGGCGGAAACGAGGACACTTCACGAATATAAACTAAAGATATTAAAATTCTTAAAAGTGTACACAAAAGTAGTATAAGTCCAGTGTGTGTTGAATCTATGAAAAAAGTTCGAAGTGGTGTTTGGTGGATGTTTGTGGTTGAAGGAATTTAATTTATTTATATATATGATTACTATTGTTTGATTTATTTTATATGAATGGAAACGGAAAGAAGATCCAATATTAACTGATACCGCCAACCATTGACACTCACATTGATGCATCGCAAGTACGTTGCCCTTTAAGAATTGGTACGGGGGTCCAATGTGTTCGGTTTCGGTTTTATGTACCATTTTTTTTCGGTTGAAATAAATAAATGAAAAAAATATAGCATTCTGGCTGCTGGTTGTGGTAGGGTACTGGTGGCTACTGTGGAGGTTTTCTCCTTTAGAGAAATTAAATAAAAAGAAGGAAGAGACTAGAATGGAAAGGCACAAATTCCATGTATGGTACAAGGGCTTGGGGGCTCTTGAGGGCAAGTTGCGTTTTGCACTCTTATAAATCACTCTTTTTGGGAAACGTACTGAAAAATTCTTTGTTATACAATTTTTCAGTATGCACGTAATAATAGATTTCTGTTAATTAAAATAATTATTAATTTTGAATTGACTGTTTGTTGAAGTAATAGTAAGTCGTTTAAAAAGTTTTTGAATACTTTAAAATACATCGAATCCACAATGATAATTTAATAGAAAACATAAATATTTGACGTATTTAGTTAATAATTCATTAAAGAAAATCTTCAAATTTTACACAAAGAAAAATAAATTGAAATCAGAATACATACTATACGCTTTGATCTTCTTTACACATATCAGTAGAAATTCTTTAAAGACATGTAAAAGCAATGAAGGAAAAATGTTTGAAATATTTTCTAAATTTCTCTTCGCTTCGAATATATGCTTGTTGTTCAATTTTTATTTTTTTAAACTTTCGATCTCTAAACGAGTATTATGTAAACTATATGCGTTAAGCTTACGCTAATGCTTATCATAGTGTTTGTTATAAAAATATTATTAATACATTTATCGTACTGTAAAAATTGCAACATTCAAATCATAGACAGTATTCACAAATCTGTTATTTCATTTAAACTATATTCATTTCGTAAAACGTACATGTATTGCAAACAATCAACAATTTAACATGAAATAAATGTTCAAATTTAACTAAACAAGTTTATTACATTTACCTTATTTCCTCCACACATCCATAACAGTATCCAAAACAGATCAAGTAAATAAGCACGCAACTTTCGCGTTCACAATAAGAACATTACATCAACGCGACTATCCCAAGCGATAGCTAGAGGCAGACTGAACATTGAAACTAGTGTAAACTGTAAAGAAGTGTTCACACGTGAACACAAAAGCTTTGTAACTGTCGCCTTATGTAGAGGAAGTTGATAAGTGTTCAGCTTGCACTTTCGCAAGCAATTGCGCTTTAAGTATTACAAATCACAAGGTTGCATTTGCATTTCGCTGTGATAAAACAATGTCATCCTTTTTATAATACAAAATGTTAACATTTTGTTCTATCTTGATTCTTCACATATACATAATTTAATCCTTTAATTTAATATAATTTTATTTTAAGAACAAGTAGATGCTCATTTTATTTAGCACGATGTTGTCTTAGAGAATGAATGAAAATTGCGTACTATGAAAATTAATTCCATTGGTCCACAATCCCATTTAGAACAGAATCACACCTAGGCGCGTCACTAACACAGGTTGCTGCTGCATTACAATGTACTTTATCATATTAACTACAAAAACTTTTTTCTATACATCTATACATATATATATTCCCACACGTGCATTAATCCATGGTCTTGGACAGGAATTAAATGTTGTAAGACCTTGTACTACGTAGTTCTACGACGTAGAGGCCGCGTAGCTTGTACTACACCGGTGGTTATGTAACGAGTAGCTACGAACACGGGCTTAATTATCTACTAACATTATAGAAAAATTATATTTCCTTATTATTTTATTAATTAACACTGCACACATGCAAAGCATAATATATTGATTGACTTTATAGACGTTAAAATATAAATTATAAACGTTTTGTGTGTCTTATTGTTCATTCTCATTATCATAATGTATTGACTAAAATATTTTTTATTCAATAAATACAATTTAAATCTCATACAAACAACATCTGTGTTTATTATAATTACGACAATAATAAAATAAACATTTGGTTTATGTAAGAAAATTAACTCAAAACTGCTTAGTTTGCCCAGGAACTCTGTTGTATGTTTTTTATCATCTAGCCTGCTCTGTCTATTTGTACTAAATATATAAATTACGTGTCACGTTGTTTATTCGCTATGGACTACTAAACTACCGAACCGATATCAATCAAATTTGCACACCGTGTGTAGTTTGATCCAACTTAAAAGATAGGATAGCTTTCATCTCAATTTATACCCGCAATATTATTTTATTGCAAAATATTTGTTTATTTTTCGTAAAGTACCAACGTTTCACATAAGCTACAATTTAATGGCATAACCACCAAAAAAGCATGGTGATCCCCATGACTGGTGTTCTCCTACCGTTTCCCTTGAATGGTTTACTACTATGTAATATAACAAAAATCTTAGCCACAGCAACGCTTGGCCGAGTCTGCTAGTTTGTACTATAATATCCAGTGATAACCGTTCTTTTCATTAACGTTTAGTTCGATTAACGTCCTTCTAGTTTGGCTTTTGAAATTAGCCCGTATCTTCCAATTGTTGTTTTGAAATACGAGAAACGTCATATACAATACAACTGTTGTTTCAAGTGAATAAGCCTCAAAGATTCTCAATCTTATTTCGCAAGACCCTTTTAGGCCTACGAGTGAGCAATGCTTACTTAAATAAATTTAACGCGGGTGCCGAAATGTCTCCGAGCCGTGTGTTGCGTTAATTAATTCCAATCCTGATAAATAAGGGACTATTTGCTGACACAAGTCTGTTTCGTTTGAGCTGTTTGTTTTCTTTTGAAGTTGAATTCTCAATGTCAGAATTGTAAATTATGTTTATTTAGTTATCACAAACTATGTATGTAATAGTTTAGTATTGGTAGTCTATAGTAAAACGAATGTTTGAATCGCAACGAAAATATGTCTAGAAAATTATGATAATAAAACTTCTTAATAATTATTGCCACGAATTATAAAAAAAACTTTATATTATATAGATTCTTTGATTTTATTTTCAGGATTAAATGTAGAAAGTCTCTGTATTAATAATATTTATTTTCCTCTTCACCAAAATACCTCTTTACTACCTAAGGGAGCGTCAAGTATTACGTAACGAATTTGGGGGGGGTCCTTTTGTAAAACGTTACGATGCGGGGCGGGGAATGAATTACGCGTTATTGTTAATATTATTTTCGACTTTCCAGTACTTTACACCACATAATGGTATCTTTTAGGTATAAAGAGTCACTAGGTGGTCACGAAACATTTTACTATACTTGGGTACAGTACTGTTACTGTTGTACTGCTTGGGTATAGAAAAACGTTACGGCGCGTTACATGGGGTATTTACCCCCCCCCCCCCCCACGTAATTTTTGGAGATCATTTAATTTCCAAAAATTGCGTGACGTAATACTTGAACGCTCCCTAAACTGAATTATTAACAACAAAACCCCATAGAAACCAGTCAAGATGGCGGATGTCTGTTTAAACTGATGTCTGAGGCAATAATTATAGAGGGCCAAGATAGGAATTTATAACTTAATAATATTACTTAGAGGTTGACAGTGGTCCAGTGGAGAGATTGTTGTTATGGAAAGGAAGCAATATAATTCTAATTAGTTAGGCATTATTTCTAATGATGGGTTCAAGTATTCAGTAGAGTAATGATAACAAGCGTACCTTAAAAGCGCTATTAGACATGTTTCGAGAACGTAATGAACTTGTGCCAAAAGTTCATAAACTCAGAGTTACTACCATCAGAAGTTTATTTTGCTGCAAATATTTTAGTCAGACCCTAAATGTAATAAAAATTATCAAACTGAAGACAGTGTAACAGGTTTAAAATCCAGGAGTTATTGTCCAGTTTCATTATTTTTAATACGACGTTTATTACGACTTTTCAGCTGCCCACTGAAGTATTTCCGAACCAATTCGACTTAGTGTCCTTCACGAAAACAGCGTACCAACTCTTAAAATGCCGGCAACGCACTCGCGAGCCCTCTGGCATTGAAAGTGTCCATAGGGCGGACACTTAACATCAGATGAGCCTCCTCCACGTTTGCCTCCTGTAACATAGAAAAAAAAGAAATTTAAATGTGAAAATTCCAATAAAGGTTTTTAAACAAGATTAACATTCAAGACTATTACTGTTTGTATCTTGGTAAACCATTTAATTATCATTCAATTTTTTATTTAATTAGATTAAAACAGCCTATTTATTTCACAAAATGTTTCTAGGTAGTCGTAAATTGAAAAGATAATAGGATACTTATCTCGCAATTCGCTTAAGAAAACCTTTACAAATTTATCTGCTAATACTGTGTGTTTATAAATATAGTCAGTGATAATTCAAAGATAGAAATATAGCTCTCAATTCTGCAAAGGAATTTTATAACATTTTTTATAGGGCAAATGAGCCTACGTATATGCCCATAAATGGCATTTATCTCTGCCCATGGACACAAATTTTAGCATCCAGCCTATGAGGGAGAAGTATGCTTTCTTTTTAAAACAATTGGAGGTCGTGTCTCCTAGGGAAACCCTACTTTTAAACCACTTAACTTCTCTTCTATCTCCGCCATTATTCCATATGTAAATATAACTGTTTTCATATCGAAAAAATCTTTTTCCTTTGCACATACATAAAAGAAAGATGAGACAAAGCAGTCAAGTCATGTCAGAGTCAAAAATCATTTATTCATATAGGTAACACAATGTACACTTATGAACGTCAAAAAAATAATATACAATCTTCTAATTTTACATCTGCCATTTCTCAAATCAAGGGTGTAGAACGGAAGAGAAGAACTGGCAATAATCTCTCCGCCACTATTTTTTTTTTGTTCTTACACTAGTTTAAGCCTAGTGCCTCTCGACCCTGACCCAGGTCACTTGTTCGAATTATGGCTGTGCAACAGTGGACATCAGAATCATGTCTACTACTACTGGCCTATTCAGAAAAATAAATAATCACGAAATATACTGAAATCTGAGGCCAAGGTTGTAGTACTGGTTCACACATACATACGATAAAATTTAAAAAGCAATTTAAAAATCAATTAAAATCGTTCGCCTTTTTATATAAAATTCTTTATTCAATGCCATTTTATTAACCCAAAGAAATCCGCACTCATAAAAGGACTCAAAAAAGGCGACCGCTGTATTACTTTTTAAAATTGGAACGAGATGATTTACTGAACAAATCTTACGAAACTCGAACATGTTTTCCCTAATACTGATTTGTTTATTTTTCACCGAAATAGAAAATATCGTCCTCGTTTTATTGAAGGTAATCTTAATCTTTGCCTTCATTTGTTAGATATTAAATCACAGGTATGTAGGGACTGCTACTGTGACAATACTAGGTAGTATATTTATAGTATCTGTATACTAGTCCAATAGAATCCAATTAGTTTATAAGTCAATTTTACCAAAGACATTTTTAGTATTTAAAAATACAAAATCTCATCTTTGTGTGGTAAGTTACATTATGTGCTTTTTACCAAGCTTAAGTGATTAGCGAGTGAATTAAAGACTAACTTATATTAGCACTTGTTGAACTCTTGAATATATACTCCATAACATCTTTGAACTTTAAAAATTGAAAAAATGGTTTTGAAGTTACTTCTTACTTATCAAATTATTTTCTTGTTAAGAAACTAATTATAAAAAGATTTAGACTATTATATCTCAATGACTGTGATTTTGAAAAGTAAGTAACTGTTACTCATGATTTTTGAGTATTTTTACTTGCTACTTATTCCATCTCTAAGTTCTGTTTATAAAACACGACGTCTTTCTTCATTTCGCCGCGTCATGTCTCATAAAATAAAATAATTATGTTGGGAAAACACAAGGTACATAAAATTATTATCAGGGACATTTTATGAGCGTAAAAAGCTTACACGCGCATAAAACCAAATTAATTAAGAACCTTCATCCTATTAGTATTGTGAAGCATGATATTGTTTGTAATATAATCCTTTTCTGATACTTCTATATTTAGCTCACAAATTGTTCACTTGACTCAACTTTCTTAATTGTTTTTCGAATTTAGAACTATTATCTACTTTCATTTTTTACCAGCCAGTTAACTGTAATTAGTTTATGTCATTTTACTGACTAATGTGTGTTAAAAATAAATGTCAATAGGAGAAAAAAAACTCAGCAAAAAATATCCAAGAACAGCAGTGTTACTCAGTAAAACTGATATAGATTTCCAATTATAGACACAACAAGCACTATTTAACAAAAACGCGGTTTCCAATACATACGAGTATAACGTCGTTTTACAAAGAAATTATGTCAATGATTTCTCAATTTCTGCCTTGCGATTCTGTAACTCACTTTTTGAAGTCATTTTATGATTTGGCATTCTGATAAACAATAAACTACAAGCTCCCACCTTTTCATAATGCCAAATCATAAAATGACTGCTTCACGACTGATTTGAGAGCGACCGCCGATGCGAAAACCGCTGTGTGAGTTCGAAAAGTGAGTTACAGAATCGCAGGGCTGTAGCACGTAGTATAAACCCTAATATTAGAAGTAAAATCGAATATAGTCATTTATGATGCAGAGTAATCCTGCTGGATTCTCCATTAGCGTTAGAAACATTGATTGAAAATTGACAGTAGTTCATTCGAATTCATGATATTATTAAGCTAACAAGTCTCTCGTGTACTTTAATCAAATAAGGCTAGTTCAGATTAATTAATAAAGTTATAATAACCACTGGTTATTGAATACACAACCACAACCACAAGATTAATATATGTCTTTGACTTTATTGACTACTATCGTCTAGACTGTCTTTTGTTTGCGTTGAATAAATTATTAAGGTTATAAGACTTCTATAATCTAATCTAAAGTTAATGAAAAAGCGTCTTCAAATTGAATTTAGCTTGCTGATAAGCTTTAACCTTCGATTAAAAATCGTATTGGGATAATTGCTTTAGGGGATTGTATTCTTAATATAAAAATATTTTCCAATAATGTTCAAATGTTTCACATATTATTAAATTATTTACTGATAAGAAGGTAATTAAAATGTCACATGCTTCATTATGTTTCTCCTCGAACGAAAAAGTGTTTTATGCGCTCATAGTAATGAAAACAATGATTTTGTTCATATATCATCTCATATCAACTGGTGGATAGGTCAATTATTAATTATTATTATTTTAATTAAAAAAGAACAGGAGGCAAACGGCCAGTAGAGTCAACTGATGTTAAGTGATACCGCCCGCCGCCCATGGACACAATGCCAGAGAGTTTGAAAGAGCGTTGTCGGTGTTTTAGGAAATGTTGCTCCGATTTCTTAAACGACCCTTAGTTGAATTGGTTCAAAAATACTGGTTCCACATAGTGGAGGTGCACGGCAAATTCTGGCGTTGATGACGCTCAGCCTTGCGATTCTGTAACTCACTTTTCGAACTCACACAGCGGTTTTCGCATCGGCGGTCGCTCTCAAATCAGTAGTGAAGCAGTCAGCAGAATCGCAAGGCAGTTGTGAAACGACAGACGTCGAATTGAGACGGGTGGAGTTTCATATTCCACCTTCAAGAAATCTCTTAAATATACGAATTCCATAAATTACCTCTGGATAAAATTGACGCCTGCTATAGTTATCACGGGTTTGATAAATTTTTAATAAGTTCAAATTTTCGCAACAACAGATTAACATCGCACAAACAACTGCGTGCTTCTTTAATACGAAGAAATTCTTCATAAAATTGTTGGTAATCTCTATACTTCTAATTGAAAATAGTATTTAAACCAATTACCAAAACTGACCAACTTTAATTTGGAAACTTAAATTGGAAGTTGGAAAGTTGACGCCACACGAGCGTTTCAGTCAGTGACCGCTTTATTTGCCAACTAAATGCTACTCAAACCAGATCAAATACATTTAGTAGGCTGTTAGCTAAATCAATGAACATGACTTATCAGATCCTAGGAGTTTAATGTTGCTATGGTAAAATAATTTAAATTTATATACCAACTGGCTTTGGCCGCTCATCTTAATTGAGACTGGCCACTGAAATAATACAACACACACGGTAATGCACAGATAATTTACGCACGCGTATGCATTGCTTAAAGTTTCCAAGTACTGGCAACATTTTGTAAAATTACTCTATTGATTTATTTATTTCATACTCCTCAGCTAACATATATTTAATAAAAAAAATTATACTAAACATATAGCCAAGATGGAATACATAATATAAACAAAAAGCTTCAAATATTACAGAAGGAAAAAACTATTCAAAAAATAATTTTTTTTCAATACAATTAAGTAATACCTAATTTGGCTGTGTTGTGTGATAGTGTAAAAGTGTGGGTACGTTTGTATGTAAGGCTGTATGGTGTGTGCTCCAGATGCGGGTCATTTTGCGCTATGGCTATTCTTGATACTCCTTTTAACCAAATTCCGCGATAGCTAAAACAAATCAAGGCTCATATAGTGGTCGTTGTACGAGTATATCCAGGCTGTATTGGCGCTAGAGAAAAGAGGCCTAATGTGTAAAACTGCAATTTTTCTTTCGCAATGGCAAGCAATAAAACATTTATGTATTTGCAAAAAAAGTTGTATTAATTTTATTTAAATTTTAACTAAAGTAACAACGATATTATTAGACGACTTTAAGGCGGAACGAAGTTAGCCGGGTCAGCTAGTAATTTATAAAAATGAAATCCTTAATACTAAAGCTACTTCATACAATCAAGCGTGTAGATGTTAGTACGTCCGTACTGGTTTTAACGAGAGAGAGAGGAATAAACCATGAGAGAAACGACGCGAGACCAAAAAAAATATTGGCGCAATTACTTTACATGCAGCCTCTTATGGTGCTCTGGGAGTGGGTATGTCGTTATTACTACGTTTTTGTATTGAAGATATTTGTATTTGAAGACCAGAAGGTACCAAGACTGTCAAACTAGGATATTAATTTTGTGTATTATAAAATAAAATGCAATGAAATGCTTTCAAAGTATAGCAGTAAGCATTTCTTTTTCTCAGATCTCGTGGAAATTAGATCGAAAAGTTGTAACTGTAAGCGACTTTATTTGGTAGAAGTTCATTTATTTTTATATTCAGTACAAGATTAAAATACCATAAAAAAGTAATAAAAATTACTCAAGTATAAACTAAAAGTCCTCGGGCAACCGTTTGCCCGAGTTAGAATTTGACGGACGCCTGTTAAAAGTTGTCCAACTTTCTCCATTCTCAGTCACGTATGCTTTTGGGTAAACTTTTTGTATGGGACTTTTTCTTTAGAAATATGAAATTATTATTGGTTTATTGGACCAAATTCTATTTGGAAGAAAATGTTGAGGTTTTTCTTAAAATCACTTATGTCTTCATATAATATTGGGTCAAACTTTTTATCACCATCTAGGTACAAGTCTGTATTCTACGGGAAAAAGTCAATAAAAATTTATACATTTTTGTATTTACTGCGGAGTAAGTGGCATATTAGTAGGTAAGTATATATTACTCCGATAAACGTACCTTCGCCACTAAAGCTTTCCAATCGATTCGCGAAGTTTTTTCTTCCAACGCCTTTCTAGCGATATCTACCATGACTGATGGGACGTTTAGGACAGTGGTTCAGAGACTCACTCATATTGTTCTCTAAACTTTTAAGGCAGCTAATCAGGTTGAGTTTCGAAACGTATCACACTTCATAGAAAATAATTTCTTGTACCTTTTTATATGGATATTAAATTTGAATTTGAAGAATTAAAATATATCTTTTTAATTAAGACTGAGTAGCGAGTAGCATTTGTTTTACATTTCTTATTCAACACAGCTTGATAAGTATTTTATTATATTTATTCTTTTCAACGGTATAATATAAATATTAGGGTGTCTGATATCATAGGTAGTCATAGTAAGCTGTATAACAAAAATTACTTTACTTATTTCGTCCATAATAATTGCAGTTATTACTAATACGATAGAACTAAATAAATTGTGCACTTATGAAGAGGTGATCTTGAGGGTAAAAACAAATCTTACTATAAAAATGGTATCGAAAAATTGTTTGAACGCTATAATTGTTGTATCACTCTCGAATAATCAAATGAAATTCTATAAAAAAATGTAATCTATTTTAGGTAATACACTTTTCAGACCACCAATTTTACAATAAAAAAATCAATTTTTAACAATATTATAACAAGAAGTTCTTGTGAACCCAGCCAAAATGCAAACAAATAGGTCTACCTCCACAGAAATCTTATTAATTACGTGTATCGCTCGCGTGAGTGACGCTTCGCTAACGAAGTTGGAGTGTGTGAGCGGTACATGTTGGATGTACCGCTCGCACTGGAGTTATGGCCTTCGCCTCAGATGCTTGCTTGGAACCCGTAGACCCACCTCTCCATTATATTCACATTACTAAACCATATTTATAAAATGTCCTTGGTTTAAATACATGTCTGTTGTATATATTTTACAGTCAAATACCAACATCATTTGAAGCCGTCAATTAACACTATATAATATTTTTGGATAATTTATTACTATAAGGTCTGCACGCGGTCTTGCTTAGTTTTAACGTGCAGTCAGTGGTTAAACGTTCGACTCTAAACCTAGAAGTCGTACGTTCGATTCCCGGTACGAATTTTATCCTAGCCTTAAATTTATAAATGTTGGATGTATTTTTGCTATATCCGTACCAGAATGAGGTATTTAGAGTTAAAATTAATTGTATTTAAAACACAAGAGATATTTATTTTACAGACATTCACAGTACAGTAACTATTTACAAAATACTTGTCTGTAGTAATTTAGAATATGCCACTGTAATCTAGTCACCACATTTCAAAATGCACATAAATACCATTGAAACAGTTCAAAAACGTTTCCTTTGATAGCTTTGCAATCGTCTACACTTGCGTGGTGTATTGCAAACGTACGAGGCTCGTTTGGACTATTTCGAGTTAAATTTAATTTACATTAAAATTACTTTGTTGTTTATATAAAATATTTAACTTAAATATTCATACATACCTTGCTAAATTTTGCTTCCTTTGTAATTCTAGAGTTGCTAGAACTAAGTTTTCTATACGTACCTACGGCTCGCTTATCTGCTACTTTTAATGGTCCAAAGAATCTATCTCGCTCTTACAACTAAATAACTAACATTAATTAAAATATTGATATATTTTACAATAATCTTCCTGCTTACCGCAATTTTGTGTATCAGGCTCTTAATGAGGCTAAATTTTATATTTTGTTTTAACATGTTTTCTTTTATATGATAAACATTAAGTTGTTTTAGGACTTATAAATATTCTTTCGATCGTATGAAACCTCTAATTGATCTACGGACAGCGTAGCGTAATTATACAAAAAAAAATCTGTAGCGCAGAAACCTTTTTAGGTCTGGGCCTCAGATTTCTGTATCTGTTTAATAATCATTTGTCAATCTAATAGGCAAGTAGGTGATCAGCCTTCTGTGCCTGACACACGCCGTCGACTTTTCAGATCTATGGCAAGCCGGTTTCCTCACGATGTTTTCCTTCACCGTTCGAGTGAATATTAAATGCGCACATACAAAGAAAGTCCATTCGTACACAGCCTGGGATCAAACCTACGACCTTAGGGATGAGAGACACATTCTAAAGCCGCTGTCCAATACTGTTCTTTAACTGTACACTAATCAGTTGTAAATTCTATCATGATGGCTATTAAATTTGACGTATTTTACCCAAAATCTTCTAAAATGCCTTAACATGGTCATCATAAGTCTTAACACTCCAAAAGCAAACTAAATTCAAAACGGGTACTTCCCTTTGCCGCAAACCAGTTTCCTCCTTTGATATCTTACTGAATAATAAACAAGCTATCGTCACCATGAATCCTGAGTCTGTGGCAATCTGAATTGCAAATGTCGCAAAGAAAACACGACAATTAACTTGAGTGTTGGTCTTTCATTTGGATGTCAATATGTACAATTCTTGTTTGTTGCTGAACTTATAAGCTAGTTCGTAAAATGTATAGACTTACAAAGACGGTGCGTTGCTTGCAGACCTTTACACTAATTATACCTAGGTAACACTGAAAATGTTTAAAAAATGAAAAACGGCTTAATGTAGAAAGTTGCCAATACTTTAATTGTATTTCGAAGTAATCTCCGATCCTCTCTACACATCGTCGCATTCGATGGAACCACTGAGAAAAGCAGTGGGCCCATTCTTCCTTAGGGTCTCTTCTATGGCATTTTCGTACTCTTTCACCGCATCTTTAGGGCTCGTAAAGCGATACCTCGAATTTTATCTTTAGTTTTGGGTTCGTAGCAATATATCCAGCTTTCATCACCTGTGACGATGTCAAATACAGCATTTGAGTCACCGCCATTGAACTTATTTAACATTTGGATCATGCGAAGGTGTTTCTGGTCGTCGGTTAAAGTATGGGAAATCCATCTGGTACGAAGCTTCCTGACGCCTAAATATTCTTGTCGTATTTTTTGATTTTGACTCATACCAATGCCTAGGCTTGCCCGTATCTACTGATAGGTCTCTTATCTTCCTCTATCATGCGTCGCACAGCAATGATGTTATCTACAGTAGTCGCTGTTAAAGGAGGTCCCTCACGCGATTGCAACGTCCACGCTTAAACTCTTTAAACCAATTGTTATTAGTGGCACGAGATGGGGTTCATTAAAAAAATGGTAATCGCAGCCTATTATAGCTTTGTTGTTACCACAACGAAAGTCATGATACATCATTGACCGAATTTTTTTTTTGCGTTAGGTTAATTTTCACGAGTAACAAGAGTTTTAGATTTGCCGCCATTTCACAAAACAAATGACAAATGAATGCAATATACTACATTACCAAAGAGTTCTAAAATTAAAATTCAAAACCAGTTTTCATTAGCAATGTTTCCAACTGGGCAGTTCTAAACATTTTCAGTCTTACCCACGTATGTTAGTGAAACTTTAACTAATTAAAAAAAATCAGCTAATGGTATTTAAAACCGCCAGCGGCGTTACAAACTTTTAGGTCTAGGCATCAGATTTCTGGCATGTCGGCCTTCTGTGCCTGACACACTCAGTCGATTTATCGAGTCTAATTTTTGTATCTTCACGATGTATTTCTTCATGGTACTTCACCGAATGTTAAATACGCACATGGAATCTCCGTTGGTGCACAGCCGTGATCCAAACACACTACTTCACATGACCACTAGGCTCAACGCCGTTAGCCAATTAAACCCTTAATAATTATGTCAAGGTCTCCATTCTGGTACGGATATAGCAAAGATATTTATAAAGTAAAGTAAAAGTAAAAGTAAAAAAGTCATTTAATCACATAGGTAACATTATGTACACTTATGACATGCCAGTAAAGAAATACATATTAATGCTTCTAATTTTACATTTACTGCCAGTTCTCAAATTAAGGGCGTAGAACGGGAGAGAAGAACTAGCATTAAACTCTCCGCCACTCTTTTTAATCGGCATTTTTTTGTTTTACAAAATGTTTGTAAGGAGCTACAACTATTACACCATGTCCCATGTGACATTTTAAGTAATTAATAATAATAACATAAATTAAAAACAAAGATTTGTCCTCTATCAGCAGGAGGCATGGTGAAATAGGAGCACGCACTTACATTCTCGTGGGAACAACACGCAAACACATAGTCGAAATAACCAACATCACCGCATACACGAATTCAAGTACGACCAGTCACCACAAGCAGCACCCGTTCACGAGCATGACGCATGGCCAGCCAACTACGGCCATATAACTATTAAATCTTTATTTTAAGGTTAAATTCTTACCGGAAATCGAACGCACGACTGCAAGGTTTTGAGTCAAACATATAACTAGGTGCCACTGCTGACGGGACGTTAAAAACTTTAAAATACCTAAGCAGGAGCGGCTGCAGACAATATATTAATAAATTATCCAAAAATATTCAATAATGTTAATTAGCGGCTTCAAATGATGTTGGTATTTGACAATATCCGGTTGATTTGTTACCGCATTTAATATTTTAATGCTATATTTGCAAATTGTTTTATTCATTTTCATATAAATAGCATTTTACATTCTGCTGTTAATTATTTTGTTTGTAGAAATGTGATTTTGTTAATTTGTAATGATTTTATTTCTCGTTGTATTTCAGAGTAAATTGAAAAAGTCTGTTCATCTCTACTGCTATATATACTTGGTGTTGTAGTCAATGAAGCTATGAAATATACTTAGATATACTGATTTAATATTACGTAATAATGAAATTGTATTAATTTTTTTCTTTAAATTATCATTACTATATGAAACCCAATTAGAGCACGGCTTATAATATCATTTGTAACTTATTCTTCGCTACTGATGTGTGAATAGTGCAATGTCGATGGCAATTCTTCTTAAAGGACACTAGCTCAGAGGCATAGACCAAAGAAGGTACAAGAGTTTATGCTTATTACTCTTGATGACTTTTAAATATAATTGTGGTAGACAGCTTGACGTATTATTATTTAAAGGTACTTCATTTCCATCAATAAATACGCTTTTAGATGTCATGGTATACTTTCAAGATATAAAAGCTATGGATAATAATTATAAAAATCCAGTGGCGCTACAAGAAGACTTGGCAAAAGATCTTTGGTCACTTTGTAGACAGTATGATATTAAGTGGTAATCTTTCATTCAAAAGTAAATACATGTATAATTTATTTGCACCTAGTGGTTAGAACTTATTTCCGGCAAAAATTTCACCCTTAAATAAATAAATATCAAATGGTATAATTATATTTTTATGTAACCAGCCTTCAGTCTGACTGACACCTTGTTTTCACCACATCCTCAGATCGATAGTCATTAAAATAAAAATAAAATATGTTTATTGGGAATATAAGATACAGGTATCCAAGTCATTAAATTTGAATCGGTCGACATCCCTAGGTACTTCATCGGCAAAGAAGACAGAGGATGTAGGCCGAGAGAAAAAGCCGGCGTAAAAACCTCTCGGTACTCTTTTAAAATAGCAAATCATCATACAAAATGACTATGTCAAACAACACTTATTTTAAAACAAATATCGCAAATTAATTAGAAGTAGCCTGTCTAGCACTAGTCCCAGGCCCTTTTATCAACTAGATAATCGTTAACTTTATAGTCAGCCTTTTTGCAGAGCTTTTTTTAATTCATTTCTTAAATTTATTAATAGGCAGAGAATTTGCACCCACGATCTCAGGGTCGAAAATCGCATGCTTATACTGTTATAATTGTTATGTTATACGTGATATACTTATATCAAATTAATATGGCTTAACAATCGAATAGGCCATACCGTCAAACTAATTAATACACCACGAATGACATGAATGATCAAATAATTTGATCCCAACTAGTTTATGCAAATTGTTCTAAATTCCTCCATCATTCCTATCTGCGTTCATTAATTAAACGATATTATATGGATGATTTGGTTTTCGTGAAGTGGTTTTTCATATAGGCAATATTTGAGTGGTTTGTATCAAGAAATGCTATTAGTTTTTACACGCTTTATATTAGCTTCACCTATATGTATGTATGTATGTATGTATGTAACCGACTCCTTCGGACTCGATTTTGACCCTTTTAACGGACAGATTTAATTCAAACTTTGCGCACCTTGCAAAGATCTATGACAATGCAATAATCCGAAAAAATATTTAACTAAAAAATAAATATAGTTTAAAAAAACAAGCTTTTAAAGCATATCAAACTAAAAAGTGAAAAATAATTCCTAATTTAGGCTGAAAATGGTAATGAACAAAAAATACTGGTATTATTGTGAAAAAGCGTGGGGCGCTCTGTGCCATATTTTTCGTCTATCGAGCAAGTTTGATGTGCTTTAAAAGCGTGTTTTTTAGTTTTTCTTAACTATATTTATTTATTATGTGCGTTAGGTACTACCATCTACAATGGAGAACAGAAAATAGTATGACCTTTTATTAACTGTACAACTTTAGTTTTATGTTTAGAACAATTTTTTTTTTAATTAAAGATAAATGTTGCAGGAGGCGAATTGACGCAGGACTAACGCAACGCAACGTAACACATAGTGCATAACAAATAATTTGTTCTTCGTTGAAGACGGAATTACTTACCGCATATAAAAAAACATAAGCTTTAAAAATAATAATAACCAAAACAATTCATATTATAGGGTTCACAGCCATACAGTCAGCCATTAAATTACCTGTAATAATGGATTAACTAATTACATATAACAGTGCCAATCAACTACAAAATGAAATACTTTTAGTAAGTCTTTTTAGCCCGCGAACGGAACCGTAGGAGGCAGGGTACCGTAACAGCGTAGCCTTGTGCATCCTGCCATCATGTTCAAGCCAAGGTCCTCCACGACTTATTACGACACGATTAAGGGATAAATCTGCTAAAATATTCAAGTGGTGAAATCGCTAAAATATTCACTAAATTACTTAATTACCTAAAGATACAGGTCACGGATACAGTTCCCAATAAATACGTGAGTTTAATTGCACAGAGGTTAAACTTTCATCCACTACACAAGTTCGTTACGTGCAATTTTAACTTAAATTTAACAAACTACTTGTTTTTTCTTTAACCATAATGGATACATGGTATCTATATTTTTACAAAGCTTTCACAATAAAGCTTCACAGTTATCCGGTCTCGAATATTCAGAATAAATTACAATTCGTGACGAAGCAGAAATCAGTGGAAATTTGGTCCAATTTTGAATAAAGATAATATTGGAAATTTGTACAAGTTACAAAGGCTTGAATGAATAAATACACCGTTTTAAAATTAAGCTAGAAATGTTAAAATATCACATTTCATTCGTTATTTATCTAACATTGAGAGTCAAACAATTATTTATTTAAAGCCAGCCGTATGGAAATATAGCTTATTATAGGTGTCTAAATGGTGAAGGTGAAATATCACGAAACTTTTATTACATCGTCTCAAACTTTTTCGTTTGTGTGTTGCATGTCGCGTGACGGTCGGCCGCGGAGTAGGGATAAAGTGAAAGGCGCTCGTCATAGCAGCCAAGGCCAATATGGCGGCGTCTATAGTTCGCAGCTGCTGACCGTGTAGTGTATAGTCTATTATTTAATATGTGTATATAATCTTAATAATTGTTATTAATATGTATGTCGTACTCTCCAAGACACAGAGTTCAATAAAAATATTAGTTGGAGACTTAGTCTACTTTTATTATTTCCCATTATCATTCCAATTTTCCAAGCATAAAATTAAAATTGATAAAGCGTTTTTTATACCCTGAATGGAATAATATTCCAAAAATTTTTAGTCAAATGTCTATAATGTGAAAAAAAAGTTTCACTTTTACCGTGGTTTCATAAAACCACACAATCTTTTTTTTATCACTTTTTTTTTAAATACACTGTTTTTATTGCTTCAAAACCACTCACGATTTATATGAGCTATGAGTTGCTCCATTACGTCCCACTTACATAAAAATTATTTGAGCTTGATCTAACTTTTACATAGCGCCTTTGTAATGTCTCCGGCAGCTCTATAACTCATCTTGAGATTAAGCACTCGCAACCTATTGCAGCCATTCCATATCCGGAAAAATATAATTTTATTTATCGGTTTTCAGCCTACTTCTCTCAAGAAATGAAGTAGTGTCCTTCTGCCAGGGTAGTAAATTTAGTTTTTTTCTTTACTCTCGTTTGATAACAATATTTAAAATACATTTACAATTTTCTTAACCTTCATGGAAATAATAAAAATAATACGAAATACTAAAAAAATAATAATAAATTACAAAAAAATAAATACTGCATTGATTGTTACGTTAAGGTTTTAATATACGATTATTTATTTAATATTATTTAGGAATAGTTAATAAATGTATTAAAAATAATGCTTACAAGCCTAACGGAAAAACTGTATTACTTTTTACTTAATACTTGTTGTGTTACAATATAAAAGATCTGTATTTATTTAAAGCTGAGCTGTATAGGCCATAGCGGCATCAGCGTGCGACTCCCATCCCTGAGGTCGTAGGTTCGATCCCCGGCCGTGCACCTATGGACTTTCTTTCTATGTGCGCATTTAACATTCGCTCGAACGGTGAATGAAAACATTGTGAGGAAACCGGCGTGCTTTAGACCCATAAAGTCGACGGCATGTATCAGGCACAGGAGGCTAATCACCTACTTGCCTATAAGGCAAAGTATCATGGAACAGATTCAAAAATCTGGGACCCAGACCTAAAAAGTTAATAAAATAAAACTAATTTATTTATTTAATATTCTTTAGGGATGTACATAAAATATAATGCTTACAAGCATTATTTAACAGCAAATCCATATCGCTTAGGCGATATTAGCTTAAAATCGGCTTAAAATATAATGTGCGGTTAATGCTAATGAAGTACCCGTGGTTTTAAATAGAGAGTTAGATAGGGATTTACTGCGGTTTAGCTTTGAGTAAATTAAATAATGTTGAACCGCAAGCTATGGATCTATTGACTGTTTATGAATATATTTAGAAAATATACCATGTGAAGACTGTGGCAATTATTTAAAAAAATGAGTTATTTAGAAAAATTTAACTGAATTCAAATTCCCGCACATACCTTGGTGTCTCTGTTATAAATATCACCTCCTAAATACGTGGTGTTACACATAGCTCAAAAACTACGGAACAGATTTTGATGAAACTTAGATTGTTTGAAATTAAAATTCCCTTTTTTAAAGAACGACTACATGTCCCCAAATGACCTAATTGTCAAAAACATGGTCTAAATATTAAGTTAGTAGTAGTATCGTTTTTGTTACTTTTACTATGGGAAGAAATTATCGTTTCCATGGCACAAATTTAAGTATCATTTCCACGTATTATTATTTTCATTTGTAGTATGTACCATCCATCCTATTGGATTTATTACGTTATATTTTATAAAAAAAGCAATAAAAAAATACAGCTTGGAAATGCTGCCAGCGTTAAGGCACACTGCCACAGGGACCAAATTTTTTAAATTTGTTTTAATTATTTTTATTATTAAGAAAATTTTAATTACTGTATATTTCGTGTTAATTTATATTTAAACATCACAACAGGAGACTTTTTGCGGTATATATATTTGGTTAGCTAATTATTATACAAATGTGTTCTATAAATCCCAATAGTGTAATATAGCCCGGTCATTTTAGACATAAAAATAGTGATCAAATAAAAAAAATTCCGACAGAGCCAAATCTTCGTAGACACCTTAGGTTTACCACAAGGAATAAAGTGTCAAAAGTCCCCATCAGTCCCATGTGAGCTTAGGGACTTATTCGGGGCCCAAGGTCAAAATTTTAGGTTTTTTGAATTTTTCTCGAAAACGGTAAGTTTTATCGAAAAAGTACCTCAGAGCAAAGTTGTAGATCTTAAAATTCTCTATAAAAATAGTCTCTATATTTTTTTCTCTAAGACCCACTTTTTCCCAGATATTGCGCTTGTAAGAATCACGTTCTACATAATATGCACACATTTCCACACCACCTGTGAGGTAGTGTACTCGGCGGGTTTTTTTTTAACGTTGTATCCCCGGTAGGCCTATTCCACGAACCTTTCTGACGTTATTTTCTGGAACAATAATTATTTAATAGTATGAAGATTATTGAAATGGGTTACTGAGTTTAACTGTCGTTCTAACTTTTTTTTATTACTTTAATCTGACTCATACTCTTCATATTCAACTTCAACAATCATGTTTTCTTCAATTTCTTCTTGTTCTTCTTCTTCTCTTTCCTGTTGATAAGCGCTTAGAAATTGTTCAAATGAAGATGAATCAGTTGTCTCTTCATCAAAATCACATGAATCTTCCTCTCTTGTATTTAATTGAACATTTGAGCAAGAGACACCTTGGCAATTGGTACACGCTGGAGAACACTGCAACCCTACTTTTTTACCCTAAGCTCACATGGGACTGATGGGGACTTTTGACACTTTATTCCTTGTGGTAAACCTAAGGTCTCTACGAAAATTTGGCTTTGTCGGAATTTTCTTTATTTCAATTGTCTAAAATGACCGGGCTAATACATTCTCTAAGTCAAATTATCATTATTATTATTATTATTATTGCTATGCAGGAGATTTCAGAGTGCACGATTAGGACAGTTTAACTCTGTAACCCATAGGTATGATACCATATTATGACGAATGCCACAGCCACAGCATCCCGTTGAGAAAGTCATCTTACTTTACTATAATAGTATATTGAAATAGCGTACTATTACTGAAATAGCGTATTTCGAATTATTGGTCCTACCCGAGAATAGAATTTGAAAGGCCGGCAATGCACTCGCGAGCCCTCTGGCATTGAGAGTGTCCATGGGCGGCGGTATCACTTAACATCAGGTGATCCTGCCCGTTTGCCCCCTGTTCTATAAAAAAAAACTCAAAACAGTGTGCGGTCAAAAGCCAGCCACTAGACCAATTAAATTACATATCACTGTATATGAACGAGTTCTCATTGCAAAGCCCTCAAAATCATTCACGATTGAAGGTTGAAAATCCTTTTAATCAAGCAAAAAGTCCGAAACCTCATATCGGAAACTGTTTGAATAGAGGCCATTTCAATAGAGAAAAGATTTATCTAGCCCAAACCACAGATTGATCAATGGAATGGATCGTCCACAATTAGTGACCCCTTTCATTTTATCTCGTATATGAATGCGGGTACTTCAACAGGGAAATATCAGTGTGTCAATGGGGTATGTATTAACATTTACACACACACAGTTAACATGGTATTTTCAAATGTTTTAATGCTATTTCTTAAAATGCTCATAAAGTTATCCGTGCCAGCGGTTTACACCTTTTCCCACTCGGTGAGATTACTTGGTCATAGATACGCTTTGTACTCTCTCCTTATCAAGTTCGCCGTATTCCTAGAACCCTGGATTTCCAATAAATTGTTGAATCATTTCATAAAGTTTTAACTAAATTTGATTGCTTTTAATATTTTTATCGATTAGTGCTTTAGTACTAATCTGTTTATAAGCAATATTTTAGCTATAAGTTTTTCCTGAGAATGAACTTTAAAAAGTCTACCAAATTAAACTAGATAAAAAAATGAACTGAAAGTCTTTCAAACAGTGAACACAGCTGAGTGACACTTAGAAATAAAATTAATAATAAAAGCAACTTAAGAATTAAAAGCTTTAATAATGTAAACAGTAATGATACAATGGTAAAATTTTCATCGTTTTATAAAAAAAAATGTTTGTGGCATAATATCGGTAAAGATGCATCTAGTCAACAATGTTATGAATGTACCCAAAAGATATGTTTGATTCAGCAACTTCTACTGCACAACACTGACAGCAGTCATATCAAATCAAAGTTTATTTTATCATCTTGGTAACTATATACACTTATGAACGTCAATATTTAAAAAAAGTCACATTAGAAAACGTATATGATAAAAAATTACTAATATAAATACAAATAACCTTAAAAAAAAATAATTTTGGAGATTGTAAGAACTCAAAATATAATTTAAAAAGGAGTAGCTATGAATATTATTTTGTATGTTTACAAATTAAAAACAAAGTTAACTAATTAATTTAATTAAGCTTTTGCTAAACCTGAAAGGAAATTCAAGCATTATTTACTTACTTTCATACGATTAAAAAATATTAACCAAAAAAGTTACCAATTAAAGGCTTATATTTGATTTATAAGGAATATAAACATATTTCGTCAGAAAGCTAAGAATTATACACTGTATAACTGAAGACGAAATCACTATTAAAATCAATAAATATATTAACAAAATTGTGCACGCTGGGCAGTCTGGCGGACACCGAGAAAGTTTTAAATTAAAAAAGTTAAGCACGAAATAACATTGCAGCAGTTACATTCATTTTGATATCTACAGTTTTGGAATTTAATAATATATTGTGAGCTTCTGTGATCAGTGTGAGTATCCATGGACGGCCGTGTCAATTAATGTCAGGTGTTCCTCCAGTCAGTTTGCCCCCTTTTTTGGACGATATGTAGGCCAAGCCTCTTTAAGGAGCTTATCTCAATTTAGATTACTAATATTAATCGCTGTTCTGCTAATATAAGAAATTATTTATAACTTGTATAACTACACACACTGCACTGCACACGGCACTGTTTCCTACTCGGCGGTCGGTGAGGAATAAAAAATTTACACCTATAGTCCGTGTGGCTGGAAATTTATTATTTAAAACATTTTGGAAATATATAGCCGTATATGTATATTATGAGTAACATATACTCATAATAAAATATTCTGCTTCTTTATATAATTATACAGTACGAGTGTGTATCACTGAGCTCCTCTTAAACGGCTGGACCGATTTGAATTAATTTTTTTGTATGTGTTTGGGTTGCGCCCTGAATGGTTTAGATTTGCAGCAGCCCGGCAGATGGCGCTGCAGTCGGTAACAGCTGGTATTTATAGAAAACTTCTGTGCATGTGATCGTAATTAAACTCCTAAACGGCTGGACAGATTTTGATAAAATTTGTTGTGTGTAGTCGAGAATAATTTACATTGTTAGATCTTTTTTGGATGTAAGACGTGTGTAAAGGACGTCTGTCAGATGTGCTAGTATCTATATAAAATATCATAAGAGGTTTTTCTGTGTAAAGTAAATGATCTTAAATTCCTTCTAATTAAAGTTTCCGTAACACAGGTCATTACCACTATCTAAAATATCCGAATCGCTATTAAAACTTATGTAATTTTTCTGTCACAAACTTTTAACGACATACCCGAAGCGATGTTGCTTAATAAGCTACTTACTTTTTCATAGTTTTAATCCAACTTCCATTCATAAATACTCGATAGCATAACCTTGTTGATGTTATATATATCTAACAGATTTATTTGAGAAAAATCGTTTTATATGAAGCTGAATAACCACGTTTCAATTATTTATCGGCTATTATTTTAAGGGGGAGCTGTTTGGGGGGGCTGTTTTAAAATATGTTTTCGTAAAGAGACAAAACCGAGTTGAGGACTGTCTACCTAAACGGTGAGACCAAGCGGGATCGAATTTACGGCATGTGTTCAAAAATTTTATTATTGAATTCCTATATGTGATCTTGTCTTCTAATTCATAGATAATTAAAACTCCTAGCCCCCCACAGCCATTTCGGGTCCACGTGTAATCCAGCGCACCGCGCAACAACTAGTCATAAACAAAAAATTGAATTAGATATAAGACTGAGAACATCTTCAATATATTGACACAAACGTTGTACAGTTTATGAGCGTCTATAATATCAAGCTACGCCGAATTTACACGCACACTTCGTTGAGTGTTATGTTATAGGCGACCTTATTTCGAGCAATCTCTTCCAGGCAACCACTGTTAGGAACACTTTATGTAGTATATTTTGTGAAATCGGGGTAAACCAAATTTTTTATTAACTAAGAATGATGAAGTCACCACAATACACGGAGCATTAACATGTATTACCTGCCGGTGCAATGGCGCGGGAGGTTGTGACACCTCTGCGAGAATAAAATATCTATAGACTTGGATGTTATGTATAAAACGTACGGACCAAGTACACCAAAACGCCGTAAATTAATTTAATTTACAGCAAATTTTCTCCTTAAATAATACATCAAACATGGCAATATCCCTGGAGCAAGCCCCTTATCCCAGTAGATAACGCAATTACATGTCTACATATGTTAATAATATAAAAAAGCGGGCTTTGTCAGTGCCAAAAGGTCCTTACAGTTATACATTTCACACAATACAATTAATTTCATTATACCGACCCTTGTTAACGCGTCACTGCCTCTCACGACCAATATCCATTTTAATACTATACAATTTAATATGTAGCTAGTACATGCCGAGATTTGACTGGTTTATGTATGTTTTTATATGAGTAAATATAACGAAAAGTACATAATAATGTCGTGTACAACAAAAATGGGGCATCATTAGAAATTCGTTGTTGTGTTTGTTGATTTTAAGCTATTACATAGATTTTATCGCGGCTTTGAGCGCGGCGACCGAATTAAGAAATTCCGTAACGAAAATAAAACCTAACACATGATGACGTAATATAGGTGCGGCCAATAAGCGGGACAGAACGCATACTGCGTCTCACATCGGTCTGGCGTGATCGGTGACGTAGCGCAGGTGCGTTAGAGTGGGACAGAACACATACTGCGTCTCACATTTCTTTGACGATATCGGTGACGTAGCGTAAGCGCGGCCGGTGCAGCCGGTACGCGTTAGAGTGAAAATATAGGCGTGTTAGTCTGAGTCTGGTAAAGTGGTAGAGTGGTAGATTGAATTACTATCAAAGAAAAAAATTACGGAATAAATAAAAAATAAATAATTAATTTATAATTGCACAAGTTGATAAAAAATTCTATGCTATAGTTTTACTGCGGCAGTCCCCGAGTACCACACGTTTTTTTTTATTTAGCACATGTCCTGTAATCCTTAATCACAATTTTAAAAAAGTCTAACTGATAAATATCGGTTTAAATAACTAAAAAACATGTAAAAAAAACTAATGACGTTTGTAATTAATTATTATTAGGTAGTGGTACCGGAAACATATTTATAAATATATTTTTTGGTGAATTTTATAGGTATTTTACACGAAGAATTGTCCCGTTATTTTATCATTACACAGATATTTTTAGAGGAAAAAACCTTATGTCACTTGGAGGATTTGACTTTGATTTGTATTGTAAATAAAAAACCGATTGTCAAGAATATTATTAGTAAAGATTTTGAATTATAATTAGTTTTGTAGAACAAATACAATTTTTTTCGTAATAACAAATAAAATACCAGTAGTTAAGTCTATCTTGGTTGAGTTCTGAATATAATAATATAATCTTTATTTATTTCTCACAAAAACTTACAAAAACTTAGGACATAAGCAAGTGATAGTTATATACTATTATAAATAAATAATTGTCTTACTTCTGTTTAGGGAAAAAGCTAGTTTGTGTGAGACTGATGCCTGCTAAAGGTAAGAGTACCTGTGTTACAGGTCATCAGGCCTCCACCACTTCGGATCGACAGAAGGTCTTATACAATACAATACAATATATAGTAGAGAAAAGTCTAGTGAGAATAAACAATCATTATTGCAATACTTATAGGATATACACATAATATAAGGAAACCACATGGGGTATGTGTGTATGCGTAAATTATGTGTATGTGTGTGGTTGTATGTCTGATCGTTTGTGTGACGAGTCGATGTTTGGTGATCTATTTTTTAAGGCACGGCATCACCCTTCTGTGCCTGATACTTGCCGTCAACTTATTGAGAAGTCTGAGCAATGCCGGTTTCTTTACAATGTTTTCCCTCCATATGAGTAACATTCAATGAACAAAGTAAGATGTAACAAATAAAAAACGTACTAGGAATATTATTGTGTAATTTATCAAAACCGCATTATTCTAATGCAATACCCTAAAAAGATTTGACCCCAACAAACTCTTATTCAATAGATATTAAACGGCGACATTAAATTTATGACGAATAAATCAGCCTTTCTGTCAACTACTTGTGGTTAGCGGGGACTTAAATTGAGCGTTAACATTATCTTTTCACTTATCAATATAAAATATGTTCAACAAAGGAATTAATATTTTGATTTATCATACTCTGCAGGGCGCCTTTTTAATACTTTAGCTGTTAAGTGTAACAAGCCAATAATATTTTGTAAGTAATAATTAAAAAAACCCGTTACTATATTTTATGATGGTAGTATCCAATGGTATAATAGTGAGATGGTCACTCAAATGGTCTTAGAAAGTCTGTAGTTTCGAAAAAAATATCTGTAAAACTAAATTATTATTATTTTTTTTACAGGAGGCAACCGGGCATGAGAATGTTAACTTGTTGTTAAGTGATATCGCCGACCATGGACACTTACATTGCCCGAAGGTTCGCAATTGCGTTGCCGGCCTTTTAAGAATTGGTACGGTCTTTGATCCCAAAGTCGAATTGGGTCGGGAATAGTTCAGTGGGCAGCTGTAACATATTTTTTAAATTGGCGCTTTACAGATTTTCTTTTGACAAATTTTATATAAATGATGTGGTTGTTCATAGACACTGCAGCGTCAAAACTAGAATCAGAGCTCTAAGGCCAGGTTTGCTCACCAATTACTTTAAAAATCTCAGTTGTTGTAACGTCACTAAGCCAGATTTAATTCTAAATATATTTCACATTTCTGGGGCTGTCCCACACTATATTAATATAGTTCAGTGGTCATCAGGTCGCGTGGACACATTCCGGTCCATTTCACACATTGTACTAGCGAATGAACACCAATACAATTGTGCGAACAATTACTGTTATACCATTTGGGATTTGAATAGGGTGCGGTGACTTATTTTGTATGTTGTTATCTCCAGTGGGGTTACTACAAGTCTGCTACAAATGTAATTCCATAGAAAGGCAGGTCTATCGACTATAATGTATTTGTTTAAATCTTCGCGCCATCGAGACAAACTAAATATAATTATAACTTTCTTCCATTGTAGGTTGTCTTTACAAGAAATATATTTTATTCATATTATATTAAGAGATTCTTTGAATGAGGAAGATATTTGTACAGTTATTTGTCTGCTGTCTGTGCTGTCATGTGGAACATGGTGTAATGGTTAAAGCTCCTTACAAACGTTGTGTAAAATAAAAAACTTGGCGATCAAAAAGAGTGGCGGAGAGTTTATTGCCAGTTCTTCTCTTCCGTTCTACGCCCTTGATTTGAGAACTGGCAGTAAATGTGAAATTAGAAGCATTTAATATATTTTTTTTTTGACGTTCATAACTTGTACATTGTGTTACCTACATGACTAAATGACTTTTGACTTTTATTTTAAGTTATTCCAATGCTAATAACGATTTCTTTTGCAACGTATAGTTTATTATACACTATCTTACAATGGTTGTAATAAAACCTTATACCTAATTAAAATATCAAGTTAAAATTGAAATGCGCCATAGAGTATAGATTTTGGTTAAATTTTGACGTTCTTTGTTTAAAGTGCTTATATCATATGTTATACAGGTCCATGCATTTTGAAATTCTAAATTTGAATTTCACAAACAAATTAGACAAATGCGAATCTATGGTCGGTTGGTACGGACATTTTCTATGATTTAAACATCCTCGCAACTGTTATCTACTACGAAAGTCCCGCTGCGAGCTATAAGGCATTAAAAACAATAAAAGTCAGAAGCTACAACTCTGCAACCTTATCGTTATCGTTACAAGACGATGCACACGAATGCTATCGCACTTTGCAGGACATTCGTTTTAAAGAAAGCCAAGCTTTTTCTGATTACGACTTTAAAGAGAGTATTTCTTATATATAAAATTCTCGTGTCACAATGTTAGTTACCATACTCCTCCAAAACGGCTTGACCGATTTTTATGAAATTTTATATGCATATGTGTACATATAAGTTATACTAAACTGTTTAGTGTTGTAATTTTTACTTAGTTTATTACTTTCTTTGATATATATTTATTTAGTTGAATAAAATCATTTTATTGTTACCAATACAGTTAATATTAGTACTTAACTATTTGTAAAGATTTATTTAATGGCGTAAAAGAACATTGTATTTAGTAAGTAAGTTAGTAATAAGCTGTAAATCTTTCTCAATAAATAAAATAAAAATAAAAATATTCAGTAGGTCTGAAAATCTATTTTTCATACCTATAAAGATTAGGTTTTCTTGGAAATGCTTAATGGTTTACAAAAAATTTAAATCGTATTTCATACGTTGTCTAGACAGATTTGTATTATGAAATTAAAATAGTCGTCTAGACTGATATCTATTTGTTTATTGATATTCAAAGAACGCGCCGCAACTCTGCAGTCCGGCTTCGATATAAGGACCTTTTGCTATACAGAAAAACAACCATGCGATTGAATTATAATTTAAATATCAGTAATAATAATTTTGTATGGAAAACTTAATTTGCTCTATGGATATTTAAGTCTATTAACCAGAAACACAAATGTATTTAGTATCTAAATAAAATATGTTTTTATATATAAATTTTAGTTATTACTATTAGTATTATTGCTAGTTTATAACATTTCCCTCGACTTTTTCGAAGGCCTTTGAATGTCACCATATCAAAAATAAAAATAAAATGTTTATTATGGAACATAAGATACATGTATCACTTATTCCACGTCATTAAATTTGAATTTGTCTCTCATCGAAAAAGAAGACAGAGGGTGTAGGCCGAGAGAAAAAGCCGGCGTTTAAAACTCTCGGTACTCTTTTAAAATAGCAAATCATCAAACAACACTTATTTAAAACAAATATCGCAAATAAATTAGAAGTAGCCTGTCTAGCACTAGTCCCAGGCCCTTTAATCAACTAGATAATCGTTGACTATATAGTAAGCCTTTTTACACAGCTTTTCTTTAATACATTTAATACATATCATCGGTCCTTCGCTATCCTAAAATATTCAACCTCGGCTATCTTTCTTATGTTATATTTAAACATATCCTCTATTTAATACAGTGTATGTTTATACATTGAAAGTAGTGAGATAGTACCGAAATTAATATTTATTATATAGTAAGTGTATAAAACATATATAATGAAATAGACGGAAAGTTTTTACTTATATTAAGAAAAAAATATTTCAATTGTAGACTTATAAATATAAACATTTATGCATCCACTGAAAATCATGCAGAACATGTCAAAGATAATTTTGACAAACATAGTTATGGGTGAATTAAATGGAAGAGCATAATGAAGACGTCCTGGCGAAGAGAACTTACAGAATGGCAAACAATATATTATATTTATTGTGCATGTGAGATCTAAGAATAAAATCTATTAGTAAAGACACAAAAGATGAGCAACTATTGCCTTGATCGAACTGTGGTTGGCATATTTCAAATTGGACAGCAATTGAATATTGCTGCAGCTCTCCCTCATTACGGCGATGAAAGAGACCGCGGATCATTTTCAGCGGCATCTAGTGGCCGATGCAAGTGACGGGAAGGAAATTGCAGGCTTTCACGGTAGAAACAATATTCTAGTGAATAGCTCTTTCATAGTTGAAACTGTAAAATTGCATAAAAAGCAGACATATTTTGTATCCGTGTTTATATATAATTATCCGTAAAGAATTAAAACTACTTATATTTTTAATCTAATATATAAAATTCTCGTTTCACAATGTTCGTTCTCACACTCTGAAACAGCTGGACCGATTCTTATAATTTTTTTTATGCATATTCAGTAAGTCTGAGAATCGGCTATTATCTTTATTTCAAACCCCTTAATGTTAATTGTAGTCTATCCCCTAAATTTTAATTTTAATTTTTTAGATAATTTTTTTTATTTTATTTTTTTTTATGATACAGTGTACAAAAATACATACAACCTTTAATTTTAAGCTCTCTAAGTTCAACTATTTTTATATTTTACTATTAAAATCTTATGACTTTAACTCTGAGGTTTATATAGAAAAAAACCTAAAAGTTTTCATTCCAGAAAATCGAACAGTCTCTGGGGTAGCATAGCAAAATGTTCCATGTTGGTATGTACTAAAAAGGTAGGCTAAGTGAAATCACATTAAGAAGAAATGAGGGAGCCGCTAGTGTTTTTATATATTTAAAAAACTTATTCTTAATATTTATTTAATTTTGATGAATGAATTTCTGTTCGTTTGTCTCTTCACTAAAACTCGAGAATGACTGGCTAATTATGATCTTGGTTGGAAACATAAATAATTAGTCAAGAAATGTACTATAATTAATTTATTAAAATTTACCACATCAAACAATACTAAATCTACGGTATATGTTACAAACTCTTTTATCTAAAATGTATGACAATTTAGGTTAACATAAATGTTACAAAAAAAATACTATAAATTGATAGGAAATATTTGATTTATTTTTCCTGAGAAATAATTGTGGCTTGCTTGTCATTTACTTATGTCTTCAGAAATTTGGATTCCATAGCTGAAGTACAAGGTCCGATCTCCTTGATCTGTTTCAAAAGTTCTGTATTAATTTTGACACAAATATATGTAGGTGATACGAAGTTCACTGGGTCATCTCATTCAAATCAATTCAGAACATTCAGGCTATTATTTTGGCCAATACAATAGTGAGATATATTACATTTTCGTTTCATTTCGTTACCACAATTAATTTGTTAAATAAAATCCAATACTAATTACGTTTATATAAGAGCATATTATATAAATATGTCTTCAGTGCCATGAAGTATTTGTGAGTCTACCTCAGCTATTAATAATAAGTAATAATAATAATCTTTATTCATTTTTCTCACCGTGTTCATAAACAAGTGACAGTTATATATTATTATAAATAAGTAATTGTCTTTCTTCTATTTAGGGAAAATGTTAGTTTGTGTGAAACTGGTGCCTGCTAAAGGTAAGAATTACAAAAAGCTTCAGTGTTTTGATTACTACAACTTCACAATACAACTAAAACACTAAAAGTTTTGTCTGATACGTTGCTATACTCAACATATTTTCCATTAACTATGTTTAATTATAATATTCACCATTTCAACTACAGCACCACACGTTACCACGCGATACTATTAAATGAAAAGTTCATTTTTTAATATTTGTAAATTTTTTTCGAATGAGTTTTAAACTATATAATGATCGAAGAAAAGTGAGCGAGTGATTGAGAGGGAGTGAGAAGGGTAATTCCCTTTTAGAAATTCTATTTTTAAAATTAAAAGATTTCGTAAAGAGTATTTTTGAAATATTAGTATTTTTTATTTCATGCAAAATAATAAACTAAAATGCCACGTTTTTTATTATCTAAGGAATAAATTAAAAACATTAAATTTATAATTTGTTTTAATTTTCGACACTTAATATTTTAATGACAATTAAATTCATTAAATTACACATCTTCCTTTTTCCCTCCCTCTAACTTTCGGAAATCTAAACTTTTTAGATTTGTATAAATATGAACAAGACTTAAAAATTAGTGGCCAAAGAAGTTTCACTTCTAACATGACTTTGTACGCACGCACTTTTTTAAAGGCACATTGTAGATTTCATACTCGAAATACTACAACCTACCGAACTTGTCGAAAACCTCCAGCGGGTCCTATTTTGTGTTTTTTGATTCTATGTTAACACGCCTATTTGGTTGTGGTATGGTGAGTTAAAAGGTATGGTTTAAAGGACCGTAAAATATACTTTATAGATATTTGTTACAGTCGGATAAAAAAGGGGTATAATAAACATGAAAGCTTAATTTCAGTGTAGCTGTCCACAAGCACGGCTGGCTGTTGTCCAAACAGGTGATACTAACAACTTGACACTATTGTGCTTGTAAATGAGCTCTTGGCTGAGTATAATGTTGAATTTCCATTCAGACGGACGTTGTAATAATAAATCTTAGTAATCTAAGTAACCAATGTGTATTATACTTGCTGTACTGTTCCTGTGCTTTAAATAATAGAGGATTTTATTTTTACTCTTTATTAAGCACTCGCGTACAACAATAGAGTATAAGCGGAGTAATGAAATGTTAATTGCTATGTAATAAATGCAATGGTACTGTTTTAGAGAGTGCCTACGGCTATACTATCGGGACGTAACTCCCATGATTTAGGAAATCGCCACGCTTGTAAAACTAAGATAGCCTGAGTGAGCAAAATGTACCTTGCCTCGTATACTTTCAATAAAATAATACAAGCAAAAAATGCTTAGAGTTACTAGTGGTTATTATTATTACACCGTTTCAGAGTATCTGACTGATAGACTTTAGTTTCTTTATAAGTTAAGTTTCTTAATAATGTTAAGTACATTCTCCTTTTCGCTTTGAGATTCCTTCTATCACTTTTAAGAATCATAATTTATTTTTATTATATTTTTTGTTATATTTAATTGCTCTCACTTTACCCACATGATATTGCAAGTAAATATTTCTTGCTAAACAATGCTAGACATTATAGTCATTCCTATTAATGGAATAGTCAAAGCTCTCGTAAAACGTAAATTAATCAATAAAGCTTTGTATAAATTTGGCGAATATTTAAATGATCCTAATCATTGGGATTGATTTGCTCCAGTTCGTGACTCAAAACTTAGCGATTAAAAATAGTGGCGGTGAGTTTCTTGCCAGTTCTTCTTGCTCGGTCTACGCCCTTGACTTCTGACGTTTATAAATGTACTTGTATACCTATATCAATAATATACTTTGACTTTGATGTAATCTTCCGTACCAACCCTGGGATTATGCGAACCAAACAGCAATACATTTTTCGTACTATTTATTTGTACGGTGAAGAGTCCGAGAATCGAGTTTTAAATAAATTTATTCAAACGATAAAAGTTGACAGTAAAATGAAAAATGGCGTCGCCAAGTAGAGATTAGAGTAATAAAACACGACAGACGGTTTCTTTATTCTGAAATCTGGATTAAGGAAAACATGTTTGAATTTTTGTTTTTCCGAATTCCCACATAAATCATCTTGTCCAATTTAAAAGAAGTAATTTCGCGCTCCCCAAATTCAGCTTACCTTTTCAAAGGACTTTTTTGATGGATTTGTATGGGTTTTAATCGAATTACTGCGACCTTAACACGGCTTTATAAGACACATTTGAGTTAACATTTTTATGATGATGAAATAAAAGAGCGAATGAATTCTCAAAAGGCTAGAGATTCCATCGACTCTATATCATACTAGCTGATCCAACAGACGTCGTACTGTCTTCACTATGAATATTAATTTAGAATTGGCCATTAAGCCATAAGGTTTAATCAAAAAAGTTTGAATTGTATGGTATTCTTAGGGTCGATTCGACCAAACAAGAGTAAATCTTAATCTTTGAATAAATCGTCAGTTAATCGAGAGTAAATCAATTTTACGTTTTACCAACTTCATATTCTAAGAATAGTGGGCTTATTCGGGAATTGCTACTATACCGCCGTTTCGCACGGAATAACAGCTATTCCTAGAATAATTTAATGGCGTCAGTCAGTCCAATCAGCTGATTTCTGTCATTTCACAAATATGTATTCTGTGTTTTAATTTCAAGTCAACGCAACGCACTAAATTAATAGTCTAGCATTGTATAATGAAACGTTTAAACAATTTATTATTTATTTATGTATTTTTAGATTTTTTATTTTCTATAATATTAGAATGAAATTCAACTAGGCTCAACAGAAGTTCCTTTTTAGACGAAAGCCTCAAACAAACAAGAAATAAAAACTTTTTGTTGTCGTTTGACACCTGTTAAAAGCTACTTTTCATACGGCAAAATCGAGTTGACATGATGTATGCTCTTACACTGTCCCGTTCTAGAACAACATTTAATTTGCCGAGTTTTATTTTCGTTCACCATTCTCTTGCTATTCGCGTATTGTTATTCCTAGCGCAATTATACTATCGATTACGTGGACAAACGACTACTCGAGATCAAAATCATGGAATAGATTATTCTTGGTATAGTTACTCGTGTATAAATTGAAGTTTGGTCGAATCGACCCTTAAGTTTTCAAATTTTCCGCGTAATTTTCTATCATAGGAACTTTCTCCTGATAATAACAAACACAAGAAAAAAAAACGTGGTGCACTCGGGGACTGCCGCGGTGAAGCTATTGCATAGCATTTTTTATCAACTTATGCAATTAAAATTATTTAATTATTTTTATTCATGCAGTATTTTCTTTGATATTAATTCAATCTACCACTCTACCAGAATCAGACTAACACGCCTATATAGACTATCTCACTCTAACGCGTACCGGCTCCACCGGCCGCGCTTACGCTACGTCACCGATCTTGTCAGAGAGATGTGAATACAGTATGCGTTCTGTCCCGCTCTATCGCGTATGGCCGCACCTACGTCATCGTGTGTTAGGTTTTTTTCGTTACGGAATTTCTTTGTTCAGTCGCCGCGCTCAAAGCCCGCGATAAAAGCTATGCAATAGCTTAAAAATATTGAAAAGATATCTTACAAACACGAGTTTATTGTATTAGAAAATTAATTCTTATGTCATCGGTCATAACTTGACTGTAGTAGGTTGGTCTTTCATTATTCGTGTAATATAGGAAATTGCGGGTCACTGAAATTGGACGCGAGCCAAACCAAACACTGACCAAACTGAAGAAATTCTTAGTTAGAATTTTAGGCTAAGATGTGATAGTGCTATTTAAATTTAAATATTCGTGATACAGAATATGTGTGATTTGTTTCTTCGCAATTTAAACGTTCTCAAATATGCAATATAGAATAATAGATATTAATCATCAGTAGATATAAATAGATAAAAAGAGTGGCGGAGATTATTGCTACGTCCTTGATTTAAGAACAGTCAGTCAATGTAAAATTAGAAGCAGTAATGTATATTTTATTTTTGACGTTCATAAGGGTACGTTGTGTTACATAAATGAATGAATGATTTTTTAATTATAATATGATATATTTTGACATACCAGCTCTATATCAAACCAATACTGATTTTTATAAATTGATTTTTTGCTAATGGCTGGTATTAGACCCTCCTAACAAAGAGCAAGACCCAAATTTAGTAGCGCTGATGTTACTAACTTAAAATTGAGGCAGAAAAACTCAATATTGAGATCGTTATCGCTAATATAAATGTAAAATAATCTATGGTGTGTATGATAATTTATTTTTTTCACGATTGGAAATAAAACGGGCTTTATTATTATTATTATAACGCACAACCAAATGAGTGTCTAAGTACGGAAACTGAGTCCACACTACTATACTATACTGTTCTATTCCATTGTGCTTACGCTTTCACAAAATGAATCATAGCTTTCTATGATTACGGGGGTAAAACTTACCATTGAAACTTTGTATGGCATTTATGGGTTCCATTAAATATCGTCTCGTTAGACGTAAAGTATAAAAGGACTATTACAAAAGCTCATTGAGGTGAGGAAAATGGTCATATTGTTATGCGATTAAGGACAGTCTATACAAATTACGTTTCGTCAGCAGTTTATGTTCAGAAATTGTTTCCTATTTTTATACTACATACTAGCAATGCCCCGTGGTTTCACTCGCGTAGATTTTTATCTCAACTAATGCGGTTGAATTAGTTAAGATTAAAATAGAAACATAATACTAAAAAAAATTCAGTCAACTCAAATTTAATTTCACGAAATACATACCAGAACACAAATCGATACTTATTATATAGAACATCGCTAACAGACAAACAAAAACTAGATGCCTCACAAATGGGTTTTAAAGTACCTTCTTTGTGGCTTTCTCATACACTTAATAGTTTATTTCGCCTTTATACCGGTACTATAACAGCAGTGCAATATTTTCAGAAGATATTACTTTTAGAATTACTTGCAATTGCTTTGAGACCTTAAATACCTATTCAGAAGTGTTCTGTTTAAATACAATAAAAGTTATGGCTGCAATAAAAAATATATAGCTAATAAAAAACTACATTCAACAGTGTTTAACTTTGCAAATTTTCGGCAATAGATGGCGTACTAACGCCAGCATTTAATTTGCCTCTATCTTAATATCAATAAGTTATCGGACAATTTGATGACAGTTAAAAAACACTTGAAACGTCAAATTATGTGAATAATTCACATTTGTGTTAAAGAAAATTTACAAAAAAGTAGTCAAAAAAGGAGGTTCCTTTATAAACGTAGCTTTTCAGCATGAAAACAACAAGAAAATTTCAGTCTTGCCAGCATGCAATGGAAAGAAGCATCATAAAGTTGAGGAGAATAAACAAAACAAGAAATGTTAAAATTCGTAAAAAAAATTCAAGCCGTTTCGGAGGAGTTTAACTACAAACACCGCGACATGAGAATTTTATATATTAGATGTTGAGATCCAAAATTATATTAATAATCTTTATTTCATGATAGTACGAGTATTTACATTACAGTAAGTTTCGAAGTAAACAGTAACTAAAAATTATTCGTATCACACACAGCTGTGTCGTTTCCTGTTTGTGTATACTCAGAATATACAAATGAAAATAACGGTACCTTATTTTAATTCTACACATTTTCAGTACTTATAAAAATAGCGGAATTTATAAACGTCTTATTTTTTCAGACATAACAAAAGACCGTATATAGAAAATGAAAGCATAAAAACTGCGTCCCATTTTCCTAAAAGGTGTTTAAGTCCATTGTGACGTGTTTAAAACGAAGCCTGCAATTACTGCAACAGTCACCGATAGCAAACAAAGACTTTTTGAAGCTTTTGTTTTGCACTTAAGGTTTTTTGCTGTCCGTAACGGAAGGTAATTGACAGACTGAAAAGACGGTAAAATATTGAAGATGAAAATTAATACTTCCATAGAAAACTGAAGACTTCGACTGGCACTTTGAGTCAATGTAGTTTATGTACTTTTAACTTAGCAGAAACTATTTTCAAAAAAAATGGCTCAATAAAACTAAATTTAGAAGCCTTTGAATTTTGTACTAGAACCACTTTCTCTCACTTCTAATTTTGTAATAGGTAGACTGAATGAAATAAACTTCTTATCCACGTACAGTACATATGTTACACTCGCCATGTGTGTTCAGAGGAGTTCTTTGGATTAATACCTGCAGCCGAGTTTATCATCGGACGTCGAGGCAGAATACAAAATTCCACCCGTATCACCTCGACGTCTGTCGTTCTACAACTGAGCGTTTTTTTGCCGCTCACCACCGCTACTAGGACTTAAGAAAGGGCGTACCAATTCTTATAAGGCTGACAACCCGTTCGCCCTTTGGTTTTTGGTGTCCAAAGGCGGCGGTATGACTTAACATTAGATGTATTTCCTACCCATTTCCCATTGTTGTAAAAAAAAGTAATTGTACGATTAATATCATTATTACCTTGCAGCAGTACCTCATAGCCACCATTGGTTATAATGCAACATAATTATTTATTTATTTTATTTCATACCTTATAGTATACCTACTTACTAGCGGACCTTCAAGGGCGAAACCAACAGACTTAGTAGCAAAGACATGGTGGTGTCGCCATTACACAGCGAGGATGGCATGATGACGACATGAAAATTAAATACAAAATATTTACCATATACGTTATAATTTTACTCAAATTATAACGTATATTGTAAATATTTTGATCTATTCACCAAATTTTATTTCATTATTATGTTTCTGTGCAGAATGTATAAATCAAATGCAGAAAGTATTTCCACTATTGGTTAGCAAATAGTAAGTTTTGGTCTTCAAAAGAATCCAAGATAAAGCCTAAAACTAAAGTTACCCAGTGCTCTTTAGGTTCAAGTGCCTAAAGAGCTTTTCTCTCAAGAGCTCGATATTGCGATATCGAGATAGTAATATTTTATTTGTATTGGAATACAATGAGATATTATTAGTATTTATTTTATATCAGAACAAGGGTGGTTGGGAATAAAATATATCATTCACATTTCATTTGAATGCATATTCTACTAATAATATTCATAAATATTTATTTCCAACACACAAATATATGTATTTACAATATTCTTAAACTAAATAGTAAAAATAATAAAAAATCTGAAATAGATAATTAAAACAATATATAAGTTTGGTCCCTGTGGCAGTGTTTAAGCGTTAGCGCTGGCAGAATTTCCTGCGCTATATTGCGATTCTTATTCCTTTGATGTTCACATTTAATGTAGGTACCTCAAGTTGACTAAAACTTATTGTCGATTTATTACTTATTACAAATGCAAACCTATCTTCTAAAACATTAATTGTAGATTTATTGAGAAAAATGCGAACAAAACACACACGAAAAATGTTTTTGTGTGTGTGTTTTTTTACGTTATGCAACTAATCCAGTTGTTATATAAAAAATTAATTAAATGTGTAGTACTTACGTAGAACGAAGTAGATCGATGAATGGAAATATTGTTGTTTCCAAGTGTAAAAGAAAAGTAGAGTTAAAATCGATTTTCGTTTAGGTTTAGTAATTTTAATTGTTTTGTTTAATGTTTGTATTATCTCTTCGAGTATGTCATGTTTGCCTATAAGGGCTTGTCACACAAAAAATTGTATATCGTGGTTCAATCAGTGTATTTTGTAATTGTAAATGTATCAGTGTTTCGAGCGTTCTCAAGCTTTTATCAATAAAAATAAAAAAAAGCTTTTAATTTCTTTAACAGCCCTGTGATTCTGTAACTCACTTCACGAACTCACACAGCGGTTTTCGCATCGGCGGTCGCTCTCAAATCAGTCGTGAAGCAGTCATTTTATGATTTGGCATTCTGATAAACAATAAAGTACAAGCTCCCACCTTTTCAGAATGTCAAATCATAAAATGACTGCTTCACGACTGATTTGAGAGCGACCGCCGATGCGAAAACCGCTGTGTGAGTTCGTGAAGTGAGTTACAGAATCGCAGGGCAGAGGACAAACGGGCAAGAGCCTCACTGAATGTTAAGTGATTTCGCCCATTGACAATCACATTGCCAAAACACTCGCAAGTGCTTTATTCATATCTTTACCATTAGAATGCCATACAATCCCTGAGTAAAATGAAATATATATGTAATTCTAAAACATTAAAGAAATCAAACTTCAATCACACGTAACTGGAACACGTTGTTTGCTTATATGTCGGAAAAAATCTTAAATAATTTCGATCATGTTTTGTACCTAGTTAACCCGAGGTTTCAATGTATTATTACAGAACATTCGACCATGTGACATGTGATTAATGAAGAACATTGATTAAGACATAGGGATGATTAGAATTTAGTCCCATTGACGGGCAGTGTATTAGTATTATAACTAAGCTATACCGTTCATATTAATTACAATCATAAGCAGTTCCACTACTCAACTGATGCGTAAGTATATAATAAATAA
The DNA here is from genome assembly GCF_905475465.1 of Pieris napi. Lineage (NCBI taxonomy): Eukaryota > Metazoa > Arthropoda > Insecta > Lepidoptera > Pieridae > Pieris > Pieris napi. The sequence continues at coordinate 10,222,055 of NC_062254.1, forward strand.
TAATAATTAACTCACTTATTTTAAACATTCATCCATACTCACAAAATAATTTGAATAAATTTAAAACTCTCGTTAAACACAAATTACAATTATAATTATTTAAAACATTAGTCGTGATTAACTGGAGAGAACATATTTTTGTCTTATTTTTTGTGGAAAATATTTTAAGATTATTATTAAATCCTAGTTAACAAACGTAACTACTAACTTTTCCAATATCAACTAATGTACAATATATTTTCTTAGACAATTTCATAACATTTTTATATTGATGAGAATAATCCGAAGACAAATATCGCTTCTATTGGCAATAAAGGGCAAAATTGTTGAAACGTGTAATGGTCGATCATTTTTAACGAGTTTCGATGTTTCTTTTTAAATAGTATAAAATTAAGGTACTATTAAAGTAACCTCTACTCTTCTACTCACTATCCCAGATCTCTCTCTCTCTCTCTTTCACGTTCTCTATGCCATGGGTTTTGTTTATGCGAACTGTTCACGACTTTTCTGCAACTACTTTAAAGCTTAAATTTACACATTGGGACTAACTTTGTCAGTTAGTGAGATCTACCACCGCTGACACTGCCAGAAGCGATCGCGTGTTACCGGCCTTTTGAAAATCGGTGCGCCAATTTCGAAGGACCATAAGTTAATTAGTTCGGAAGTACTTCTATGGGCTCTTGATTCCAAATGTTAGACTGACACCCGTAAAAGCGCTTAATTGGAACGACATGTTAAATAATTTAGCCTTTTTTACTTTTTTTAACAAAAACGATTTATGATATGAACAGACCACAATACTTATGAAAAAAATGACAGTATCCGAATAACACTTAATATCAAAAGCTAAAGGAAAATTAACCAAGACTCGGTGCTATGAAATATTAATATAATGAAGTATTTAATACTTATCATAAATGTTCTTATTTTTAATGTTAAAATTTATATTATTTTTCACAAAAAATATAATATTATGGTGATATAAAGATAGGAAGAAAATATTATTCATAATAGTATTGCATTGCACTTGCGTGCTCTCTGGCAATGGGTCTATGGTCGGTGGTATCACTTAACATCGAATAAGCAAAAAAATATTTCTATAAAATTATAGTAGTATTATTAGTATGGTATTATTTTATATTTTTCAAATTCATAGAGTAAATTCAGACACATTCTCACGTATTATGTAACATTTTTTTTATTTATTGACGTCATATTTCACACTACAGTAAAACACTTACTTCACACATAAGTAAATATCATTAAACTATGCCAGTTCAGCTGAAGCAGTATTCATATAATTTGGACAACGTAGAGGTTAGTGCTTTAGACATTATTAAATGTATGGTAATGCATGGCCCAATAGTTTCGACATACTAACAATATTATGGAAGTTCACTTCACTGGGCTCTGGAGAAATTGATTTGTGGTTGAGTGAGGGTTAGGGCTACAACATTTTTAAATATATTTTGTTAAGGCTAAACATTTGGAGATGTTTTTATAAAATCCAGTATTGTATCACAAGTAAATATTTTTTTGCGCTTGCGGGACGTCCAAAAAGGGCAGTCATCGTAGCCCATAGACACCCATTTTTAGTGGGTGCGTCGCCGGCTTTTGAGAGAGGAGTACTCTCGATTTTTAAACATTTGGAGGTCGTATCTCTGAGGGAAGACCCCCACCGGGAGTCGATTCCGCAGTTCGCTAGTTCGCAAATAAAAATGCCTTGTGAAACGGGCTGTGGAAGACCTCCAACCATCACGATGATGTTGGTGTCTTCAATTTGAATACTAGCTAACAACAATAATAGCATCATTCCGGCAATTGAGATCGCTTACATTGAAATCAGAAATATGAACAATCTCAATAATCCTGCTTGATTAATTGAATCTAAAATTAATTATAAGATTATAAATTGAAATTTTTTATGCTTAAACAATATTATATTAATTAAAAAAACTGACCACGTCTAGGTCTTGGACTGTCTGTATATCTGTTTCTTAATCACTTTTTATATTTTAAAATACAAGTATCAAGACTGTTGTTGAATGTTTTCAAAGTCAAGAGTCAAAGTCAAAATAACTTTATTCATATATTAAGTAAACAAGTACACTTATGAACGTCAGAAATGAAGTTAAATTAATTCTAAATTTACATTTACTACCAGTTCGCAAGTCAAGGGCGTAGAGCGTGTAAGAAGAACTGGTAAAATTCTCTCCGCCACTCTTTTTAATCGCTAAATTGTGAGTCATACAAATTGTTTGAACAAATCAATCCCAAGGGATTAGAATCATTAAAATATTCGTCAAATTTATAAAAAAGCTTTATTAATTAATTTCCGTTTAACGAGAGCTTTGAATATATTATAAGGAATACAATTTTCATATAAAAAATATATATATATATATATCTATCTATCTTCTGGAGCCTGGATCTTCACCGTATGTGGAAGTATTGGTTTTGTTTGTTATTAATTGAATCACAATAACTATTGATAACGTATGGTAAGATTGTAACGAGAAATAGATCTTGTTACTTTACATGGCTATTAGACAAGATCTCACTCACTAACTATCTTTGATGAGAAATCATAATATATAATTAATAAATAAAATAATAAATTATCATCATAACTCGAAGCAGCAAAATTATCGTTTCATCTTCTTATGAAATGTTAGCAGTACTAAGTGGAATCCCAACCGTAGTTGTACCTTAATTTATCTTACAATTTGATCTAAACCTAGGCGGTACTCGTAATGGTATACACTAGACGCCAATCTTCCAGCCATCCTAAATTATAATGTCTTTCACCAATATAATTTTAAGTATTAACGAACGTTTGACAACCCTTAAACTGTGGTCTCAGTGACGGAGGCGGATTGCTCGTAGCTTTCTCATTTTGTACAAACACTCTTGTAATAAATATAGAGGTTTCCATTTGTTTGTATGTTACTACAAATTATGCTTGTTTATTCAAAGGAATTTTGCTGATTCCACTTACTTGCTACGGTTCTATGTACTGTTAATGCTACGAAAGAGCTACGTCGTATATTGCTACGTATATATACGCTCTTTCGTAGCAATATTACTCATTAGCAGATATGGTGTCCTGAAAGTTGGATATTATTCATGTAAATCTTAAAGTAAAAATTTATATTTATTCATAAAAGATAAATTTAATTATAGTTTTGGCCTAATAATTCAAGCTGTTTCTATTCCTATTAATTCATTCTGAATTTCATCATCGGACGTCGAGACAGAATGCGAAATTCCACCCGTATCACCTCGACGTCCGCCGTTCCACAACTGAGCGTTTTTCAAGGCAGTTTTTGCCGCGCACAACCACTATGTGGAACCAGCTGCCCACTGAAGTATTTCCGAACCAATTCGACTTAGGGTCCTTCAAGAAAAGAGCGTACCTATTCTTAAAAGGCCGGCAACGCACTCGCGAGCCCTCTGGCATTGAGAGTGTCCATGGGCGGCGGTATCACTTAACATCAGGTGAGCCTCCTGCCCGTTTGCCCCCCGTTCTATAAAAAAAAAAAAAAAAAAAGCTGTGGCGCGCTAAAAGATAATGTACTAAGCCGTAAGTAATCTACGTATACAATAAAAATACACATTTATTTTATCACAATTTTTAGAACCTATAATAACAAAAAGAACCTTATCATGTCTATAGGACTCAATTATTTCCTTTTTATGAGTTTTATTATGGTAACATTTTTACGGATTAAACTTTATTATAATATTATTTATTATTAGCGTCACGATGATGTGCAGCGTTTTTGTCGAAGAATAGGGAGAGAGCGATTTAGACCGATTGCGAGAGACAGGGGTAAGGGCGAATTACCTTATAGAAATTCTATTTTTAAAATTAAAATTTCGTAAAGAGAATTTATGAAATATTAGTAGGTATTTTATATTTCATGCAAAATAATTTAATAGCGGCCTTCACACGTACAGTTCGAACCGTAGGAAACAGCCCGCGCCATTCCGATCTGCCGTCCAATCCGTCCGTGTAGACGCGACAAGCGCGTGGTGGTTTGACAGTTCGATGCGGCGCATTGGTGTGTACGAAAGTTTGTACAGTTTTATGCGGGTACCTCGTGTGGATGACAATTATTTCAAAATGGCAGTTTGGAGCGTGGAAGCAGTGACAGGTTTGATAAGGATATATCGGGAACATCCGTGTTTATGGCAAGTTAAAAATAAGTCGGCTTATACAAACCGTAATTTAAATCTTCAAATGAACGTCCAGTTGCCAGATATCTTAATGTTGCGGAAAGACGTTCTTCTGGTGTTATGCATTTTCTCATAACTGTATCTTGCTTAGTAATTCTGTGACGGATAAGTTCCAATAAGCAATCAAAATTATCGCCGTCCATCCTTAAGTAATTTTTAAAATCTTCTGGATAGTTTTCTCGTATTTTTTTTAACATGGGTAAATGTCCAAATTTTCGTCTCTATTTCTTAACCCATACACGTCTCCTTTTTAGATTATTAAAACCAACCACAAAACCAGCTAACGCGATCACTAGACGTGTATCCATTTCTACTGTACCGGTTCAAACTGAAAGAAAACTTTTAAAACTGGTCGACATTCCACGCGCCATTCCATACTGCGATCTAAACTCTCGAAAAGCATTTATACGTACAGTTTTATCTGCAGGAAAGCGAAATAGACAGTTTGAACCGCAGTTCAAACTGTTATTACAATTGAAGCGTAAAGTAGAAGCACAGATCAGCGCGCGGTCTAGTCTGCACAGATTTATCTGCAGATTGGTGCGCAGTTCCAGAAATGCCATTCCGAACTGCACGTGTGAAGGCCGCTAATGAAGTCTCAAATGACGAATTATACATTAAAATGCCACATGTTATTATTACCGAAGAAATAAATTTAAAAAAAATATTATTTGTATTAATTTTCGATACTTAATATTTCAATGACAAATAAATTCATTAAATTACATACCTTCCTTTTTCCCTCACTCTAAATGTCGAAAATCTAAAGTTTTAGATTTGTATAAATTTGAACAAGACTTAATAGTTTGCCAAAGAAGTTTCACTTCTGACGTGTACTTTGTGCGCACGTGCTTTTTTTTTCATAAATACGCTACATTGCTCGCATTGAGGTTTTAGACAAAACCCAAATCACACAAGTTGTTTAACACTATTTTAAACTTGTAACATTGAATTTGCGCGTATCTCATAATTTATTACATCATTTTACTTGAACAACATGTCTAAACAAAATCTCACCCATTAATCTAGATAGAACCTCGCGCAGGAAAAAATAAAGATAGGACATGAAAATGGCGGTTCGTAAATAGAAGTGGCGCTTAACGTGAGAGGCAAGACGTGTTTCCATCCTTACCGCATACTTCATAATATTTTTCTTATCCCTACAAAGAAAATTATATCTAATATATAAAATTCTTGTGTCACAGTTTTCGTTGCCATACACCTCCGAAACGGCTTGACCGATTTTAATGAAATTTTTTGTGCTTATCCGGTATCTATGAGAATCGGCCAACATCTATTTTTCATCCCCCTAAATGTTAGGGGTTAACCCCTAAAAAAATTAAATTTTTTAGACACAATTTATGATACAACATACAAAAATACATACAATCCTCAATTTTCACCCCTCTACGATCAACCCCTATTTTTTTATTTTAAATGATATACATGGCAAAACGACCGGTCAGCTAGTAATAAATATAATTATTAACTGTGGACCACTATTAAATCTATTTATTTAGCGCAGTGTGGAGGGATGAAACTTGAGGATCGTACGTTCGAATGACGGCAGCACCAATGTTATTTTGTGCACATTCAATACTTGTTCGTCCGGTGAAGGAAAACAAAAGAGAAAATTTTATATTTTCTCTAAAAATCGTCTCAAAGTAAATCTCGGTTTAATAGTAATGTTTTTGAAGTAAATCTTACCTTGTCCCGTCTAGTTAGTCTTGAACATTTCAAAGAAAAATATCTACGTGTTTTCATCAAATATAAGTAGTAAAAATAACAAAATAAAGTACAATAATAGGGATGATATTGTTTTTCTGAAGAAAATAGTTACTTGGTAGCATATAATTTCAGAAAATTTTGGACTTTAAATTTAAATAATAATCAGATATCATCATTTTGCCGCACGCCGCTATATGGAACCAGCTAGTATTGTCTTTGATTAACATAACTTATGTTCATTTGAGTAAAACACTATTTTGACCGGATTGAAGTTATGTATTATTATAAATTTACAACTATTTAACATAATTTTAAATTTATCCGACGTTTCGCGTGCTTTACAGCGTGCGTGGTCACGGTGACTGAAGACAAAAGATGTTGAATGTCAAAAAGTATCACAGCTGCAGAGAAAGTTGCATTATCTGTATTTATTTCCCCGGAGTTGGTATCGACTAAAAGATGGAGGGTTTTGGCAAAAATGGCTCACGGTGTCCTCTATTTTCGCGGATTGTGTTTCTTTTTGAGATTTTAATTTGGATATTATTGGATCCCAGGTGTTTGACAATTTTAGGCCGTCTTCTCTATTGAAATTGGGGTGTTTTTTGATTTCAATGGCTTCGCGTACCAATCTTGGGAAGAATCTTTTCTCTTTCGCAAGTACTTTCGGTTGGTCAAAGCGTATGTAGTGATTAGGCCTATCTAGTATGTGTTCACAGACTGCTGATTTTGTGTGTCGTCTATGTCTTATGTCTGCAATGTGTTCTTTGAGTCTGCTGGACATATTACGTTTAGTTTGCCCTATGTAAGACAGGCCACAGTCGCAATCCAGTTTGTATATACCTGCATCTTGCAATGGGGTGTTACTTTTGATTGGTCTTAGGAATTGCTGAATCTTCTGCCCACTGAAGTATTTCCGACCCAATTCGACTTAAGGTCCTTCAAGAAAAGAGCGTACCAATTTTTAAAAGGCCGGCAACGCACTTCCGAACCTTATGGCGTTGAGAGTCTCCCTGGGCGGCGGCGGTATCACGTAACATCAGATGAGTTTCTTGCCCGTCTTGTTTTATACCTTAGCAACTTGTCACAAATCCTTTAATAAAAATATTACTATTAACATTACCTCAAAAATCTGTATACAACTACATGACACATTTTCCCTTGTGAAAAAGCTTATATTTGATGTGGTGACTGTCTGTCGCGGTGATAAATTATATTCTATTGAATTTGACGGGACATTTTTACTTTTGTTCATGTTTTTTATTATGTTTATTTTTACACAACACTATTTCTCGCTTTGTAACTTGTGATAATGGTTTTCATATGGTATAAAAGAGCTGTATTTTACTTACGTAATGCGCAAGGAAATATAAATGATTTGATTTTAATTTTAATTTTGTGTGTAAAAAAAAAAAAAGAAGCAAAAGACATTTTGTGAAAGTGTCTTTTGCTTCCTTTTTTTGTACTGAAGTACACACTTTTATAGTTTTTTTTATTAGTTATTATACACTTGAAAGTGTATAATAAGTTATTTAGATTAAAATAAATCAGTGGCGCTACAGAAGCTTTAGGTCAGGGCCTCACATTTCTGAATCTGTTTCTTGATCACTTTTCAATATTTTCAATCATATAGGTGATCCAACCTCAACACACGCAGTCGACTTTTTGGGTCTAAGATATGTCGGTTTCCTCACGATGCTTTTCTTCACCGTTCGAGCGAATGTTAAATGCGTACGTAGAAAAAAAGTCTATTGGTGCACAGCCGGAGATCGAACCTACGACCTCAGGGATGAGAGTCGCACGCTGAAGCCCCGACCAACACTGCTCCATCTACATTAATATTTTAAATTTCTACGAAATAATTTTGTGATGAAAAGTGCCGAAAGACTCATCCGATTATCTAATAAGACATGTTGTTTACTTTAAATACTCCGATATTGAGATAAGTAATAAAGCATTTCAATTAGTAATATACACGATAAACACGTTTAACCACACGATGACATAAAATTTCACAGTACATACAGTTTTAATTACTTACCCACTAGATAAGATCTTTACCCAATTCAACTTAGGGTCTTTCAAGAAAAGAGTAAACTAATTCTTAAAAGGCCGGCAACGCACTTGCGAACCCTTTGAAAGTGTCCATGGGCGGTATCAGTTAGCTTCACTGAGCCTCCTCTCTGTTTGTTCTATGAAAAAACACTTTGATCTCAGCCGATCTTTAAAAATATAACCTTTATACAGTAATTATTTTCCAGTAATATCATTGCAAATATCCCTGCAAACTGTTCAGTTAAACGTAAAGTTTTTCAAATATCGCTCTGAAGTTAGGTATTCGATATTATTGCAACCAAACTCCGGTTTTCTCTTTCAAACAAACGTAACGAACTTCCTATGAATATTGAAATACTAAATATTTCAAAATTGAATTTTTAGAGTTCCATTCTCGCGATTTATCTTCGATGCTACACAAGGGGTTGTTTTATTGACGATATAGAAAGAATCGCTGTTACAATTGTTTAGCTACTCATCAAAATTCAGGCTGTGTTTTGTGTTTGGAAGAGGTATTGTTCTATTTAAAAGATGATTAGTATTGTCTCTGCTTTCTAGAAGCTGGTTTGTTTTAAAACAATACTAAATTAAATATAGATGTACTCTGAACAAATTTGGTAGCATCAGAAAATCTTACGTTTTTATTAAAAAACTTTATGAAACTATATTATTTTTGGTAATAAATATGCTCGCAATTGAAGATCGATCAAATCTATGCTTTCTTTCTAACCTTCTTTCTAGAATTCTTAAAGAGGTCTTACTTGCCCATGTATGTTATGTATTGTAAAGTAATTAAATAATGGCGCTGGCACTAATTATCGTATTTTATTTATATTAGTATCAATGAATAAAAGTCTAGAAGTATAAAAAACATAGATTTAAAAAATCCGTGGGCTACTGCATACTGTACCTACCCTAAAACTCCGACGAAATTGACCCTATATATTTATACTAAGTACTTAACTTTAATACTTATACAGAACTTTAAAATTTCCCAGTCCTACAAGGACCCAAAGTCACTGGAAACAAGTTTTTTTAAACTATACAACTTTTAACGCTCCTGTGAATAGCTTATTTGGTTTATATACCTTAATTACTAACTAATAACGATATTGATATATTATAACAGTCTTCCTTTTTATCATAATCGTGTTAATTATGATGAGAGCAACTGAACATATTAAGTTTTTAATGAAGTTATGCTTCTTTAGGCGCGTTATGAAAAATTGATGAGAGTGAAATTTTACGATGCGCGCGCACCGTGACACAAAATTAACAGAATGAAGTTGCCCACGGAAGATGCTACGGCATTGGACATAATTTAAAAACAACTTTCGAATAGTAATAGAATTTATGTTACACTTAATGTAAGCTGCTTAATAATACTTTTCCAGTGCTTGATTATTTAATTATTATTAATTATTTGCATGCAAAACTATTTTTAATAATGCCCAAGAAGTATAACTTCTTACGCGCGTATATAAGTACACGCACCCTTTTTTTAGATTTTGCCTATGTCTTGACTATGTTGAATGTTTTTTTTTTTATTTTTAAGTTCTTATATTATTGATGTGTATTATATTTTTATCATACATGCTGTTTTGACTAGACTTCATGACTTAATGCCCTATAACTCCTAGATGAGCAGAGGGCATCCACACTGAGTCTCCATCGCGTTCGCTCCAATTCTTTCTGGCTCTCTTTGCCTCATCTGCAACTGTACAATGCCATCTCTGTCTCTCTCTTGCGGGTTTCAATCAAGCGGTACAATGCCATCTCTGTGACGCTTTCCTTGCGGGTTTCAATCAAGCGCCTGCTTGGGAATATGATTGGGACCCCTTCGGAGTGTATGGGCTATCCATTTCCATTTGCGTCGCCTGATCTTCTGGATAACCGGGGTTTCCAAATCCAAATGTTCTTTTAGAACTTATAAATTAAATTAAATTGTATATTTAAAAATCGAATAAAAAGTATACTGCGGAACCGGTGAATTCAAAAAATATTTGTTTGCCCGAATCCCGCTAGTTGGTGAATACAATTTTACTCTTTTAGAAATATTGGTGGACGTTGTAACCGTTTGTTAACTCAATTTAATATCGCTTTTACTAAATTTTTATCGCTATAAAATAAATCACGACAGAAACATCTAATAAAGATGTTTTCTGTTAGGAAATTAAATGTGATCTAAGCCTTATATTGTTTTAGGCCAAAGATATATGTTTTACATGATTGTTCAACGTCATGTCTCGTGTTACACGCATTTTGGGTGGCTTTTGGGTGCTCTATTAAGCTCACATATAAGGCTCTGAATCTTACATGCACTTCTTTGCCCGTTCTTTTCCCGGAGAATCAAATAGTTATTCTACACAAATAAATATAATAGAGATGAATATTTCTCCGAACTGTACTGTGCTGTTGTAACACTCGATGTAAACCATTTACATCAGGTAATACAATACAAGTAATACAATCCAAATCCAACTTTTTTTTTAATGTATGGATGAGAATTTGTGAAGCCTGCGAAGTGCCCAGGAACCTTCTTAGCTTCTGGAAGCAGATAAGCTGGCTTAATTATTATGGCCAGCACCGGACGGACTAAATAATAATAAAATATAAAACGGACTAAACGTCGTATAATCGCTGAAACTGAGTCCACATACAAACATCACATAGATGTTTTCAATACTAATTTTTTTTGTTTGAGCTATCTAATTGTAGGATTTCGATTCAATTATCTTATAATTAAAATAACTGAACCCGTGCAATTAAACTAATACTTATTTAACATCTGTTTGGTACAAACTTGGCACATTGGTACACCTTATTTAGTGACGGTATTTTATTTCAATATTTTTTTTATTTCATCAAAAAAAAAATAACACAAGTTTCCACAGGAAATCACATAAGCGTCCAATGCATTATCATTTCAGAAACAGTATTTCTTTCGTATAAATTCTGAATCTAAAAATCTAAATTGCACTTTTAATTGTGCATCGATCACACCGATGCATGTCGGCGACATATTGTTTAAATAGAACAAACAAATTGTGTGAAATGTATTATTTCGCAAACAGTTATATATTCCCGCTATTTGTATTCCCTGATGTGTCGCAATATTTACCTGCATAGAAATGTTTACAATATCATATAACTTCATGTATTAATTAATGTTCCACAAGAATATATAAGGTATATCGCAATACATATATTTGATGTTGCTCTTTTTGGGCCTTTAGGTTTTTTTATACTGTCGCCAATGGACACTTACATTGCCAGAAGACTCGCAAGTGCGTTGCCGACCTTTTAAATCTTGGGTTTTTTTTTTCAATTCAAGTTTCTAAGTCTTGCTCAATTATATTTCATTAGAGGTATATAGACCAACTATCTATGACTATGTCTAAGATATGACGGTTTCTAGAGTGAACTTTCTAGATGTAAGAGAAGGACGGTTGATGCAAGTATACACGTAATCTTCAGGTATATAACCTTCTAAATCGTATCATGAGCATTGAGCTAATACAGCTAAAATAACTTGACAATGACAATACAAAATACCATCCGTACCACCTCGACGTCCGTCGTTCCACAACTGAGCGTTTTCTAAGGCAGTTCTTGCCGCGCACCACCACTATGTGGAACCAGCTGCCCGCAGAAGTATTTCCGAACCAATTCGACTTAGGGTCTTTCAAGAAAAGAGCGTACCAATTCTTGAAAGGCCGGCAACGCATTTGCGAGCCTTCTGGCATTGTGAGCCTCCTGCCCGTTTGCCTCCTATTACATTAGAAAAAAAAATGTAGTAGCAGCATTTTCTTACAAATATATTTAACACAGTAAACGTGCGCAATTTTAAATTACTCATACAGAATTGCTTTCTATGAACATTTACTAAAAATAAGAAATCAAAACTCATATGAAATTCCATCGCAGAATTGTTTCATATTACTAAATTAATATAACGTTATACAATGTAGTCAATATTTCAAGTCTCCAAAATTCTTCGAATATTATTCAGAAATATTTTTATTATATTAGAAAACTACGCTATTAAAACCAACCAATGATTTGAATTACTCAAAAATGGCAAAATATAAGTGGGATGCGTATTATGATCTTCCTTTTCAGCCTTGCGATTCTGTAACTCATTTTTCGAACTCTCACAGCGTTTTTCGCAGCGGCGGTCGCGCTCAAATCAGTCGTGAAGCAGTCATCTTACGATTTGGCATTCTGATAAGGACGGAGCTTGAAGTTTATTGTTTATCAAAATGCCAAATCGTAAAATGACTGCTTCACGACTGATTTGAGCGCAACCGCCGCTGCCAAAACCGCTGGGAGAGTTCGAAAAGTGAGTTACAGAATCGCAAGGCTGAGAGCGTATAATTTATTAAATCGAATTCAAAACTTAATCAAAGAAACAGACTGATACATTCAGAGGTCGTTTTTATTGTGCGCCACTTGTGCTGATATTACTAAATCAACGATGTCTGATCTGCTTTTTATTAATTTACACGCCTAGTTAAAGCAGAATGTAATTCTTAACTAGTGTTAATATCTTTTCACTAAGGCATAAATACTAATTCGACGGCTCATTGGTCTAGTGGTTAGTACCCCTGACTGCGAATGGGTCCCGGTTTCGGTCCCCGGCTGAGACAAATATCGATGTGATGAGCATTTGGTGTTGTGCTTAGGTCATGAGTGTTTAAATATGTATTTATATGTCTATCTATCTATAATATGTATGTATATCCGTTGCCTAGTACCCATAACATAAGCTTCAGCTTAGCATGGGACTAGGTCAATTGGTGTGAATTGTCCAATCATAAATATATAAAAAATCTAAATGTTCCTAATGAATTAGCTAAACCATTGTAATACTGAAGGCGTCGTTTGAAATTAGGTCAGAGATGTAAGGTGCGGGTGCCAACAATGTAAAGTATGACTCTGACACTCTGACAAATCTTAGAAAATGTATTTGACTGGAATTATAGCTCCTGCTAAGTCGACAACTCACACACGATAATTTTTAGTGAGTTAAAAAATACTGTGAAAGAGTACAGAGAAACTATATCTTAACTGCCTTCTACACTATAGAACATTTTTTTTTCGCGAGCAAATGAAGAGTATATAAAAGCAGTATGATTGTGCATCAATATATTTGTTTCTATCTTCGCAACACTTTCATCATCGTCACGTCATTTCATTCCATTTGTCCCTCCTATCCGGAGAATGCATTTTGGTCATAACTCACCGATGTCCAGATTAAGAAACATTCTGATAAACGAGCTAGGTCTGGATATACTAGTCGCTCCCCTTACACTATAAAATCGATTTTCGTTTACTTTTTATAGTTTAATTGTTTTGTTTAATTGGTTTTCATTATCTCTTCGTGTATTTTATTTTATTTTTCTTGTACCTTGTGTGCCGAGCGTTGCCAAGCTGTTATAAATAATTAAAAAATAAACAATTGCTCATACGAGGAAAATAATCATTGTAATGAAAATATAAAATATATAAAATATAAAATTCTAATATTTCATAATATAAATTCTCTTTACGAAACTTTAATCTTAAAAATAGAATTTCTATAAGGTAATTCACCCTTCTCACTCTCTCAATCGCTCTCTCCCTTTTCTTCGACAAAAACGCTGCACATCTTCGTAACGTTCCCTAAGAATTTTACCCTCATGCGCCTAAAGAAGTTTCACTTCAATAAAATTTATTATCAAAATAGGTGTTTTAAATTAGTCTCGATATACATTGATTCATACTCAATTTTCACTTTTTGAAAACGATAATTTTGTCTTCAAACCTTGTCCTTGCAACAACCCTTACATATGAAGCATGCCCAACTTCAAGTTGACGCAAGTCTTGAGCTTTGTGAATATTAACATGTTGTGGAAACTTTCCCTCTAAATGCTAGTTTAGTTTGACTACACAAGTGTAATCATATTCAAGTTTAGCACATGTAGGTCTTCAGTGTATGTATGTGTTCTTAAATGATCACCCAACCTTCATAACTATAAAAATACGTGTGGCACTCGGGGACTGCCGCGGTAAAGCTATTACATAGCATTTTTTATAAACTTATGCAATATAATTATTTATTTATTTTTTTGCAGTATCTTTTTTTCTTTGATCTTAATTCAAGTTTTTTCTTTGATACCTAATGTAAAAAATGTTGTATCGCCACTTAATTATTTATTTATTTTAATAGTTTTTGTAAGGCTTTTTAAATTTACCGATTTGTGTTCGTACACCGGCTATGCTGTATAGGTTATTCTATATGCGCATAAACGCGAGACATATCGCATATGGCGACGAAAAAGCACTAAGACAATTGACTTATGTTTAAATGCCTATAAAGTAAATCAAACAAACATAGTTCTGAGGCCAAAACAAAGGAGTTATTCAAACGAAATAGTTTTTGCTTTACACATAGACATTCTTTGAGTTACAGTTAAACCACGTCTTTTCATAATCGAACTTACCATAATAAAAGCGTAGCTCGAAGAATATTCCATAAGCCAACTAAGATGACATGTGACATATTACTATTGCTTCGGTGGATTTTACTGAAGAAATATTTCGTTACGACATAACATAGAATGTTTGTATTAAGGTATACAAATCTGTAAACATTTATATTATTCTCAAGACGCCAAAAGAGAACTAAACCTTTTAAGTTAATAATAATAGTAAATATAAGTAAGTGCGGCATCTCGAACACACGAATATAGTGCCAAAACATTATAGAACACTAAGACTGTTAATGAATATTACCTTAGTTTAAGCTATTCACAGTATTGTAGAAAATTAAGTCAACATGATATTAATTAATAGCGATAATAATTGTATAGGCTAGATTGTAATTAATGGAAAGTCGCACTTTCTTTTGTGAACGTTATTGTAGGAACAAAAAAATATTATACTTTATTTACTTACATTTTTGTTACTTGCGTGGATTGAAACCGTCACTAAAATTGTATGCAAATTAAAGTATTACCTAAAATTTACTTCGTTCAATCTGATTAAAGTGGTGAGGCTACCATGACTTTGACTAATCCTACCATCTGAGATTCTGTATGTTGGGCTCTCACTGTGACTCTTGGTGGAAACATCTTGTAAACTTTAGTCCAGTCCAGTGTTTGTTAAATGTATCTAGTTATTTCTAATTTAAACGATAGTTTAATCAGATTTCAGCTAATAAACCAAAATTTGGATTAATAACTAAAATTGGATCATAACCTTTTATAGAAATAAAAACTTAAAACTCTGTAATTATTCAAATATTATATTGATTGATAATCAACCAGTGAAGCAGATACAACAAAAAAAAAAAGATAATCAACCAGTGTGATGTTAAGTGATTCCGCCGCCCATGGACACTAAATGGCAGAGGGCTTGCGAGTGTGTTGCCGGCCTTTTAAATTGGTACGCTCTTTTTTGACTCTTAGTAGAATTGCTTCGGAAATATGTGTTTATCACAGACTCCAAACCAATAAGCATTATCTTAAAAGCATGAAATTAAATATTAAAATCTATGAAGACTCATCACACTAAATTGCATTTCAATTGCAGATCTGTTTGTACATTCATAATAACTTGAGTTCGTCAGGGGGCCAGCTTCGTTAGGCGAAGTGGCCAGTCGGATAAACTTGGCTTAAGATGGAGGCACTTCGTCACTGATTGATTGTCGGTTAAGCCAAAGATAGAGCTAAAGAGATAGAGCAAAGATAGCTGTAAGTTATAGGATTTTGATAACGGTTAGTTTTTATGAAAACTAACCGTTGCCTTTCTCACTTTATGACTCAAATAGCTTTTACATGTTATTTAAATCCTCTCGTGTCATTGTGGTAAATCCTTTAAAATTATGATTAGCCCGATTAACTGAACTAGATTGAACCTTAATTAAATTTGTAGTAACTTCTGTGACTGCTCTCATGGATTACAAATACCACTTACAGTTTTACGGGTAAGGTGTTCAGAGGAGTTGCTCGGATTAATACCTGCTGGTGAGTTCGGACGTCTAGGCAGAATACAAAATACCATCCGTATCACCTTAACATCCGTCGTTCCACTGAGCGTTTTTTAAGGCAGTTTTTGCCGCGCACCACCACTATGTCGAACCAGCTGACCACTAAAGTATTTCCAAACCAATTCGGCTCCTTCAAGCAAAGAGCGTACAAATTCTTAAAAGGCCAGGAGCGCTTGCAACCCTTCTGGAAGTGTGAGTTTTCATGAGCGGCGGACAATCAGGGGAGCCTCCTGTCCGTTTGCCTCCTGTAACATGAAAAAAGGTATGCGATTTCAATTGAGAATTCGGGTATTGTTAACTGAGCAGCTGACTGCTTCACGACTGACTTGAGCGCGACCACCGCAGCGAAAACTGCAGTGAGAGTTCGACAAGTGAGTTACAGAATCGCAAGGCAGCAACAGCAAGCTGCCACGGGCAACTAACATACGGCAATCGAACGCTTAAGGTAACGAAATAAAGCTTTATTTTTATTAAAACCATATAAAAAATCAATCTCATTATAATTATTACATTTGATATATTCTTGTCAACGAAACATTTTACCTCAAAAGTTCATCAATTCAATCTTAAAACTACGTTAGTAAAAATAAAATCCGCTCCCTCTTGAATTTTAAGCTCTTCGTATTCCCGAAGCTCATTTACAATTTTGTCACAGAGTAAACAAGTTGTTAAAGAAATTGAAAGTGAATGAAAAGCGAAAATTATTTCGTCTGCGACTGATTTATAGCGAACTAGCTCTGTGCACGTATTTGCTCACAATTCAATCAATTTGTCTTTATATTATTAAGCTAGAGCGAAGACCATAGCCTAGCCGGAACTAGGTGGAGCTGGACAGAATGGAGCCACTTTACCATAGACAAGGGTAATGAACGGCTGTAAAAAATGACCTTCAAATCGACAGAGTGTCAGGTAGAAAAGACTGATTACCTACTAAGTAGGAAAGTAGGTATTAAGAAATAAATGATCACGAATCTTGGAGGATGTAGCACCACTGGTTTGTTTTTTTCGTATGTTCTTGTTACGTCTGTCTTGGTTTCTATCAAATTCAATTGAAAATATATTTAATACCCAATAAAAAGGTTTTGTTGTTATGTTGAAGGAATTTTAGATTTAGCAAGTATAAAAGACCTTCCAGATGATAAAATAATCTATGGTATTCTAGTTAATTTGCTGTTATTAAGATTTCAATCTGAACAGAAAATACATCTCTTGTGTCATTTTCTCTACGGGATTTCGATCGGATCTACTGTCAGTTCTTTTCTTCCGTTCTACGCCCTTGATTTGAAAACTGGCACTAAATGTAAAGTTAGAAGCATTTCATATACATTTCTTTTTTTGATGATCATAAGTGTGCAATTTGTTACCTATATGATTAAATGATTTTTGAATTCGAATTTGAATTTAATTAAATTATAATAAATGTACAGACATACACAGTCTTTGACAATATGTAAGTTCTAAGTATTTGAAAGCTCAATGTAGTCTTATCGTAAAACTTAAAATCACTTTCACGAATGTCACTAATCATTAAATTCGTCTTTAAGCTAAGTTTACTTTTAACTTGGATTTTATCTTAACAAGGTAATAAGGTTTTATGAAGCTTTTATAGATAAGCTTTTAAACTTTTTTGAGGTACTATAACTTGTGTTTTTTTTCTAAAATCGGAGTAAATGGATTTGGCTTTGCCTATATCTTTGTTCCATGTATTTTATGTTTACTTCTTCAATCTACGAGTATGTTCAACGTCCCACAAAACTGTTGTTACATTTTGATTGTGCGATATACATTTATTTATTCACATTCACACACACACTTTTGTTATATCATATGATTAAAAACTTCTAATTAAATCGAGTATATACATCTAACATATAAAATTCTCGTGTCGCGGTGTTTGTGGTTAAACTCCTCCGAAACGGCTCGACCGATTCTCATGAAATTTTGTGTGTCTGAGAATCGGACAACATCTATTTTTCATCCCCCTAAATGTTAAGGGTAGGCCAGGCCACCCCTAAATATTTTATTTTTATTTTTAGATATATTTTTATTTTTTTATGATACATCATTAAAAAATACATACAACCCCTAACTTTTACCTGTCTACAATCAACCCCTATTTTTTTATTATAAATGATATACATGGCAAAACGACTTTTGCCGGGTCAGCTGGTAAAACTATATAATTTTTAGCTTACACTTGTAAAAAAGTTGTTTTAAAATATACATTCTCTAACAAGGTTTAGTATAAACTGCGTAAAAGCCTCAGCACGTGCTCAGGTCCAACCCTACAATCATCTCTTTGGATGTGTTCCAACATTCCTCCTTCACCCGACCAACGACCTACATATTGTGGTGACAATAGGGCTGTCAATTTACCCTTTTTATACAACCGAATCGTTTTATCGACAAATTTATATTAAATATTTGTTATGAGTACGTTATTAAGAAATTTATTTATAGATGATACTATTAGTCCAATTTGTGATACAGTCCTCCGTCGTAATTGATGTAATTCCTCTGTACTAAATCGTTGGGTGTAGGTTTTTAAATGGAATGTCTTATTAAATATACCAACAGCGTTAAATTTTGGGTTGCAATTATTAAAACAAATTTACTAACGTAATAAAAACTTTAAACATTCTAAAAACAATAACTAACCTTAAAATGTAATAACTAATATATATTATTAAAAGGCACCCTATAGAAAAGGTTCCCAAGATACTGGCAGCGTTGCCCCTTTGAATAGCTAGACTAAATCTTTGTCCGGGGTAGTTGCCAGCTCTTCGCTCTCCTGTGATGTCGACTAACCTTTTAGCTATTTTCTTAAATATATAAAAGCCTTATAGCGCTAGGACCCCACGGACCAAGGGTCTCGACACCGAATGGGACAAAGTCATATTCGAAGCCTAGACCCTGTATTTGCATGCTTTAACGTAATGACGGCTCATTGGTCTAGTGACCCATGGATTCGCAGTCATGGGTACTAACACCCATGACTGCGAATCCATGGGTCCCGGGTTCGATCCCCGGCTGAGATGAACATCGATGTGATGAGCATTTGGTGTTGTGCTTAGGTCTTGGGTGTTTAAATGGGTGTTTAAAATATGTCTATCTATCTATAATATGTATATGTATATCCGTTGCCTAGTACCCATAACACAAGCTTCACCAGATTAGCATGGGACTAAGTCAATTGGAGTGACTTGTCTAAAAAAAAAATGATATCTATAATATCACCAGTGCCTCCTTTTCATTTAATTATGTTCAATTTTTATATTGTAATACAACGAAGTGTTAATAAATAATTAAATACATATTCTGTGTTGGAAAATTCGTTGCTTCAACAAATTACTATACTCCGATTAGGACTTTAGGTGATATCACTCTGTATATTGTTGAAAATTGCGTTAAAATTTTAAACCTAACCTATTAAAGTATATGACAACCCTTATCTAGAAATCCTTCGTCTAGAGAAATGCACTAAATTATGTCAAAAACTACAGTGTCGAAGTGTGAACTTATGAGTAATTGAAGTTTAAAACGAAAATTTATGATGTCAGTGGTAGCATATCATCATTTTGCTATCCCTAAACTAATTTAATCTTCGCTTAAATCTCAATTGAAGGGGTATGACGGGCGCAGATGCCCATAAAATAAAAGGCTAATTACCCATTATAAAACGGTTTGCGACGTTATTTTTTTATCCAGGTATCACAAATATTATGCATACCGTGTATACATATATAATCATATAGGATTTACTTGTGAAATCCCTGAGATACAAAGGGATATAATCCGGGATGGATTCACACAATCTCACTTTTCTATCACAATGCATTAGTTATAATGATCCAAAAATGTATCATTAATAATTATTATTACAATTAAGTTTTTATTTCTTATCAATAATTTCAAACTGTGATTATATAGTAGTCAATTTTGTGTTTAACCCAAAATAATTGCAAAATTATACACAAGTAAATGTAAATATTTTTTGTTAAATTACATAAAGAAACTACAACAAAAACTCATTTCATTATAATCAAGCATAAAACAATTCTAAATATTGATATAAGAAAAAGTACGTAACATTTTCATATTATCAGAAACGCCGGAAGCCAAACTAGCCGTATTGAATATGAAAATGGAGCAAAAGAAAACATTTTATGAAAATATTCAATATGAATGACAAGGGTTCGAGCTATTATTACGTTGAAGCTACTTATAACTTGTATAAAAACTTCTAAGAATATTTATTGTTAGTCGATGCGACACATACATTCAACATAGAAAAATTAAATATGTGAATTTAAGACATTTATTCGTAGTTTCTAATCAGATGTTAGTTTGTTAACGCAAACAATGTTAGATTAGTTGTTCAATCGTACTTAAACCTGGGCGTACGTTTTAATTTCCGACTGTACTAAAGGATTTCTTTTTAAAGTGTATGTTGTATTACTTATGAAAACATATTGAGGAACGTCAAAATGACAGACATAGAAAGCTTGATCTTCCTGTCTATAAAAATTATCAAAGTACCAGACGCCACTGCATGGAACTATTAAAAATAATAGAAATATATGAATTACTAGCAGACTCGGCCAAGCGTTGCTAAGGTTTTTGTTATATTACATAGTAGTAAACTATTTAAGGGAAACGGTAAGAGAACACCAGTCATGAGGACCACCATGCTTTTTTGGTGGTTATGCCATTAAATTGTAGCTTATGTCAAACGTTGGTACTTTCAACAGCGCCATCTGTTAGAATTGTGACTGTCAGTTAATAAACAAATAATTTGCAATAAAATAATATTGTAGATATAAATTAAGATGTAAGCTTTTCTTTTAAGTTTGATCAAACTGCACACGGTGTGCAAATTTGATGGAAATCGGTTAAGTAATTTAAGAGTCCATAGCGATAAAACAATATGTATAAAAATATATATTAAGATAAAACATATTTCCTACGCGTGTTTTCAGATCGTATATTGTGCAATTTAAAGTACAAAAAATACGAAATTGAATGTTTATTAACAGATTTATAAGTACAAACAAAACAAACAAATATCCACCCATTATTCTTAAGTCACCATATAAGCACATATAAGTTATTAAGATAGGTGGAAAATTCAATGTTCTTTGGTAATGTTCGATCTCTTTTATATGAAAAACTTCAAAAAGTCATACAGGTAACGCAATGTACATTTGTGAACGTCAACAAAAAATATATATATGAAATGCTTCTAATTTTACATTTACTGCCAGTTCTCAAATCAAGTACGTAGAACGGAAGAGAACAACTGGCAATAAACTCTTCGCCACTCTTTTTAATCGCCAATTTTTTTTGTTTAACACAACGTTTGTAAGGAAACGTTCATGTAAAGTTGCGATAAAAGAAACAGTAAGTTAACATGTAGTTTATGTTCGAACCAATTCAGATCCTCTAATTTCAGATACCTTAAGCCACGCCAGCATTAATAGCAACAACTGGAGCGTTTAGTAAAATTTAAGCTATTAAGCGAAATCCGAGCTAAGTTTCGAGCCATAAACAAGGTGCGGTCGGTTCACCCGCGTGGATTTATCGTTGTCTCACACAATGCTTTCAGAACCGGTATTTGTTGACTTCTCACTTTGCTATTGACATACATTTATTGAAGACTGAAATTCGCACACAACTTAAACTTTCTACAAATTTTCAGAAAGTAATGTATTTATTTATAAAAGCTTGCCAACGCTCGGCACTCTGATAGATGGGTACAAGAAAAAATACAATATTTAATCTGACAAGCACTTATAGGCCAACATAACAAACACGAAGAGTTTTAAATTATAAAACTAAAGGGACAATTGATTTTAAAGTGTGAGGGGAGCAAATTTAAAGATTATTATAATAAAATGAAACAACGTGCATGACTTCGCTTAGTATCCGAATAAACTGACATTTTATTATATGCCGGCCATACACACTACGGTCTACCGGAGATGTTATCTGTGCAGGTATGCCTGCGCAGGTCAACCGAACAATGGTAGCGTGTATGGGGACGTTCCGGTGTAACGGAGCGTACACAGGTACACTGTACGGTGTCACTCGAAAGAATCGAATTGCGCCGGTCGCCTGCGCAGTTTCAAAAACCTGCACAGGTCTATTCCCACACACATTCCGGTCTACCTGCGCAGGCATACCTGCACAGGTGGACCTCTCCGGTAGACCGTAGTGTGTAAGGCCGGCATAACATGTCAATATGGTAGAACGAAACAGGCGGCCTTTTACAACAATAACTCTTACATGTTGGCATTTAATCAGTTTTACAGATCCTTGCGCGTCTTTATTTTTTTTTAGCACCGTGACTCAGTTAATGCACATGGCATTAAACCAGGAAGTCCGGATTTCACTTCCCGACAGAAAAAAATTGCGTTCGTAAGTAGGTACCGACAGTGCGCTACTTGCTTTATAAATATAAACGCAGAAATATTGCGCAACCCTTTACAACGAGGCTGCCTATATAATCTACATCATATTATAGGTCAATGTTTATTCATTAAAATCGTCAATATATGAAACAGTCAATGTATATTTAATATATTATTTACCCCACAATCATCAAAAGATAATAAAACAAAAACTTGTGAATTAAACAATCTAAGTCAAATAACTAATCTACATTAAACTTGCGAAAGCACATTGGAGTTACCATTAAGTAGTCTAAAACACATTAAAGCTCAATAAATTAGAAAGTGACACTTTAGCCTTGTCTGAAACTTTCAGTTTGCGAGCTTCTCTACGACAACTTATGTTAAATAGGTGCCACAATGCAAACGGATTTGCCTGCGTAAAAGCTCACTTCTTAACATTTATTTGCTTTCGCTTGAGGGCTTAGCTAAATATTAGTAGAGAGCCCGTCCCCAACATATTTGGTTTGATTGCCAATTATAATTGAATTTGATTTGTCTTTTTCAATTCTCTCACATGGCGGATCCATCCGTGGATTTGTATGGCAATTGTACTGGTGTAAGATATTATTAGGTCTAAGGAGTTTGTCGTTTGTCTTATCGAAGTAAAATGACGGAAACGCTCCCTTGAGAACCCTTAGGGAAATCTCGATAAAAATATTATTTTCCTCGTTAATAATTTAATTTCATAACTAAAAACTGAGCAGTGTAAAACTTGACAGATAACAAACTGAATAATTCCAACAATGTCTATACAAATATTAAAAATTCTACAACTGTTTCGTGTACACAAGTCCTTGACGCTACAACTTGTACAACTTTAATTAAAGCAAAGAAGTAAAAACAATTACGAACATTCAACAAAAGTCAGGGTTAAAATTTCATCTCGCAAATTGGAGCCACAATAAGGGCATTTATTTCATACGAAAATTCATTCAATAATGGCCCGAACGGATCCTTTTTGACCTCTGATTGTTTAATTAAATTTTATTTTACGACTATTTTAAGAGCAATCTTTATAAATGGTGAGATTAAAGGCTTTAACGGTCGTAGGCCACGTCTTGTTGGGCGGTTTGAAAAAGCTCCTTACAAAACGTCTTACAAAAATTGTATGTAAACATTTTTGGTGATATACATCTTAAAATCTATTTAACAATATACTTCTACTGTATATTATTTAACTAGCAGACTCGACCAAGCGTTGTTGTGGCTTAGGTTTTTGTTATAAGTTTTTAGTTACATAGTAGTAAACTATTCAAGGGAAACAGTAGGTGAACACCAGTCATGGGTGGGCTATTTTGGTGGTTATGCCATTAAATTTTAGCTTATGAAACGTTGGTGGTACTTACAACAGCGCTAACTATTAGAATTGTGACTGTGAAATAATAAACAAATAATTTGCAATAAAATAATATTGCGGATATAAATTAAAAAACAGTCCTTCAAAAAAACAGCGTACCAAATCTTAAAAGGCCAACGACGCGTTTTCGAGCCTTGTGGTAGTGTGAGTGTAACCCTCCAGCCAGTTTTACTTGGTACCAAGTTTTCATAAATTTTGTATTGACATCTCTCCAACTAACTGATAGTTTAATTTACGTATATGGTTCAATTAAATCGTGACATGCTTAGTTCGACAAATACTGGGAATTTACTAATGCCTATCGGAGTAATGTTTGTGCTAGTTTATCAACGTCAGGCACACGGACTGTTTGACGTATTCATTGTTCTAACTGTGCCATTTCGTAAAAGACAAATTGAAACACGCGGTAAAAGTTCTATATGTAACACAACATAACAAAAATCTATTAGACTCTAAGTCAGTTCTCGTCAAGCGTTGCGGCGTGCGGACGTGCACATTGCAAGTGAATCATACCTTTCGGATTTAATACCAGTTACAGTGATTCTCAATCATTGCTATCTATTTTACGCTATGTCTAACTTGTGTGGTAGCTGTGGTGTGGAGATCAGGGACGGAGCTTCCTGCTCTGTCTGCAAGTTGGATTTTCACTTTCAGTGTGGAGGCATTACTGAGGTAGGATATCGGAGACTAGGTGACAGAAGATTCACTTGGTGCTGTGCCAATTGTAAAATCTCTGCGCAACCTCAAGCAGTTTCGACATCCGCCTCTACATCACCTCTAGTGAAGATGCCTGTTGAATCGACTATTCTGGAGGAAATCAGAGCTGTTTCCTTAAAACTCGCCCCTTTAGAATCTTTGGTTGAAGATGTCAAATCACTCAGAAAGGAATTATCGGAGCTGAAGTCCTCTTTCAGTGAAATCAATGGAGTCGTCGGTGAGTTCAAAACTAAAATAGAGAATTTTGAATCCCGTCTGTCCAAGGTTGAATCTGACAATCAGAACATCGTAGAACAGTATGGTACTATCCAAACTAGGCTGGATAAGCTGGAGAGCGAAGCGGACGATAACGAACAATGGTCACGAATTAATAATGTCGAGATTAAAGGAGTTCCTCAGAGGGACAAGGAAAACTTACACGATATAGTTAATTCTATTGGTCAATTAATAAACTACACGGTCCAGAAAAATCAAATTAACTTTGTTACTCGCGTGCCAGTGCGAGATAGTACTCAACCAAAGCCAATTATATTGTGCTTCTTAAACCGTTACGCCAAGGAAGATTTCATAGCGGCAGCAAGAACCAAAGCCAAGGACCTAGCCAGATCAAATTCGTCTATAACATGTACCAATCTGGGCCTTAATGGCAATCATAAAATATTTATAAACGACCACCTCACTCCCAAAAACAAAGATCTGCTGAACAAAGCTCGCAAGGTAGCCAAGGATCATAATTTTCAATACATTTGGGTGAAGAGAGCTGTAATTCATATACGGAAGGACAACACCTCACCAATAATTTATATCCGCAATGTAAAAGACATTTCCAAAATAATATAATCATTATTATTTATATTGTTATTCATAAAGTCTTATTACATTTATTTTTCTCTGCACTTAACATGTTGAGAACAGCTGGCGGTGAGTGTGCGATGGTACGGCATGGTACGGTTTTTTTCTCATTCATTGTTAGACTGTGTTGTGGGTTGACTATCGAAACAGGTTTGAATTGCTTTTGCTTATTTGCTAATGGAGTGCATACCAGTAATGATTCTAACGCTATTTATATAAGATCGATTATTTATTATTTCAAGACGTTGCTTACGGCATTTAAGTATATCTATTGTCTCGCTAACGAAAAATATTTATTGAATAGAATTGTACTTATTTTAGTTTGTTTGAATGGCGAGTCGGTGTATTTATTGGTTATGTTGCTTTGTCTATCCTATATGAATGCTTCGATATATATAGGTAAATATATTGTTTTTATTGTCTGTTTCTTCAATGATTAAGTTCAAAAGTCTTATTGGTTACTATCAGAATGCTCGGGGGCTGCGCACTAAAACGAACGTATTTCTGGCTAACTTATTGTTAAATAATTATGATTTTATTGCAATCACTGAAACATGGCTTCTTGACAGTATTTTAAACAGTGAATTATTTGATTCTCGTTACATAATATGGAGACGAGATCGTGATTATGCGCGGACAGCGCAGAAACTAGGTGGAGGAGTATTGTTAGCGGTGCGGAAAGATCTAATGGTTGTTGAGAGGTCGGAGTGGAGGAGCTCAGCAGAGGACATTTGGGTGACAATCACTTTTAAACGTAGGAACCCTTCTATAAACTATAATATACATTTATGTACGGTTTATTTGTGTAATGAAGGAAGCGGCAATTCTTATAAAACACAGTTGTTAAATTTTTCGAATAAATTAGGTGAACTAGTATTGAGCCACCCCTCGGACGTATTTCTTGTAACAGGTGATTTTAATTTCAAGGATGACATCAATTGGATTAGGTCTGAGGGGTCTACTGAATTGATACCTATCGAATACAAATCTGATTATCTGAAAAATTTTATTGATATTATTAATACTTGTAATTTTTGTCAATATAACGCACAATCCAATATTAATCAAAGAATACTGGATCTTATATTCTCTAACTCACCTGTGAATGTTCAAGCGTGTATGTCACCCTTGGTTTCGGAAGATGAACATCATAAATCATTAATTTTAGATATAGAATTTGTTGAAATACATACTCTAGAACAAGTTAAAACCTTAAAATTTTTATATAACCGCGCCGACTTTAATTCTATAACATCAGTTCTCAATTCGATAGACTGGCATTCTTGCTTGTTTAACTGTACTGTAGACGAAGCACTGACTTTATTATACGATAAACTTTATGAGCTACGTGATAAGTTTATTCCGTCCAAATTTGTATCAAAATGTTTGTATCCACCATGGTATAGTTCTGCTCTAATCAAAATACTAAAGGAAAAATATAAATATCACAGTAAGTACAAAATTTATGGTAACATTGCGGATTACTTATCATTCTCAACTCTGCGTGAAAGGGCAATCACAGTAGAAAAGAAGTGCTTTGAGGTATATATAGACAGAATTGAGGCTTCTATAGTTCGCGATCCTCGTACCTTTTGGTCGTATGTAAAATCCAAAAAAATGTCCAACTCTTATCCCAATTTTATGTGCTACAAAACAACTGGTGCTACTGCAGATTCTGGTGTAGGTATTTCTAACCTATTTTCAAGTTATTTTGAGTCTAATTTTCTGAAACCTAATGACACTGTTAAAGTTAATAATTTCCCTGTTCGTTGTACTAGTGCCGTTAGCATCTCTACTGTGTCAGTTACACATGCGAAGGTCGAGAAACTGATTCGTAATTTAGATTTAAGTAAGGGTGGTGGTCCTGATCTCTTGCCCCCAGTCTTTATAGTCAACTGTGCGTCTGGCTTGGTAGTACCCTTGACCATTATATTTCAGCGTTCCCTCTCAGAAGGCATAGTACCGAAGATATGGAAGAGAGCGTATATTACACCTGTATTTAAGAAGGGCGATAGATCCAATGTTGAGAATTACCGCCCTATTTCTAAACTATGTTTATTCGCTAAAATTCTTGAAAAACTTGTTCACAATGATCTATATACGGCGCTTAAACCTTCTTTCGGGTTGGAACAACATGGTTTTCTCAGAAGCAGATCAACCGTCTCGAACCTAATAATAGCTAATGATTTTATTACTGAGGGAATGGACAGTGGTGGTCAAGTTGAAGTGATATACACGGACTATACTAAATGTTTTGATAGAATTGATCATAGTGTTCTGTTATACAAATTATTGGCTGCAGGTATCCATGGTGACCTTTTCAGATGGTTCGCATCCTACATAGATAATCGCTGTCAGGCTGTTGTACTGCAAGGATTCTTGTCTAATTGGGTCTCCATTCCTTCGGGAGTTCCTCAGGGATCGATCTTGGGCCCTTTAATGTTTATTCTGTTCACATTGGATGTGGGTGATTGTTTCCTCAATTCTAAAATATTACTGTTTGCCGATGACATGAAAATCTTTAAGTTTGTGCATAACACGGATGACATTAACCTACTGCAAGCTGATTTGAATAGGTTTGAGCATTATTGTGTCCTAAACAAGTTGGAACTCAATGTGTCTAAATGTCATCACATTAGTTTTGGCCGTAAACCTAGTCCATTGATAGGTAATCTCACCTTCTATAATCAGTCAATTTCTAGACTAGTAGAAGTTAAGGATCTTGGGGTCATCCACGACAATAAATTGCTATTTGATAGACACATTGATAGTGTTGTTTCCAAAGCCTCTAAATCCTTGGGTTTTATCATTAGAACATCAGCTGTATTCAAACATTTAAAAACTATTAAAATATTATATTGTTCTTTTGTGCGTAGTCACCTAGAGTATGCCTCACAAGTCTGGAATCCTCAATACCAGGAATACAAGACTCGTCTCGAAAATATCCAGCGACGTTTCCTTCGTTTTCTTGACTTTAAGGCCCGCCAGCGTTCTGATGGTTACCATCATCGTTGTCAACGTTACCATTTTTTGCCCCTTGAAAATCGAAGGAA
Organism: Pieris napi; assembly: GCF_905475465.1. Classification (NCBI taxonomy): domain Eukaryota; kingdom Metazoa; phylum Arthropoda; class Insecta; order Lepidoptera; family Pieridae; genus Pieris; species Pieris napi. The sequence goes on from NC_062254.1 coordinate 10,250,537, forward strand.
TATTTCCGATGTCTGTTATTTACTACAGATTGTTAGGGGGTTCGTTGATTGTCCGGAGATGTTAGCAAAGTTCTACTTGCGAACTGACTTGTTATGGTTCAGACACCGCCCCCTTTTCAAAATTCCTCCATTTAATACTAACTATAGAAAAAATACATTTATTATTCGAAGTGCACAGACCTACAACCAATATTCAACCCAGTTTGACATCGATCTTTTCTGTTCTTCCATTGACTCTGTGAGACGCACACTCACATCCAGCTATTTCCATTAGAATTTTCACTAGAATAGTCATACTTAATTACTTAATTTTTTTAATTTACTAAAGCTCTTTAATTGTTTCACAATGAAACTTCTTTATAAATTCATAAATGTTAACTTTATTCCTCCTTTCTCCTTAAGGTATATATAGATTATCTATAGGTGGAGATTTGTAATTAGTACTGACTTTATTTTATTGTAATCATAATTTACATTCTGTTAAAATACTGTAAATCTTCCTAAAATGCAATAAATAAATAAATAAATAAGATTGTATTTAACTGAAATCTTTTAATTATTTCCACATTATTATTATATCTTAACAATACTACTAATGCGATAGAACTACTGAAACCTACACCAATAAGCCTACAATTAAAGAACGTGTGTGTACTTATGTACACGCGTTAAAAGTTATACTTCCTTGGCATAACAAGATAAAAATCTTTTTAAAAATTTTATTCTACGTTTGTAGAAAAAACGACACTAACAATAGAAAAAAGTATTTAATACATTGAAAGTGTTATTATAACGCATTATCTAGTTAAGTATAGTTTATTTAAATATCACAAAAAAACTAAATGTTGACTATAGCTAACATCAGGGTGTCGGTTTTTTGTGACGGTGAAAAAGAAGTATAACTTCAAAAACATTTATTAGTATTTAGTAATATAGCAAGCAACTCTTGTGAACTCATCCAGTGTACAAACAAATAGGTCTACCTCGATAGAAATTCTATTTACTATATGTATTGCTCGCGTGAGTGGCGCATCGCTAACCAACTTGGAGTGCGCGCGGTACATCCAAAAGTTGAAACTTTCGACTAAATTTTTTTCGTACCCGTAGTAGTCTCACCATTATATTCAGATTATGAACGCGACCCTTAAGTATCCTAAATAAATACACTGACAAAGCAAGCTCTCTTCTGAAGCGTAGCTGGTTATAACCCACCATACCGAGAACAAACAGGGTCGGGTAGATAAGCTGATACAAGGGATTCACTCCATACAGTCTCTTGATGATCATTTTAACTCCTGTCGTCGATATTTAGGTCTTGCTAGCTTCTATGCATTGTTGTTTGACATGCTTGTTTCTACATATATACATAGAAAAACACATTTTTGTTTAGGTTTCAGCCGCATGACCAGCTTAACTTCTTGGATTATAAAAACTAATAATAACTAATAATAAACTGGCGAGTGTGATATGGACAAATGAATAGCTACTTAATGTTTATATTTATAAATAAATAAATCAGATGAAAGATTTACTTGCTTTTTTTTCTTCTATATAACAAGGGACAAACGCCCATAGACACTGTCATTGCCAGAGGGCTTGCGAGTGCGTTGCCGGCTTTTTAAGAATTGGTGCCCTCTTTTCTTGAAGAACCCTAAGTTCGTGGTTCGAAAATACTACAATGGGCAGCTGGAAAACATAACGTGCAAAAATATTAGTATAAAATGTAATGGAGCAGTAATGAGTGACAATATTTACTATTTATTAGTGTGTAAAGTGTAATTCATATTTATTTTTCAGTAGCAAAAGATTTCTAGAGTACCAATAAACGTGTTTCTTCCTTTTTATTAGTGAAAGCTAGTCTGCACTCAAGGCAGTTTCACGAGCGTGCGAAAAAAACGAAAGTGTTTACCGTGAAAATTTTCATATTTCGGCGATAAATTATGCTTCTTGCTTCGTATACGCGAAATATTAATTTACGCAGAACCCTCAAAAGTCCTGGAACGTTTTAATTTCCATCTTGGCCGCGTAAACTGTTAAATGGCTATGACGCTTTATGCGATCGTCATTTATAAATGTCACGACAAAATTCGCTGAATCTTTTTTAATAATGATAAATATTGCTCCTATTTTATTCAAGTAACACAGTATGGCAATCTCCTTTGATGTTTCAATATAGAATGTTACATTATGAACTAAGCTGATATTTATATTATTATTTCTTATTTATAGCGTAGGAGAGTATTAAGACCATACGTTTTGTCAACGATTATAATTAATTGTTCTTATTATTATAACATGACCTCCCTTTTTAATTTTATGAAAAATTCATAAGCGTTAAAGCGAAAATATAAGACGTAAAACAAAAGTGATAGATGCCTTACATTATGCCCTAAAACAGAAGTGGCAATGGGCGGGGCAAGATACACAGATAAAAGGTGGACGTTAAAGATAACTGTAAGGAAAGAAGGAGAAGAGAGCGCCCCAAAAAAAGGTGGATGGCAAGAAGCGAATGGAGAAAGAAAGCCATAGACAGAGTCAGTTGGAAAAAGCTGAAGGAGGCCTTTACCCGGGAAGGGGTTCCGATCGACGGTACTGAAGATAGCTAGAATATATGATATATGTAGAATAACAAGATTAAAATTAATGTATAAAAAACTAAGCTGTATATATAATTTTTTTGTCATGATTTGGAAATTAAACGGGCTTTATTATTATTATTATTATTATTATTACATTTTTATATTTTTTATAATTAATCAATCTGAAACCACATTCTTTACAAACTTACTTTATTTATTTTTACGTTGGATCACATAATAATGAGCCGTCTTCACTAAATGATGAAATGTTTAATTCCCATATTGGGACTGAAATACAAACACTGAGTACAGAATCAAAGAAATCCTAATTTATTTATTTCGTAATTCAACAGCTAACAAAAAAACAAAAAGTGTTTTACTAAAGATATAGCTAAATATGAAATACATACATTTACAAAAAGGTAAACATGTATAAAAAGAAATAATCAATAAAAATCATTAGACACACTAATAATACCTAATTGTTTTTATTGTTAAGTGTTACTAAAAAGTGTGTATGTGTACCATTAAATATCCATATATCAAAGTTACGGATTCAAAATAAAGAGAACCTTTTAATAAGTAATTTAAAAAGTTGGAATAGAAAAACGAAGCAAACGGTACGGTACCATATTAATTAGCAATTGATGGAATTATCATGAAAAACTCATTCAGAGCTCCAATGAAATGTACATTACTTCTCTCAACTCTTAATTAACTAATAATTGTGTATCGGGTGAATTTTTCTTTTACTAATTAAGTTCCGTGACTTATACTGTTCAAGATTTTACAGTTTTACATGATTGTGAAGGTAAAGAATAGAATGAAATGAAAATAACAAAAGCAAAATCATAAATCGAGTTTTTTTAAATTGGAATTAATCAAAAATCAGTGTTCACTGATAGTTAATATAATGAAAACAATATGGTTCAATTCTCAACTAACTTAAACTAAACTTATTACTAGCTGCCCCCGCGAACTTCGTTTCGCCTTAATACGATTTTACTTAGCTTACCTTTTTAGTAGCTACAAACCAGCATAATATGGTATATTTTGCTATGCTAATCCATAGTAACTTTTTGAGTTCACAATTACAGCAAAAGAAAACTTGTTTTTTGGGTTATCCGTGCATTTTCTCCATAAAAACACAATATCTTTTATAAAAATACTGAATATCCATATAAAAATTCATTAGAATCGGTCGAGCCGTTTCGGAGGAGTATGGGAACGAACATTGTGACACGAGAATTTTATATATAGAGATAATATAAATTTGAGTTTAGTATTACAAGAATCCTTTTTAAGATAACATCAACATGATCACACAAGCAAGAAGCTTCTCATAGGACATTATATCCATTATAACTTTTATCTTAGAAGCATGCCTCATTTTGTCTTTAAAATTGCCAGCGCTTCTAAATTATGACGGTATGAAACATGCCCTTTGTGCTTATACAGAATACAGAGCGCCTTAAAATTAAATTTAGCAATGCCGTGACGCGAAATATTGTGGTGTAAAAGGCGCACAATGTTTCAGCTATGCTTCTTCAACGATTACATCGATTTTGTAAGCGGATATTCTGTCGGAACATATTTAAATTTGCGGGTTTTATCTTTAAAATTGTTTACCCTACGGTTTCAATACTCGGCCAATATATATAGGTCATATACATGTATGCCCTGTAGCTTGTAACCACTTGCCGTAAGTAAAAGTATTTTTAAGACATTTAATACGCTCAGATATGAAGGGACAATTTAATATGATTACTCGTCTTTACGGTAAGAGCAGGTTGTGACTTAGGGCAAAATACAGCGTCTAGAGTACAGGCTTGTGTTACTTTTCATATCCCATATGTGTTTGACAAACATACGTGAAAACTCTTTAAAAAAAATCAGTGGCGCTACAACCTCTTTAGGTCTGGGCCTTAGATTTCTGAATCTGTTTCATGATAATTTTTCAACATAATAGGCAAGTAGGTGATCAGCCTCCTGTGCCACACGCCGTCGACTTTTGGGGTCTAAGACATGTCGGTTTCTGCACGATGTTTTCCTTCACCGTTTGAGCGAATGTTAAAGAGAGAAAGTCCATTGGTGCACAGCCAGGGATCGAACCTACGACCTCAGGGATGAGAGTCGCACGCTGACGCCACTAGACCAACACTGCTCTGCACGTGAAAACTTGTTAATAATAGATATTGTTTAACTATTAGTACAGAATCGAGGCCTAGTGGACGTGTGTCAAGATCCAATACGAGTAAACACTTTTTTACCGGATTGAAGTTATGTATTATTATAAACTTTTAATGACTACCGTGACCACGCACGCTGTAAAGCACGCGAAACGTCGGAAAATCTTTTAATTATGTAAAATAATACATAACTTCCGGTAAAAAAGTGTTTTCTTTATATGTGTAAAAGTTATGTTAATAAAAGACAATCCAATACGTTTATCAGATACGGGATTGGCACTTAGATTTGAGTCATTTATAATAAATCTTACCTCTATAGAAAACTGTATTGTATCACAACTACAAAACCAAACATTTTGTAAAAGCTTCGAACGGTTCAAAATAAATGGGAAAATACACAAAAAAGCTTCTTTAAATTCTTTCATAATTCTAGTCGACAGTCAACACTATTATCTACACTTTCAGTATAAACGAGAGTCCTATTATTTGATTAAGCGAGTGAAAAATTAGTACTGAAGTCGAGTGCACTGTTGCGGCTCCCGCACTCCATTCAGCTTATTTACTCTCTTAATTTCGCTATTTTCGCCCAACTTTTAGATTTATTTCCTTAAAATAGGTCAATTAAGGTACTCGTAATAATTTCATAAGTTTGGGTTTACAGGCGAAGTCATCGACGTAGATTAAATTTTATAAAATTATTGCTGATCCGGCAAACTTTGTTTTTTCTAGGAAACATTTTAGTTCAATAAAAATAACTAAGTACTATAATAAAAAAGGTGTTGATCGTAGAGGGGTGACAATTAAGGGTTGTATATATTTTTGTATAGGTATCATAAAAAAATAAAAACAAAGTTTTGTCTAAAAAATAAAAATAAAAATTTAGGAGTGGGACTAAACTAATATAGATATTGACCGTTCTCATACTTAGTGAATATAAATGAAAAATTTCATAAGAAGCGGTCGAGCCATCTCGGAGGAGTATAGGAACAAACATAGTGACACGAGAATTTTATCTATTAGATATGACGGAATCTGAGAGTAAGACAGACTAAGAGAACTACATTGTTCTATGACTAGAAAGTACGACCAGAATATTAACAAAAACAGAAGTTGCAGATAAATTTATCAAAAATGGTAACGTATAATTCTGTGCCGTTATACAATTATATTAAGACGATAACTAACTGATATTATTTACTAGTGTCACTTATTAGCTCAAATAAAGTCAAATCATTAAATAATTCTTAATATTGTTGTTGTTCAGACTAGACCTCCAGATGAGTTTCATCATCGGACGTCAAGGCAGAATACAAAATACTATTTGTATCACCTCGACATCCGTCGTTCCACAACTGAGCGTTTCTTAAGGCAGTTTTTGCCGCACACCACTCTGTGGAACCAGCTGCCCACTGAAGTGTTTCCGAACCAATTCGACTTAGGGTCCTTCAAGTTTATTGCCATTTCTTCTCTTCCGTTCTACGCCCTTGATTTGAGAATTGGCAGTAAATATATATTTATACACGTTCATAAGTGTACATTGTTTTCCCTGTATAAATTAATGATTTTTGTTTTAACTTAAAAAAAAAGAGCGTAACGTATTCTTAAAAGGCCGGCAACGCACTTGCGAGGCTTCTGGAAATGTAAGTGTCTATGGGCGGCGGTATCACTTAACATCAGATGAGCCTCCTGCCCGTTTTCCTACTACATAAAACAAATGAAAGATTTTACCTAGTAACATATAAGTAAAAAATGATACGACAAAATCTAACCCCATATAAGCCATCGGCTAATAAAGATTCAAGAAACTCATTCATGTTTGCTTCATTTCCTTCATTCAACTTCACCAAGCACAATAATTTATTCAAGGATTTTAATTTGATGCTCAATCGAATTCTTTTAGATCACACTAAATTACTGTCTGATTCCGAAGGCAAGGTTAAATAGATATTATATTTACTTTATTTTGTTAGTAACAGCGATGCACGTTACAAATGCGCGGCCGTCTTATGAATGAGAACAGCCCTGCGATTCTGTAACTCACTTTTCGAACTCACACAGCGGTTTTCGCATCGGCGGTCGCTCTGAAATCAGTCGTGAAGCAGTCATTTTATGATTTGGCATTCTGATAAAAAAAATAAAAATTTGTTTTGAAATGTTTATTATGGAACATAAGATACATGTATTACTTATTCCACGGTATTAAATTTGAATTTGTAGGCATCCCTACTCATCGGAAAAGAAGACAGAGGGTGTAGGCCGAGAGAAAAGCCGGCGTAAAAAAACTCTCGGTAAACAATAAACTACAAGCTCCCACCTTTTCAGAATGCCAAATCATAAAATGACTGCTTCACGACTGATTTCAGAGCAACCGCCGTTGCGAAAACCGCTGTGTGAGTACGAAAAGTGAGTTACAGAATCGCAGGGCAGTGGTTTTCTCGAGACGGTGAAATAGTCGGGGACGGTTCACGGCTGGCACGTACATAGCAATCGTTTAGTAATTACAATAATACAGTATTCCCACATCAAAATTATTACTAATACATGACAACACATTGTGCCTATGAAATTAAACCATTTTTTGTATTTTTTGGTAAACAGGGCAAAATCACCTGAAGTTAAGAGATACCATGGACACTCACAAACTTACAATGAATTTTTATATGTCATCAAAACTCAAAAGAAATGCGAGTCACAGGTCCAACGTTCAAGACAGTACCAAAACTATTAAAATCTAATAATAAAACTTATTATTTTTATGGTATAATGAATTTTGGGTATGCAGACCTAGGTTACTTAAAATATTGCAGAAACCTGCAGTAGTTTCGGTTTCCTATCTTCACAGTATCTTTAGGCGTTGTCGTTTATTAGTATTCCGATCTCATTACAAGCAAAACAACTAGAGTAGTGGAGTTCCTGTTTAGCCTCATCTGTGGGCACGTCAGATAACTATGACTTTACATTGTGAGTTGTTGTATGATGTGTTTAGGTTCCGCGTACAAGATGTCGCTGTTACACGTTATCGCTATGTCACTTTTTTTAATTACACATTTTCTAAAATAATATACAAAAATAAGTATGTACTTAGCGACTTGTTCATAAAAACTAAAACACTCTTATACTATTTTCACTAAATTATTATTTCGTCTCTTTCTGTCAAATTATGTTAAAAATGTGTCGAAAAGAAACAGATGAGTATTTTAGCAAAAACTGAGCATTGAAATGCACATTCACGCAAAATTAATTTTCCGTGAATATGGGGCTAGTCTTATTGCAGTGTAATATTACTAGAATATTGTAAGTTATTTATGGGAACCTCTAACCCTAGAACTGAATAGAAGGAAATAAATTAGGAGGATGATTATTTGTTAAAGAAATAGGCTGTTTCGCTAGTATTCTAAATAAATAAATTACTAGTAAAATCTAAAATTGGAGGTGTAACATTTTTATTATTTAATTTTTTACCGTAATTGTTATGAATTTTAGAAAAGATAGCTTGTAACATATACTGTAGATATAGCATTATATATACATGATGTGGTGAACTTTAATAAATAAATAAAAAAACAGATTCCATAGCTGATAAAAACAAGATAATATTTAAAAAAAAATTAAGATAGCCAAAACGGATTACACCATGTTTACGAGAAAATTATGTACCAATAATGACAAATGAATAAGCAATTAATAAATAAAACTCGTAAGTAACATCATAAAAATTTATTTGTTATTCTCAAAATTGCTCATGTACACAAAAATAGATTAGAATAATCGATGTGTAAGAACGATTTTTTAAAGTTTTATACATATAAAATACATCACATTATATATAAACAGTCTAGCTTCATATTAAAAACTTAAATTTAAAGATAGTAGAAAAACTTACCTACTATCATATATAAAATCAGCAGGTCTTCCTCAAATTTCAGGAAATCGAGGACAACATTCTGAAGATATATCATTTATTGCTTAAGTATTAATTATATATAAGGTTTTCTTAATAATTAACATCTCTAATTAGCTGCTTATTTTACAGTCTAAAGATAGTGGATTAATACTTTAAATCAAATAATTGTAATAAAAAAAAAACGTGTACTGCAAGTAAAGCGCAAACAAAACTGTACCAACATTTTGGAAATTGGTGTTATATTTATTTTTAATTAATGTAGCGAAGTGTTTAAATTGCTGTAAAATTATATACAGTCTCATAAAAATCTCAAATTATATGTAATCTAAAATAAATGCAATTCTAGTAATATAAATCTACCCTAATGAGATGCATCAGATGCCGCCCTCTGTATTGATTCCTCCATACTTCTCAAGTAGTTATTTAGAGACTTTGAAGTATTTTGTAGTATACTTAGACCTAATCTGTACTTAAACTCAACCAATCGTTGCAAGAAGCCAAAAAATCCGTTACTAGACGATGGTGGTGGATATGTTAAGATTTCTGGAAAGTCTGTTGGCTGTTTAGTTGTTTTAGGAACAGTAGACGTTGTTGAAGTACTTTCAAGTTTTATATCCGTTGTTGTATCTGCTTGTAAATTTCTCTCGGTATTGGTAATATCACTGTTTTTGGCCGTCTCAGATTGAGAACTTGAAGATGGTAGAATTTCATTTGACATATCTGTTGTTTTGTCGTTTGAGTCCTCAATAGGAATAGTGGAAACACTTTCTACTATTTCCCCCATTTTGGCATTTTCTCCTTTTAATGCGTTACTCGGGTTTACTGCTTCTATGGGAATTATATTTATGTAATTTTCTTCAGTTTTAATAGGCAGTAATTCAATTGATTGAGGTATATGAGGCACATATCTAAGAGCCTCATCTATTTCATTGCTTAAAAAAACCTCCTTTTCCTTTTTATTTGCAGCTTCTAAAATTTCTTCTATAGCAACACCTCTTTTCAGACGTAAGCTTCTACGTTTTCTATTAAGTTTTCTGGGTCCATGTTCTGGAACAACTGCAGGGGTATCAGAGTCACTTAATTCTTTTGGTACATTGCCAACGACGAATTTGTTTTCTCCACTTTCAGTATCACTGTTTGAATCTTCATTATATTTATTGTCTTCCGATTGTTCTGATTCATTATTAGAACCAAGGTACATAGATGTCTGAGAGTATGTAACAGGACTTGTTGTTGTTTCTCCGTAAAACTGAGGATCATATGGATACACAGGTTTAAAATCTGTGTCTGCTGATGGTTTCACTCCATAAACAACCGAACCCGATGACTCACTTCCATAAGAAGTTGCATCTGACGGTCCAGTTTGAGGGGCGGCAAAGATAGGTTCAACAGCTGGATAAGATGTAGTATATGCATGCCTTGTTTCATACTGAGGTCGACGATGGTAATTTAAAGGCTCAGAATAAACAGCACCATGAGCAATACCAGTTTTTTGTTGTGGGTAATGCACGCCATAATTAGGATCGTACTTGGTTACATGCCTATACCTGATATCTTGTTGTTCCTTTTTCGCCGGGTAACGGGCGTTGTAATTAGTCTGTGCCGCGTAAGGATTTAATTTCTGTTTAGCATGTGCGGGCATACCTGCAAGCACTGTACCCAACATTTCTTCTTCTGGTTGACCATTGCCTTCATTTGCATATTCTTCGGCATTATTTTTATAAATGTCGTCTTTTTTGTCAACTTCGAAAGTTCTCCTAACTGGAGTGGCAAAGGGATATAAGAAATAACTCGCAATACCTACTAAGCCAGCTAAACCAATTACCCCTACTCCTACAGAAGGCATGACTTCTCTAGAAAAGTAGTTGTAAATTTGACTTGTGAATGGCCCAGTGGCCTTTGTAGGTTTTTTAGATGTTTTTGTAGTTTTTGTTTTATTTGCCGTTTTTAATTCAGTCGACGAAGATGTTTGAGCTGGTTTTGGTTTTGAAACTTTACGTTTCTTTGTCTTGGTCTTTTTCTTAGTAGACGATCGCTTGGGCTTCTTCGTAGTACTAGGTGGTGTACTAACTTCTAACTCAATTTCTTGTTCTTTTGCTTCTAATGGTAGCAAAGCTGACTGAGTTGAGACGGGAGCTAATGTAGTACTAGGTTTATGCTTAAGTTTTTCCTTTTTTTTGTTTGATTTCGAAGGAACCTTTATGACAGGAATAATGGAACCCTGTTCTTTGTTGGCGATTTCTTTAACTTGTGCTTCAGTAGTTGAGGTTGTAGTTGTTGTAGTTCTTGTAGTTGTAGTAGTTGTAGAGGCTGCACGCGATGGCGAATTCTTGTTTTTCTGAACATTCGTTAAGACTGTGTCTTTAATTTTATTATAGACATTTTCATTTATTGCAGAACCGCTGGCAACCAAGTCCGATTTATTTGTGCTACCTATAATCGGTCTTTTAGGCATAGATGGTTTATTTTGAGGTCTTTTAGGTTTATTTTTCGTAGGCTTAGATTTCTTGTTTTCTTCAATTTTAGTAGGTTCAGTAGCTAATGTAGAATTTTCTTTATTAACTGGGTTATTTAACAAAATCCAAGTTGATAATCCTTCACTGGATGTGGATGATTCAGTATTAGAAGAGCTAACTCTATTTTCTAATTCCAATTCTTCCATTGACACAGGGACGGCAACTCCAGCGTGTGAATAATCATTAATTTCATCTCCGTCTTCATTTCTTGTACGAATTTTATTTTTTTGAACGACTTGTGTTTTTATCTTAGGGGGTATTCTCGTATCAGGTACGAGTGGAGTATCTAATGAATTATTAACAGCTGTTTCTAGTAATTGATCCGCAACTTTTTTAATAGAATCCTTTATAGCTGGAGACTTATTTTTCACTTCTCTTGGTGTACTTTCTAATGGAGCAACTGGAACTCCAATCGAGGGGGAATATGCATTTTGTGTTTCTTCTACAACCGGAGTTACCCTGCAATTATAAATAAGATATATATAATACAGAAATGTCTCTCAACTGGCAACAGGCTGTCTTAATGTATTATATGGTTGCATTTATATCAAAATAAAACAACAATAGCTTTTCATTATTTTAATTAAATTCTGCTTAAAATAACACTATACGTAAAAATAAAATATTATAAATATATAAATAATATAATATATCTTAAATCTAATACTGAATAAATTAATTATAATCTAGATTAATCACACAATATGTGTTGAAGAATTACGAATATCTTACAGATAAGATACTTCCTAATAAATAAAGATTAAATAATATATACATAAAGAAAGTCTTAGAGTAACGGTAACAACATTTAACAATTAAACGAGTATTTTACACTACGATTGCCGTCAGTCACTTTTTTAAAGAAAATAATATTATTTAAAAAAACGAAACCAGTATCGTGAATTTTTTAACTATTTATTTTCTATTATTGTCGTATTTCTAGCTCCTAATTGTAGTAATAATTGTTGTAGTATGTTTTTATGTTTCTTTTTTTCCTTTTAACACTTTGTTTCCTATTATTTAGTATTTCTCTTACAGTAGTCATCCATTGATTGAGTTTATTAAACCAAGTCTGTCTATTAGGGGTTACATTGTTTTGTACATTTAGATTTGTGGATCTAGAAAGCATACGCCGTTGTTTGAAATTATTATAAGCTGAGTTTGAGTTCCACGTGTCATAATTATCAATCCATCGCCTTTGAGGGCCATAGAAGCCTATATCTGGAGCTTGTCTCGCATAAGTTAACACCCATGGACCGAATAATGCAGCAATTCCAGAAGTACTAGCAACTAGAAGAATTATAGGGGTCAGTATAAAGGAAAGAGCAGGAAAACTAAGAGGATTGATTGAAGCCAGCCAACTGAATGCACTTATTGCAGGGCGAAAGAAACTTATTATAGATGACAAACCAAATCCATCGTCTTCGTCGTCGTTTGTTGGACGAGACAACGCAGATATAGGAGAACTCTGTTGTGCAAAGTTTGCAGATTCAGCAGATTCTGCTTGTATAGCATCATTAGCTGCATTATAATTCGACAACTCTAGACTCTCAATGGCAGCACTTTCATCTTCTTCGTTTTCGTCAGAATAATTATTTGAAGATTCTTCACTTTCAGAGTTACCATCTGGTAATCCAAATATATCAGTTAACGTGCTATCCGTATCTTCGTCTGATTCTACAACAACGTTCTTGTTCACAACATTTGTATTAACAGCGATATTCAAATCAGGACAAGCTTCTTTGCCCTGGCCCTGGAAAGTGTTGTTAAGTGTAAGAAATATTGTTGGACAGTCATTGGAAGTTGCAGCATATTCTTCAGGTCTTATAACTATTCTATCCGTGTAACCTGAGGTTGGAGGAAACGTTGTGACTTCAAAGTTATTAGGATAATTTGGGTAATTATTGTAAGGAGGTTTAGTATACTTTATAGGTTTTACAGTGCTTGGTTTTTTTGTACTGTGAAAGCGATCATGCCAAGGTGGTGGATAGCCGACATTAGTTATTATAGGAGTAGGTGTGGGTTTACTATATATAAATGATGGTCTAGTTGGGGAAGCGTATGGATGCTTATCAATAACTTGAAAGTTACTAGAATAAATATGGGTCTCTTCAGAGTATTGCGATTGAGGATAGTTATTTTGTGAGTATCGTTTATCTGATATGTGTGCATTTATATCGTCATTAATTTCTGTACTTGTATAATAATTGTGGATTATGCTATCCGACTTATAATCTTCATCTTCTCGAGAAAACTCTAAATTATCATCTTTTACATTATCAGTCCATTTTGTTATAACTTTTTTAATTACTGGTTTTATTGTTTTTGGTGTGGCGGGTTTTCTAACAGAATTAGATTTTATCCGATTTTGTTTTGTTTTAAATGATTTGCGTAATAATCTATTTGTTCTATTGGTTTGGGTAAGCCCTGGAAATTGATCTATAATAAACTGTGCGATGTACTGTAAAAAACTCGTATTGTAAAAATTACCTGATTTATGTACCTTATCTAATGCTCTAGAACTATCAACCCTAAATCTATACCTTAACGGTGACTCTGTCGTCTCAGCATAACTAATCGAAGTGGTTAACGATTCTTGAGGTCGCGAAAACACAAACGGACACACAAATACAACTAAAACTAAAGTTCTCATAAAATCACTTTTTCGTCGCGTCATTGTTGACACCGCGCAATACCTGGAACAAAGAAAATAATATAAGTTAATGCTACCACATAACAAAACATAAATACGTATAATAAAGCGAGCCATAGACGGACCGTTGACATGTTGCAGTCAAGACCGACTGCAATATGCGGTCGCCGCACGGCGATCTGCAGTTTCCATACTAAATTCATATTCGCAAGACATGGACCGCTCGAGCAGTTCCTAATAGGGTAATAGTAATTTCAGAGTTTCAAAACTATTAAAATAACGTAAAATATTAAAATGTTTAGGCCTTGCAACGTAAAACGTATTTGATTATTTTTGTATGCATATAGCTTCGTAGCGTTAGTTTAGCCTTATAGACCAGTGCAGATAGCCTTTAAAATAAATAAAAAGTGAAAAAAATTACAGTAGGATGAAACCCATTAGAAAAGCAGGGGAATATGATCAAAATGAAAGGAAAAATAAATTACGGTCGATCTGAGGACGGGAAGGGGTAGGGGGGGGAGTTTTAAGGGTAAAAAACGGTTTATCTCGATTTCCGGCAAAACTACAAGTCCTATCGAAGAAAGTTAAGTGGTAAAGTTGGAGGTAATAAAAAGATCTAAAACTTTTGTATTCACACATTTTTCACATAACCTCAAAATTTATGTGAAAAATTCAAAAAACCAAGTTTTTGGTTTTTTATTTTTATCTTTAACAAAAATATTTTTTTTTTAACGAAATTTGGTGAAAACTTACCTATCTATGTCCCAAATACACTGTAATTTATTTGATTAAAAATATTTATTTGTTCACCTTATTTTGAATTAATATCGAAAAAACACCCTAATTTTCAATCGAAAATTCTGACGTCAAAATTTCAGCTTTTTTCAAAAAGTTGGTGTGCTTTCAGTTCGTTGAAATCTCTACTTTCCTATGGTGAAAAATTATATATATATTACCATAGTAAATCTTCTCAGAAAACGCAAAAAATCGTATGCAGTAACGCCCAGACCTGTCATCCCCTTCCTTACTTCTCTATGTAAGGTCCCCTTCCCGACCTCAGATCGACCGTAATTTATTTTTCCTTTCATTTTGATCATATTCCCCTGCTTTTCTAATGGGTTTCATCCTACTGTAATTTTTTTAGGTTTCAAAAATTATCGGCACTGGTCTATTATTATGATGTCTTATTGTAACAAGAAATATATACATTTCACATCCGAGGTGAACTCTAGAATGAACTGTTGATAAATAAGAAAAAACCGGAATAGGCATCAAAACCTGCTCTCGTACAAATACCTTTACCGTTACGTGGTAATAAAATAACAAGCTGTGAGATTCCTAATAGAAATAGTATACACTGATCTTAATACATTTACCTATATAAACCACTCTTGACAAAAATCTTAAATTTATTTTGCTCTCATACTAATTAAAATCTCTTAATATTGATTACATAATTAAGACTTTTAAATGTAAATTATAAAAACTCTGGTTACATAGTTTAATGAAACCCACGAAAGGTTTAAAAAAAAAAAAGCATAGTTCTGAGTAAAGATTTAATGCTAATTTAGTAATTTATAATAATAATAAGAATAAAACATATGTTTTAAAAACTATAATAATAATCTACTTTAACTTGTGTTTATAAATAACTAACACAATTAACTTTGAAAATTAAGCAGGTGTTAATTTTCTCTCAGTTTTAATCCTACACATTCCTGTGGTTATATTTTTTCAAAGAAATACCCACTGATTCACACACTTTCTTTGTCACGACAACTTTGTATTTTATCTGCATATTTTTCTACGTGCAACGCATAACAAATTCCTTTGTACATATTTCAATACGTTTTCTCATTTTACTAAGAAATTATTAACTAAATATTTTCAAGAATAAATATTTGTATTTTTGTATGCTGTACGGTCAGATCTTTAGAACTAAATAACGGATTTTGATACGGTTTTCATTAGTATGTAGTTATTCTAGAGGAAGGTACAAACTCTATAAAAAGTCTACAGCTATCTAAATATACTATCTAGTATTTTTTTTTTAAAGACAATTCACACTCGACCTAGTCCCATGCTAAGCTGGTGAAGCTTGTGTTATGGGTACTAGGCAACGGATATACATGCATATTATAGATACATATAAATACATATTTAAACACCCAAGACCTAAGCACAACACCAAATGCTCATCACATCGATGTTCGTCTCAGCCGGGGATCGAACCCGGGACCCATGGATTCGCAGTCAGGGGTACTAACCACTAGACCAATGAGTCGTCAAACTGTTTAGCTGTAGGCGATGCACAAGGCAGTGTAATTTTAAAGAAACCGACCCCAAGTGGTTATTTTCTGTTGATATTATGGCTTTGTTCGTGTTGGCTAAGAGGAAATTGATAGAGTGGTCAAGTGTAAAGCAGATCATACCCATCCTCCGCCAAGGATCTCAATGCATCTTCTTCTGCATTTACCATGGAGAGTGTTCAGAGGAGTTGAGCGGACTAATACCTACAGCTGAGTTTCATCATCGTCTAGGCAGAATACAAAATACCATCCGTATCACCTCGACGTCCATCGTTCAACAACTGAGCGTTTTTTAAAGCAGTTTTTGCCGCGCACCACCATGTGGATTCCACATTGTGGAACCAGCTGATCACCGAAGTATTTCCGAACCACGACTTAAGGTCCCTCAAGAAAAGAACGTAGCAGTTCTTAAAAGCCCGGCAACGCACTAGCGAGCCTTCTGTCAATGTCAGTATCCATGGTCGGCGGTGTATGATTATTTTAAGCCATTTAACTTTTATAATTATTATGTTTTATGTTATTAAATTAAGGGTTTATTTAAATTTGTTTCGTCTAATATTTGTACGTTACATAACATTTTACTAGCTAGTGTTATAATAATAATAATATATTTCTTCCCGCTTAAGTTTGAGAAATATATATGATTATGCTCATTTTCTATAAAGTTGTCGATTAGAACGACGTCACTAGAGGTGAATGCCCTCTCGGCCATGACACAGAACTTCGTAAACACCGCATTACTGACCTAGATAACAACCCGTTTACTTTTCCGTTACTTTAAATCCTTATGGACCTCAATATTTATTTTTGGAGGTATTCTGCATTTTGTATTACAAACTTTATTTAGGACCTATACACGCATTAAACAACGGATAATGATATCTGATAGGGTTGAATATCGGGAAAATTGTTAAAATAAAATAAAATATGTTTATTATGGAACATAAGATACATGTATCACTTATTCCACGTCATTAAATTTGAATTTGTATACTCATCGGAAAAGAAGACAGAGGGTGTAGGCCGAGAGAAAAAGCCGGCGTAAAAAACTCTCGGTACTCTTTTAAAATAGCAAATCATCAAACAACACTTATTTTAAAACAAATTTAGCAAATTAATTAGAAGTAGCCCGTCTAGCACTAGTCCCAGGACCTTTTATCAACTAGATAATCGTTAACTTAAACGTTTCGCTTTACGTACTGTAATTTAATTGTTTGGTAAGATTATTTTAATAATTAAACCTTCAATTTAATTACTCTTGTCTCCATTAATGTTCCAGCCATTTTGGAGCCAACAGGCATCGCTAGACGATGGCAAGTGGCCGGATGGGATGCTGATCCCTTGTAGGATAGGACTGGCTTCGGTATGGGATGCTACTGTTGTGGACACGTTAGCCCCGTCTCATCTTCCTCGGACAAGCTAAAAAGCTGGCGCGGCCGCAAAGCAGGCGAAAAATAATAAACTTGAAATTTATTTTGTTCTCTTTGGAGTAGAGACTCTTGGGCCGAGGGGTTCAAATGCATAGGCGCTAATTAAAGATTTAAGTTGGTGCCTGGTAGATAGTACCGGTGACCCCAGAGCTGGTGCTTTCCTTAATCAATTAATAAGTATCGAAATACAGCGACGAAATGCTGCCAGCGTTAAAGGTACTTGACAACGGGACCAAACTTTTTAAATTTGTTTTAATTTTCTATTTATTAATTTTTGATTATTATTATTATGTAGGTTAAGAAAATAGTAAATACTGTATATTTGATTGTTATGTTTAGTTACATGAATATGAATGAATTAAATAATTTAAATAAGATCTCATTTGGTCGTCATAGCGTAGTGTAAAATAAACCTATAATTGATCTTTGTGGCAAATTTATATTAAATAGTGTTAAATATGTCGCAAAAATCCATATCTATATAAACGTAATATACTGTATATTTGTATGTTGGAATTAAAGATATCATAGTTATATAATTTATAATTTA
Source organism: Pieris napi (assembly GCF_905475465.1). NCBI lineage: Eukaryota > Metazoa > Arthropoda > Insecta > Lepidoptera > Pieridae > Pieris > Pieris napi. The sequence continues at coordinate 10,268,667 of NC_062254.1, forward strand.
CCATGCGGTAGCTACTGGAACGTCAGAACCGTTCTATAATCTATATAAATATTCTTAACTGTAACAAATAAACCGCTAGTAATGAAGAAAAACAAAGAAGCGTCTGAATTTAACTTACATCATTATGCATCAGCGTCATCTACTTTTTATGAATATGGCAAATTAATATTTGTAAATAAATTTAATTTTAATATTAAATCTAAGTATTAATTTCTTTAAAAAAAAAATGGCGATTAAAAAGAGTGGCGGAGAGCTTATTGCCAGTTCTTCTCTTCCGTTCCACGCCCTTGATTTGAGAACTGGCAGTAAACGTAAAATTAGAAGCATTAATATGTATTTCTTTACTGACGAGTCATAAGTGTAAATTATGTACCTATATGATTAAATGATTTTTTTACTTTTGATATTATATCCAGAATATTTTATACATTATTTCCTTCATGACTAATTCACAATTAAACATAAAGTCTTATAAGACCTGCAACGCTTCTTCCATGGGCAGTCGTGCCACTTATCTTCTTTTTATAGAACAGGAGGCGAACGGGCTCATCTGATGTCAAGTGATACCGCCGCCCATGGACATTCTCAATGACAGAGGGCTCGCGAGTGCGTTGCCGGGCTTTTAAGAATGGCTACGTTCTTTTCTTGAGGGACCCTAAGTCGTGGTTCGGAAATACTTCAGTGGGCAGCTGGTTCCACATAGTGGTGGTGCGCGGCAACTGCCTTGAAAAACGCTCAGTTGTGGAACGGCGGACGTCGAGGTGATACGGGTGGAATTTGGTATTCTGCCTCGATGATAAAACTAACTAATCTGAACCACTCAAGTAAGCTTCCCAGTTGTCTACTGATATATAAAATAATATAATGAAATAAAAGCCAGTTTAAATATGCACAAACATTCGTCATTTAGAATTTATTATAATAATTTTACAGCTATGGCATATGACATTCCTTTCGTTCATTATTCTGTTTATCAAACGGACCCGAAACAATTTTTTCAAGTAATCTAGACCCCTCCGACCTATACACTAACAGCTAAGTATTTGTAGAATACAATTGTGAATCGCCCCTATAGTCTCTGATACAATTAACCTTTCGAAAGTTTCTTTGTTAAGGCCAAGAACAGAGTTCAAATAAGGATGTCACACAATAAAAGAAGCCTCATTAGCCTACTTTACTTTTCCTCAACGGTAATTTGGTGTTCGAAATTTGAATATTCACCGATCATTTAAAAGAGATTTCTTGTAAGTGGTCACATTAAAACGGATTTTCCAGTAAATATATCTTTAAGAAGTTTGTGGTGCAAATTCGCGGCGTTAGGTGGCGTTGTTGCAATATATTTTTTTTATAGAATAGGGGGCAAACTGGCAGTAGGCTCACCTGATGTTAAGTGATACCGCCCCGCCACCCATGGACACTTTAAATGTCAGAGGACTCACGAATGCGTTGCCAGCCTTTTAAGCGTTGGTACGCTCTTTTCTTGAAGGACCTTCAGTCGAATTGGTATATACAGTATAGTAGACACTAATCATATTAACAATTTTTAACGTGATTTAGGCCCTCGCTAACGAATGCCAAAAGGCAAATAATGTACTATATCCGTCAAAGAAGTTTGATTGAAACGTACTAACTAAACGAGGGACAATAATATATATTCCTCATTGACATAATATTTTTAAAGAGTTTTTTAGAGAGTAACTCGACCAGAGTTGTTAGTCCATCGTGATATTTGGAGTTTGTTTGCTAACAAATTGGATTCATATCACAAATCTAAGGTTATTAGCAAATACCGCAGCTGAAGTAAAAAGGATATGGTTTGATATTGGTAGGTAATCAGAACAATAAATAAGAATTGCAGAAAGATTGGAATCCTACCAAAAAAATTACAAATACGTTTCGGAAAACATTCAAATTTAAACGCCTTTAACCAAAATTTAATAAGGTCAATTAGTCAACTTATAAACGTATATATTTTTAATATTACTTAATACTTTTTAACATGTATGTACAACATTTATGTACGTTAACAAACCTTAAGGCCGATTTACATTATCTTAGTGTTTAGGAAAGTGCTTTAGGATAGTACTTTAGTTGAAACATGTAAACGCTACTTGCTTTAGTAAACGCTACGCTAAAGAACTTGCCTTTTAAGTTGTACTAAAGCACTCTCCTAAACACTAAGATAATGTAAATCGGCCTTTAGAATCAATTACTCGTTATCCGTTGATAGAAACTATAAGTTAACCTATCGGTCCCGGAGGCCAGAGTATTATGTTAATCACATAACAGAGCTGCGTGTATCGGAATGCGTTCTTGTTTCCACTCCATCACATACAGGTTTTCCAACATCGTATACGGGATGTTTTATGTCAATTTTAATATTGGTTTACACGTGCGAGCCAACAGAAACGTTGTCGCAGCGAATACGTTATATCCCAAACGATTTAGTATTTGTTAGTACGTATGTAAAACAATGGCCGTGTTGCGGCATGACCGCTACCACCTCCTTCAATTAATTATAATGGGTAAAATCCAGGGTAAAAGGCGTGTTGGTAGGGTAAAAGGGAGAAATCATGGCTTTGCACTCCCTAAAGTGGACGGGAATTTGCGGAAGAGTTGCTGCTGGCACCGGACAAGACCCGCTTCACGAGACTAGCCAACCGCCAGTAATGGAGAGGCACCAAAAGAGAAGATATTAAACTAAAAAAAAACAGTGGCGCTAAAACCTCTTTAGGTCTTGGCCTCAGATTTCTGAACCTGTTTCATTATTATTTTTAAATCCAATAGGCATTGGTGATCAGCCTCCAGTGCCTGACACACGCCGTCGACTTTTTGGGTCTAAGCCATGTCGGTTTCCTCACGATGTTTCCCTTCACCGTTCGATCAAATGTTAAAATGCATAGAAAGAAAGTCCATTAGTGCACAGCCGGGGATCGAACCTACGACCTCAGGTATGAGAGTCGCACGCTGAAGCCACTAGGCCAACACTGCTCTTTATTAAACTAAACATAGTTAATAGAATATTTTCTTTGGTTTGCTATAAAAATTACATTAAATTTAAGAACATCCAACTCCAACAAAAAATCTCATTTGCAGTTAATAAGCTTTGAATATTAATGTTCTACAAAATTTTCTTTCTATCGCAACTTCCTCTACGCGCTAGACTTAACAAACCACCATATAATTTAAACGCAACAGTATGGCTAAGTGACAGCTGCATTATTTCCTCGAAGAACTACAATTTACCACAAGTTACCATTAAACGTTGCCATCGCTCGGCTGTGACCGTTATTGTTACATCATGACTGTTATAAGACATGTTTTAGAATCTTTATATCCATATATGGACCCATCTATATTTGCTGGCCTATTAGGATACTGTTCTTGTATCTTTTAATATCAATAAACATATTTTCTTCGGGCCAGGGCAAGACTAAACAAACATCGCTGCTCATGTTGGACTGTAACTGGACAGTGGATGCCCCATGGCATCCAGGTACGAACGAGAGCAGAAAACAAATGTGGCTCTGACAAAAGAATCATTGCCCCAGTTAATGACACACCACGAGAATGTACCTGGAGGATGACGGATAGTTCAGCAACTTCAAGTAAGCCACAAAAATGAAACAGTTTTGCTTTGCAGCCACCAGATGGTTCAGTATCCCATTAAATATATATAGTCCCAGCAAATTAAAGTACATACGTCATGTCTACAATAAAGTCTCTTCCGTTTTAATAAAAAAATATTAATAAACGTATCAACATGATTCACGTGAGGCCTAAAAATACTATAGATTTTTCATAATCATCTGAATTTATAATTATTTACATTTACAAGTATACAATAAAATTACACTCGGTAATAAATGTAAGGGCTGAGTGCCACGATTGGCTTTGTCGCTTAAAAACTCTTCCAGTCAACCTGTGCTAGACAGCTAAGGGTAAGACAGAAAAGTGCCAAATAAACCTCACAAAAGTGAAGTAACTTCATATATTAAAAAATAAATCTTTAATTGTCCACCAAAATCCTACTACTAATATATGTTATATGTAAAAGAGAAATAACAAAGCCATTATATCTAAAGGATATCAGAGTTTTTAAGTTATTAAATATATCTATTTGCTGGTAATTTGTGTTATGATCTGATGGTATACGATAATTAACTGAGTTACTTAAAGAGTTTGTATTAGACCGAGGAATTTAAAATAGGTTTGCCTTGTTTTGTATTAAGAAGGGGTGTAGAATAGTAAAAACGACAAAAAGCCAGGACAGTCAATTCAACCGTTGCAAATAGCTAAGAGGAAAGACTGCTTTGTAACGAATAAACTCAAAATTAATGGACTGGAAAGTGGTACATATAAAAAAAAGGCATACAAATGTCATATTATTATCATAGTTTCATAATAATAAGAACAGTTAATTCTAATTGCTATCAAAACTTATGGTCTAAATACTCTCCCACGCTTTTTAGATGACTGATCTGAAATTATTTTATTTATGTTTATTTAATTATCGTGATTCATGTGCACTTTTTCTTTTTTATGTCTCCTTTTTATTATTGTCCCTTTCACTTTTTGCTTATTATGTTTTTATTGCTTTGATTTGTTCCATTTGTTCTAACTAAATAACTGTCTTATGTAGTTATGCACTTCTTGCGGTCATCTAATTTGTTTAATAGTGGTTGCCTGAATATAAGGCCATCAGTTACCTCCTTTTTATTTAATATTTTAACTGTACTATATTTCTGACTACTTAATGCATCGGAGTGTTATTGAATAAATAAAATCAACACGCAATGCAAGGTCTGCGGGGCTGCAGCTTTAGGAAAACTAAACACATAGACGTTTACGAAATAACCTCATATTAATACTTTACATGTAATAGTTAATTTAAAGAGTCCGATTATACTTAAGAGGCCTTCAACAAAAAAAAATCTTATGACAAATGCTTTCTAAACTCTAAATCGAGTTTTTACAATTGTTGTTCTATTGTTTTAAAATTAAAGGTCAGGCAATAGTCCCGTTAAGCGTGACGAGCTAACGATAGAGGAATTTAGCACGAGTTTGTATTGAGGTTCATAACATCTAATTTCTTTCTTACAGTAAAAGTTAATAAAGATAGTAGAACAAAATTAAAACCTCAAATCTAAACGCTATTCGGGGAAAAACTAAATTCCCTGAAAAGTAATATTATATAACTAACTTAGAACGCTGCTTAAAGCAAATAAAAACAAATATTTATGTTTCTCTTGCGTTCCGATACGAAAAAAAATATAAATTCACCCATGTCCTAACCGAGTCTAATTGTAAAATTTTAACTAAAATGTTCATCTGTCTCTTTTCATTAGCGAATAGGGCCATTAGATTGTAATTATTATGATTATTAATACGCATCTATGCTGGCTTTGATATCAAAGAAACTTGCATCACATCCATAATGAATAAAAAACATATATTCGTCAAGTCAATGTCTCATAGTCGAGCGTTTGACAGATATCAACAGCTTAAGAGGAGCGTATCTATGGTCAATATAATGATCGTAGTTATTGATATAAATAAAGAATTTTCAGATATTAGTGAACTATGACTACGGAGAGTCACTCTTAACATGTAATAAATTAAATAACAATCCAAATTACATGCTTTTTATCCTAAGGCAATTAAAGTTTAGCCTAAGGTAATTCAATTATGAAATGGACAATTTAAATTGTGAATCGCAGCTCAATGTTATACATGTTATATAGGTCATATAATATGATCCAAAGTAAAATTCAATATCAGTTACAGAGCGAAAGTGACCTTAATTTCTCGAACTATCGGGAAATACTGCACCGATGGACATCGGAATTAATACTTTCACCTGCATTTTATTGATATTGTATTGGCTATAACCTAATTTAAGCTAAAGGATGCCGATATAAGATTAAAATTACGCCTTCCATAATCGAAATTCAAATCAATGTTTATGTTAATTTGATGAAATTTATATTACGAGTTTTAAATGGCGAAAAGTAGTTTTTGGTAATCAATAGTCATAGTTATTAACATGAATTAAATACTTTTAATTTGATGTAATATAACTTATCAAAAATAATCAAGCAATAATAAGTGTTAAGGATGTAGCTAAACTTGCATTTACATTATTTTCTTACTACATTTTTCGAAACTTTATAGCCATTTTAACTTGTAACTATTTCTCGGCATATTTAGTAATTAAGTATGTAATTTACCTATCAATTGTAAAGACCAAGATTTTTATTCCTAGATTTTTGACGTTATGCGCGCATAGAGGTAATTTGAATTAAATTCAGCTTTTCTTAACTATATCCGTTTATTATTGTAATATGGTTATATTGTTTTATTTACATATTATATAAATTTATACATATATTCTAGTTTTAACTTAGATGAAGGACATTTTCTATTATTTAATGGATTTATGAATTCAGATATAAAATTAAAAAAAAATTAAGAATAGTATTTTTTGTTAATTATACAATATTTAACTGACCTAACCTAACAACAAGCAAAAGTAATTTAATTTGGATTTTATATTAATCATGCAAGCCTTTGTCATTATACATATAACATTCACAAAATTATGAATTAATTATATTATTTATTACCAAATGTTTATAAAACTAATCGTTGAAAAATTCTTAAATTATAATCGCCTATATAAATAAAATAAAATAGTGAAGAGTCCCATAGGATAAGATCCCGTTACTTACCGTTAAAATCGTTCACAACACACACGCGTCAACAACTGAGCCTACAGACAAACTGATCGTCGAACGACGATTTACCAACGGTATGTTGTACTACTTCTTGTATAACGCATACTTAGCTAGACTTAAACTAACTTTGTTTACTACTTACCAAATATCATTTAATCATACAGCCTGTAGGTAACAATGTACCTACAGTTATGTGAACAAAACAAAATTATATTTTGTAACGATTACGAAAATTATGAGGCAAAGTGATTATATTTGTCACGTAAGAACATCCAAAAAATAGGATATCAATTAAAAAGCGCTTTACTGCCCTACAGAAATCAGCCCATAACTTATCAGACATTAAGTTTCAGATTCAGAGTGGAGACAGCATAGCTAAGCGTATTAGTAAGTTGCTCCGTTCTTTAGACCTATATAATATAATCATCGCTACGAATTAGTACGATGATGTATTATATACAAATTCGCAACTTTAGCCACCGCTCTTCGGTCTGGTCAGAAAACTCCACTCCACCAGCCTTCATTAACATTCAACATCAGGAACTGACGAAGATACACTCAACATAATTTATTTATTTACAGTTTATATATGGCCAAATTTTAACTTAAAATATTATACAATTAAGTAGTGATTTTTATAAGATAATTTTCTGATTGTATATAAAAAATGTGCATATAAAATATAATATACCAGGCGAATTCTTTAAAATACATGAATACGATCTGATGATGATAATAATTGCAATAGTGTATTTTTGAATAATTAGGGATTATTCTGCGCACAAAAGAACATTTTTATAAACAATAACGCCATCTTGTGATAGCCAAACGAACTATGATAATGTGCTTGGGTTAAATTTAACATTAGTGTTAATACCGAAATAGAGATGTCGATTTTAAGCAATCATAGGTACTGCACAGGAATTAGTTAATTTATTACGATCTTAGAAATTTATAGGTTTGTGTCGTTGTTTTATATCTGATTATTCCGTAATTTTTACGCGCACTGGAAATGTTACAATGAAGTCTTTTACCAAATGTTGCGCTAGATGGCGCTTCACTACACTTTAAGTTAACGGCATGTTGTTGATACTCGAAGTTTTTAACAAAATTTAAATATAGTTTTTTTTTATTAAAATGTTAGTTTCCTGTGATAGAAACTATTTATTTATACTATATCTAGAAATTTATTTGTTCTTTTAAATTTTGTGTTTCCTTAGGTATATTGTAAGAGTTGTAGATCAGTTAATTAGGTATATTATTAAGTTTAGTTTACGAATTCTATTCCAGAAACGAAGTTTTGGATACTAAATTCAAGGAACACTGTGACTTAGTGACAAGTACTTGGATTATTAAAATCTTTCTAGATTCGATCACGAGAAATCACGAGAATTGAAACGAGCATATTACTGTACTTAATTAATTTTGGTATATATATCCGTTAAAGGATTTTTTATTTAAATGTCATGTTTGTCTGCAAAAACATGGCCCTACTAATATTAAAAGATTTGTATTATTGGGTGTGTGTTAAAAAAAGACTCAAGAACTCGTTGTACCCTGAAACGCGCTAACGAAGTTATTCCAGCCGCAAAGGTTACATACAACATATCGACCTTAGCTACTGACGCCCTTACGCTAGTCGCGGGAAAAGCCCATTCCGGCCGAGCTACGCTCTCCAAAACTGCCCGAGCTGATCTGTCAAGGCCCTTCAGGTCAACAGCGAGATTCTATTCAAAAATATATATTGGGCCCTTCGGGCCGGCCTGTTAGTTTTATTAGTTGAGGATCCTTCCTTGAGGTTGTAGGAACTGTTTACCATCTTTCCTCCACAAATCAATACACCGGTGCCAAAAATGTATCACCATTATAATGAATCAACCCTGATCCGGACCAAAATATAAAAAGGGCGTGCGTACACTGTATGTCAGAAGTGAAACTTCTTTGGCAAACAAATTTTTAAGTCTTGTTCATATTTATACAAATCTAAAACTTTAGATTTCCGAGACTTAGAGGGAGGGAAAAAGGAAAGAAATGTTAGGAATTTAATCAATTTAAGTGTCATTAAAATATTAAGTGTCGAAAATTTATAAAAATTATTAATATAATTTATGTATTTAATAAAAAAAATCCCGTGGCTGTTTGCTTCATGCTACGTTCGCCCTTTCTCACTCTCTCTCAAACGGTCTGACAAAAACGTTGCACATCTTCGTGACGCTAATATTATTATTATTGCAAAAATAGTGTCTTGTTTTTACTATTTAATTAACGTTAAAAACTACTGGATTCCTATCAATTTTCTTTTGGACTATGAAAATCAATAATTTATAATCATAATTACAACCGTACAGATTAGCGGCCAAAACCAATATGCAATCTCAATCCAATTTTAGCTGTCATAGACTGACAATTCAATCCATTTCTAAAGAAAAGCATGCCAATATTCAATACATGGACTGAGATACCAATCTAATTATTCAACCAATCGTTCAGAGGGCGGATAAGAGATTGAAGATTGCCCTCTGTATGAAAATGAATGTTTACTCATGCCAACAACCTATCTGTCCATTTTGACAGTGCTTCGATTGGCCAAATCAATCTCGGATTGCTATCGGTGAAACTCGTATGATTTGGGTTTGGGATTGCGACCTAACTTAATATTCATTGGGAAAATTTATTCATCTTCGTCATCTTCCAGTTCTAGTGATAGTGATTTGGAAGTTTAAATGCAATTATCCGATTGGGATAGTAATTCTGAAGCTGGAAGAAGACAACGTACTTCTGTGCGAAGACATAAGAAGACAAGAATTTATTATATCCAGGGCCTGAATGACGCCGAATTCACATTTAACAAAAGAAGCTTTGGAGACACTTTTACACAAAGTGATGTCTATCATATATGACTTCTTGCAGGTTTCATCTTTTCATCAACTTTTGTAAAAAAAAATTAAATATTAGCTACAACCAAAAATATTTGTTACTATAGATACTACCTACTAACTCCACTTCAAAACCTCAAGACTCCAGCAGAACATCTTTACAACGAATCTCAAATACGAAGCAGAAATGTGGTGGAAAGGACATAATATGGTGTTTGGAAAAAATCGGTTTGTCAAAAAAGGTTTTGCTTCAAGTATCTCGTGTACAAGCCGTGATAGTGGCATGTGCAGTGTTGCACAATATTGCTATTGATATGCGAGATGAACATTTTGAACTACTGCAACAAGTAGATGAACAAGCTGATGATATTGATCAAAGCGCAATTGACAACGTGGGAAATGCAAGTGTACGAAGTAATCTTATAAGTGATTATTTTGCTTTATTACTATAATATTTTATAAATTACAACATTTTTGAGATAAATTAAATAAAAACTCAATGCTTTTATTTAAATAAAAATACATGTTTATTATCTTCATCATCATTGTTCAACTCGTCTATATACTGTAAAGAATAACCTTTTGCAGTTCATATGAATGCGAAATTCATATGAAGTTCATATGAAATTTTTAATACAATACATCCTCGCTCTAGGCACAAAATCTAATATTTTCCTAATTTATTTAACAATATATTTTTTTCTATGGCCCATAATTCTCTTTTATGCTCTCTTTCTTCCTCTTCAAATGCTCATTGCTTTCTCTTATTTAGAAGCTCTTCCTTTCAATTGACTTTCATTTCCTTCGACAGACAACAATATCATGTCTTTGACTTTTTCCTCGATAGTAGTAGCAGCACTAGGGCCACCTCCTGTACGATATGTTTCAGCATGTTTCAAGGCAGACTTTTTTCTTGTATCCCTCTTTAAGCTTTAGCACTGCGAAAGTTTACCCCACTTGTGCTATTAAACAGCGCCTCCAGCGTCTTCCAGCACTGCTTCCAGCACTGCACTGGCAGGAGCCAGGTGACTGAGTCACTCTTTTTATTTTCTAATATATTTTTATGGTCAGCAACAAGCGAAGTTAGAAGGTCAACTTCTTCCCGGCTGAAATTGACGCTTCTTTCACGTTTTTGCGTAGACATTTTTTTAAGTTAAAGAACCAACCTCGAATCACAAAAACAAGATACACAAACTACTCAGAGAAAATTTATATTTGTAATAATATGTACTAAAATACTCAATAACCTAACAAACAAAAATACCATATGAAAATGACAGCCCGTTTCGTTACAAGTAATATTAAATGACCAACAAAAAGGTTAAGGTCCTATGTTTTTCTATAGAATTTTGTAACTTTATTTGTTCGTAACAAAAAAACAAACAAAACGTTGCATAGCTATTTGCTACTTTATCCATACATTGTGAAACAGACCCTATTAGTCTTACTTATTTTATTTCGTTCCAAAAACAGCAAACTTTTGGTATGCTTGAACACAACATATTGCATTGAACGAAACGCGGTCGAGAGGCAAGGATCACGCAAAAGATTGCTGTCAATCTTTTGTCAAATAAACAATCGGATAGCAGAAATGTTTATTGGCATGCAGATTGGAGATCGGTCTTTAGATATGAATCAGTCCAAGATTGGTTATAATCATAGATTGAGGATACATTATTAATTTTGGCCGTAGATCAGTAGACGTAATCTGTGACTCGATTTGCCTCGCTTTCGTACTAAACGTGAGCCGGTGACAATTTCATGGTCCATTGAGAGAAAATATATTTTATATGCAGCGATTAAGGTTTTGAAGTTACGTAGGGGCCATGGGTTTATAATGATAAATATGTTAAGTTTCTAAAAATTAAGATCATAGAAATTTTAATTTTGATGATTTTTCTTTTGCCTCGTAATTAGCTACTACTTATATTATAATATGTAATATAAATAATATATTAATTGTGACTCAATTAACACTTGGATTAGCTAATCTATGTTTATACATATTATAGTTTATTTATTAGTTTTTAGTTTTTGTTTTTTGTTTAGATTTTACTTTATTTTAGTTACATATATAGGTACTTAGTGTTATATGTTATTTTGAGTTTTTGTTAATTATTTATGCACTTCTTGTACTTCACCCTCTGTAGGTGTTTATTTTTTTTCTATTGATCCATTTTAGGGTTGCCTGGAAGAAATCGCTTGTAAGCGATAAGGCCGCCCGTTGCCTAATAACTTATGTTACCTGTTTTTTCATATGTATGTTTTTTATAAGGTAACACAAGATGATACAAAATGTAATACAAGATATGGGCAACGAGCCTACCAGATAAGGCATTTACAACAGCCCATGGACACCTTTGTTAGTGGGTCCGTTGGAAGCCAAGGAGGAGCAGAAGCACGCTTTTTTGTGTTGGTGAACGAATGACGTTGATAGGAATTTCACTTGGAGCCGATTCCAGTGAAGGTGGTATAAGTCTTGAATCAGAGGGCAAGCGTCATTTAATAGGAACCTGAACTTGTTATCTATTTACATATGAGGGTTTGTTAGCGGTTAGAGTATGGCTAATGAAAGAAGATAACGAAAAAGCGCGGCAAATTCAAAAAAAATTAGTATGGTATCCCTAAATGTTTGATATATTTTGTGGATTAAACTTACTTGATACTTGATTTTATTATTTTTTACATTGATAGTAACGTATTTTACTATTGTTACTTAAAATGACTAGCATTGCATGGAATACTAAAACTATATTTATTATAAAACACAAGTTTATTCGGAATAATCAAAATCAATATTCATCAGAGTCATTGCTGTTATTACTGTGTCTCACATTGATTATGAAACTTTCTAAATGTTTTATACCTGTTAACTATTTGGTAAAAATATATAATATAAATAAAAATTAGTAAATGCATGAAGTATCAAGACAATAAATCATACTAACCTAAGAAATTCAATGACATTCTGTGTTGCCATCCGTAAGTTTTCAAATAATTCAATTATCTTCTTTCATTAGCCAGACTCTACCATGTTTGACTGATCACGAGTTCTCAAATCTGGGGCCAAATGTTCTTTTATAAGAAAATGTTCACTGTTAGTTAGCTGTGTTGAAGCACTGAAAACTGATACTTAATATTATAAACGCGAAAGTTTGTCAGTATGGATAGATGTTTGTTACTCTTTCACCTAAAAACTGCTGATTGGATTGTATTGAAACGATACAATAATATAGCTTATATATACATCGGAATAACACATAGGCTACAATTTATAAAGATATTGTCTGAATTGTTCAAAATGTCAAGTATCTACCATCTGCGAGCTAACCTACTGGTGTGCGCTGCCAAAACCGCTAGACTTACACATATGTAAGTAATGTATGATGGTAATGTTTATCTTAAATAGTCAATATCTTCAGTCGTTTCTTTCTACGCCAGGCTAATATAAGCTACTCGAAATACTAATCCTGGGCAGACGATGTCACGTTAAGCACATAAAGCTGTCGTACTTTTCTAATAAAGGTGTTTTCATCGGTGTTATGACAACTAAATTTAGAGGAAATTGGTATACACACACTTATCGCCTGCGATAATAGCCAGTGTCAAAACTGATTTAACCTATACCTTAGAAAATGTAAGTTTAATAGAACAAAAACTGTATGAGATATAAAATCACAATGACATAATGACTTCACTTTCATCACTTTCTTTGTGGCTATTTATATCTTTTGTTTTCTTGTTTATTTAAGGGCTTCATGGTTCAATAATATAGAAGTTTGCTGATAAAGCGTTACAAATCGGCCAATAGTCTTGTGTAATATACCACGACTAGCTTCCTCACAGTATAGGTTCGTTGCAATCTCTTCAACAACAATCGGTATATTTCAAAATTATACACCTAAACATTCCCTACCACACTATCTACAGTGAAAACCCTAACATTGTTTGTAAGGTTTGGAGTTTATTGTGTTCATGTTCAGCTCCGAGGGACTTCCGGTTCAAAGATACTTTATTTCTCATTGAATTACATTCACTTAGTGGGAAATTTTAAAGGTAAGTAAAATAGTGTTGAAACTGTTTAAAAATAAGCTATATAAATTAAAAATATTAGATGATAAGAATATGTACAATATTCTATGTATAATAATGTAAGAATATACGTACAATGCGTCAGAGCCTTAAGTAAAAATTGTAAATTAAAAAAAAACATATAAATGGCTTTAAAGAAGAACGTAAAAATAAAATTAATAATTGTATTATGACTTTTTTATTAATATTATTTACATAGTTTATATTTATATTTATATTTTTTTTATTTTTATTATTGGACAATTCACACCAATTGACCTTGTCCCATGCTAAGCTGGTGAAGCTTGTGTTATGGGTACTAGGCAACGGATATACATACATATTATAGATAGATAGACATATAAATACATATTTAAGCACCCAAGACCTAAGCACAACTCCAAATGCTCATCACATCGATGTTTGTCTCAGCCGGGGATTGAACCCGGGACCCATGGATTCGCAGTCAGGGGTACTAACCACTAGACCAATGAGCCGATGAATATATAATATAGAACATAGCTTTTTTGTCTACCAGGACGTCGAACAAATGTATAACCAATGATAATATGTTGTTATCGCAGAACAAACAAATTGTACATTATAAACAAGCCATTGAGAAAACATGGCATCTTATCTTACCAAAATCATCCACCAACCAAAATAGATATCAACAGCTATTCTCCTAGTACTATTTATTCTTTTAAATAATTCCTTAGAGAACGGAAATTCCTAGAAAGCACATTATATGGGTCCTGGCAAACGTTTGTATGTACACTCTCTTCGTGAGAATGCCGTCCCATCGGGTTCATATTGAGAGTGAACGGAGAGAGTGTATCAAGGCATTAACTGATAACAAATAACTGAGAGTATCTAGGTATAATTGTACCTGTTTAGTACTTCCATACGTACTAACTGGCCCGAAATGCTGCCCTTTCGAGTTCTTATAACTTACTTATTATTATTTTGTACACGTGATATCTAGATATATCGTGATATATTATTAACATACCTCGCGACATTTAGTTGGCAGAGATATCGCGGACATTTTATAAAAGTATTTTGTGTAAATGTGGAACATGGTGTAATGGTTGCAGCTCCTTACAAACGTGCAAAACAAAAAAACTTGGCGATTAAAAAGAGTGGCGGAGAGTTTATTGCCAGTTCTTCTCTTCCATTCTACGCCCTTGATTTGAGAACTGGCAGTAAATGTAAAATTAAAAGCATTTTACCTTTATGAATAAATGATATTGACTTTTTGGTTTTAAACACAGTAACTTTAATTTTAAACGAAACCAGTTTAAACGATTTAAAATAAATCTTCTGCCTCTGTGCGTTACTTTTGTCAATTTTAGAAAATATTTTGCTTTGATTTTTCCTACAACATATTATATATTTAGTCTCGTCAAAACAATGGTTATCTAAAAATCATGGTTATTATGCGGAAATAATTCGTTAAACGTTAACGGATCGGATTAATGAAATAGAAAATATAATCAAGTGCGTGAATAATTAAAATACATTTAAAACTATTACATCTACCAGTATATTATATCGTTATAAACAGAAAACAAAGTGACATCGTTATGAGTGGCATGAATGGTGGGAAAAATTTCTAGCTCAATCATACACAAACGCTGTTTGGTGTATTATAATATCATTTGTAGTAAGCAAGCAAATAAAATATTCAAAATATCTATTATTTGCTTATCTTGCCGAAGCCGTGTACAAATTATTTGAAGGAGTATATTAAGTATGAGGGTGTGCAATTATTTAATCAATTACCGTCTAAAATTCGTAATTTTTTAACCAATTCAAAAGGGCATAAAAGATAGATATCAGAATAAGCCTAGTAGACTAAAATTGGGACGGCTGATGGCGATGTGTATCTCGTTCGTATTAAGTTCATGATGTAAATAAAAATACATTTTTTGTAATGAGAAATAAAGTTATTTAAACATTAAAAATTTAATGATTTATTTACACGTTTACTGCACGTAAAAAAAGTAACATAAAGAAAGAACAGTAACAAATCTAATGACCGGCGGCCTTATTATTTTGAAGTGATTTTCAAGGCAATTCTTGCTAAGAGAGAGCTATGAGTTACGGGAAAGATTCTGAGTCTGAATATTCAAAGATGTAACGGGGAGAATACACACGACACACTATTCATATTTACGTCATATTCTCAAAATGTATAGTTTCGAAGTCCGTTTATAATTAATCCTGTGGGACCAAGAATTTTAGGAAAGATAATAATAACAGTTAAAGAAATAACGTATTATATATATTCTGGCGGATCCGACGTTGCCCTGTACACACGTCTTTCATAATGTAAATCATTCTCGACTCTACTTGAACACACAAAAAGTTTCATCAAAATCTGTCCGGCCGTTTAGGAGATTAATTACGAACACATGCTTAGAAGATTTATATATATATACTAGCTGTTTATTTGCTGTATAGATAAATAACATAGATACCGACTGCAGCGCCATCTGCCGGGATGATTTGTGCATCTAAAGTCTAAACCATCCAGGGCACCACCCAAACGCATACAAAAAAAATTATTCAAATCGGTCAAGCCGTTTCAAGACGAGTTCAGTGACATCGTATGTATGTCACACAGTAGAATTATACATATATACCCTCTAATGTATTTTTATATTCTATTTAAATTCAGTGAAAAACTGTTTATTTTTGAACGTCTACACGAAAATTTATCGAAAGCATATTTTTAATGAACCAAGTTATAATGTTAATCGTGATAGCATTATATAACAGTACCTATGTAATTAAACCGTATCAAAGCGTCATTGAACGAAAGATAGTTATTTACGATAAGTATGGAAGCAACAAAGGCGGAACGAATTCAAAGACATAATAACTTAATTGTGAAGTAGCAAGCCGATACTGATTTTACTCTGTAATGATTCGGACAATATAAAGGTTATTGGTCAGTGTGATGATGACAGTGTGTGTGTGTGTGTATGTTAAACGTGTGTGTGTATGTTAAGCGTGTGATTCAAAGCACAAGTAAATTTTCCATCGTGTTTGCAATTAACATATCGACGGAAAAGCGTCTTTTCTGTAAGCCTTTTATTACGAAAACATCATAGATTATTTTTTGCTATAAGTATCAAACACTCTTTTGCAATAACTTAAACGGTTATTATTATAGTTCGTCCAAGATGGGAGAACTATGAAAAATCATGATCCTTGTATAGTTAGTTGTCTATAGTTATGATTTTTGCCTGTGGTGAATATTTCTTATTTTGGCGCTTGCAGCTAATAAATTTTCTTACGTCTATATATAGGAAAACATCGTAAGAATACTGGCCTAATCCAAAATCGACAGAAGAAGTCTGTAAAAAAAAATTATCAATGAAAGACACACAGAATTGTCTTTGCCATGACATGTTACAACTTAAGGTAATGTCCAATTCCAAAAAGATTTCACTTACCCGCCATCCGCTGGTTTATTGTTCACTGCATTCATTCATTTCATTCCAAAAAGCCTAGATGACCTTTGATATACACATTGCAATCATCCGCAAATTCTTAACGCTCAATAAGTTTTTACTTTCAATTGCATATCCATAAATGGGCATTGTTTTTTCTCGTTAATCTTCATTTGGTGTGAGTGCAAATCGTGTTACGTAACAGTTCGTTGTTCTAAACATCGTTAGTTCATTGTTTTAAGTTTTCCCTTCTCGATTTAGATAGATGTTTATCAATTTCTCATATCAATCACAGTAATTTTAAGTTATAAGGTTACTTCATATTTAATAATCGGTGTATAAAGGTTTTGAATTTCCGGTTCTCTCTTTTTTGGAAAAGTAAAAGCGATGATATACAAGATTTCTTATGGTACTTGTAGAAACTCCAGCAATTTGTTCAACACGCTGTTCTTAACGACCTCCGGTGTCTGCAATCAAACAATTACATATTATACTTGTTTTACTTTCAATATATAGTAAATCTAGGCTGTATAAAAATGCATATTACGTAGACCAATATACATATATAAAAATCGTATGCAAACTTAAACGTATATAAATATTAAATTCACGTGTGATATTTTTCTTCAAACATTATTGAACAAAAAAACTTTATTTGATTGAAGCACTAGCATATAAAAGAAATACAAACAGAATTACTTTAATCAAAAATGGGGCCAACCCAGCTTTAAGTTTCTGCAATTCGGAAACACTGATTTTATGGGTTTTACGTGTATTTATACGATCCTACTGTTTTAAAATTTTAAATAACTACTCTAAAAGCAACTTTAAAATTATATTACTGCACGATATATAATATATATACGAGTACTGTATCCGTAGGTAGATGTTTAAAAAAGTTTCCGCTCGAAGTAGATTTCGTAAATTATGGCAAATTATTTAGCAACCCTTCAAATAAGTAAATAGTATTTTAATCATTAAAAAAAAATGGTCACTTTTTTCGTGTTCATTCTCTACTATCAAACCATAAAGTCACTTAGAGCGATGTTTCTTAAATTTCAATTTTAATAGTAATTACATTCATGATAACTTTAAGTCACATGTGTGATTTAAATAATTCAAAAGGAATTTACCGTTCCTGATATCACCATTTATTTAATACCAAGGTACGAACAATGAGTTTGTACCGGCGTTACTATAGAATATAGTAACCCAACACTAACTTGCACTGTTTTAAGTGTCTATTTAAATATGTAAGTTAAGGTGTTTATTTGTTAGCTGACCTCGTATTTATATTTTTTTTGTTTATATGTTCAGCTTATGAAGGCTCAATATGGACCAAATTATAACAATACTACTTTTACTTCTAGGTTTAAAATTATAGCTATATAAATGTTGTGTACAAATGTTTCCGGTTCGTAAAAAAGTGTTGTTTATATCGGCTAAATGATCTGGACAACTTAATTTTCACTGAATGATGAATTAAGGATATTGTTATTGAAAGTATAAATAATTGCTACCGGTACATGCAAGTATATCAATTTAATTAAATATTATCAATGCGCATAGTTCACACGCTAACTTTCTTTATAATCGAATTTTGGAATTTTGAACACACCAATATATTTTGAGTATGCTGAGCTTTCGGTCCGTATTTTATGGAATTCAGAATGCCCTCAAGAAGGCACATACACTTGGGCAATGTACAATGTAAATATATATATATATATTTCATATGGCTCCTAAGGCTGTCATTTACTTTAAAGTTACAATTAATAGTAGCAGGAGAAAATTTTATTAAAAGTTAGTTTAATAGTTTAGTTGAACGCGCTAGCACGATCGCAGCAGATCGATCTAAGGGACGGGTTTCCGTTAAATTTTTTTTGCTGTTCATTTATTGACCAACTCTTTACTCTACTCAATGACAGACTTATAAGTAAAACCGCAGGGAACAACTAGTTATATGGTTAATGTATTCGGTGCACACTTTCGTTTAACTTTCTTAATACCAAATCGTTTTACATGGCTCGAACATCCAGGACGGGAAATGCACGACTTATTTTTAATTGAGGTTAAATCTCAAATATAATCACGAAGCAACAACTCACGACATTTCTAAATATTATTATTTATTTGTCTATTTGTTGGTTTCGGTCATATGAATTTAATGATTTGGGTTTTGTAAAATTATGTGAATATTAAACAAAGCTTTTGTGGTCAGAGATGAAAGCTTTAAAGCACTCGAAACCCTGTGTTACGTGAATTCGTGGTTATAACCGTTAAATGTATATTTAATTTCGGTTTTTATAGCTTTTGTAAAGAGACAATGATAGCAAAATGGAGTTTGTTCAAAAATAAGATAAAATATGTTTGTTATGGAATATAAGATACGGGTATCACTTATTCCACGACATTACTTTGAATCTGTAGGCATCTTCACTCATCGGCAAAGAAGACAGAGGGTGTAGACCGAGAGAAGCCGGCGTAAAAAACTCTCGGTACTCTATTAAAATAGCAAATCATCATACAAAATGACTATGGCAAAATACACTTATTTTAAAATAAAAATGACAAATTAATTAGAAGTAGCCTGTCTAGCACTAGTCCCAGGCACTTTTATCAACTAGATAATCGTTAACTTTATAGTAAGCCTTTTTACACAGCTTTTCTTTAATACATTTCTTAAATTTATTAAAAGGCAGAGATAAATGAACCTCTGGGATTTTATTAAAGAAAAGTATCCCTTTTCCCAAAAAAGAATTACTTACTTTAGATAGTCTAATAGATATATATACTAACCTACACCATATTTTGTTGATAATCAACGGCAACCTTTTTATAAAAATTACAAATATTTACTTATTTTTTTTATATTATATGATAAAAATTATCTAAGTAAAATTTTCTTCTTAAGGGATAGGTCCCGGACCTGACGGGAATGACCCAGACATACGACTGACAAGAATATCGCTCATCTAATTACTATTTCTGGTAGCTTGTGGTTGGGAACATGCTGTTTTGCCATGCCAAACATTGACCATTCAGTCAGGTGCACCAGAAGCGCAAAATCTTGCCCTGATCGGGAATCGAACCCGATATACTACGCGTTCCTTAACGAAACAGTTACAAGACCGGCCTGCACGCTATCACAATCTGTCAATACGATTCTTCTGCCAGTGATTTCAATTTAAATTATGTAAAAAATAATCTCCAACCACTACGTATTTAGCATATTCATTTGGCTTTCCAACTTTGAGATTTAAACTTTGATAAATATATTTTTACGATTACGAACATTATTGCTTAATTGGACAATTTCATATATTTTCACCGACACCGTGTTATTAGTTAATGCAAAAGTATTATTACCAATTATACATACTTTTAATTAAACATTGAGATCAATTTCGTGTAATGAAAAAAATGAAAGGTTTTTATCTCGTTACTGTTAATTAATCTGTCAGCACTCAGTAAGAGACTATAAAAACTAAACTACAGTACAGTAACATAAATATTGTATATATAAACATTAATATTATTAAATAATTACTCATTATCAATTTCTAATTGAAATAAATCTAAATCTTATAATGATTGAAAGAACATTTAATGTAATATATTTAATATCTCTTCCGTAAATAAAACAAAATGTTATTAAGCTATACAAAAACCTGGATCAGCTTTGAAATACATATTTATTATTTGTAACTAAAACACTGCATATTAATAGATAAATGAAATTAACTACCTATTCACAGAGGTCGCGTATGAATGAACGCCGAAAGATAATAATGAATCATAGTACAGTGCTTTTAATGTAAACAAAAGTACGCAATTGAATTGTTAAACCTTTCGGGGTTTTAAAGCTTAAAAAGAAACACTAAATTAAAGATATAAGGCGGGTTATGAAACAGTAAGACTTTTCAACTGGAAGATCTCCAACAAGTAACTTTGGGAGCTCTTCCGAGAACCATGATCAGATCATGCGCCGCAAGTAGAAATGGACAGGCCATATGGAGTTTATGAAGAGACTCCTACCATAACCCCAAGTATCGCTTGATTGGATCCCGCGAGTAACGTGGAAGCGTGGCCGTCCCAAGCAAACCTGGCGACGTACATGAGGCAAAGAGAGCCGGATATATTTGGAGTAAACAAAGCTCAAGACCGAAGGCGATGGTGACTTACTGTGGACGCCCTATGCCCTATCATGGGGCCATAGGATATTAAGTCTAGTATCAACTGGAATATCTTCCAGATTGCAATTCATACAAATCTGCAATATGCATTATCTATAAATATGTAATAGTCCATTGTTATCCCGTGAAAGTGAGTTGTTTCTAGGCCAGACACTGCACCGCATACGAAGTGATTTATGTTATTCCGTCACTTAGAAATGTAAGCAAATCTTGAATCGAAAGTTAAGTGCAACAGGTATTAGTTTTCTGGTAACAAGATTTATAAAAAAAAATCTTTTTACATTTAAAATAATTAAGTTATTGATCGGTTTAGTCGGTTTCTGTGTTATTATCATTAATTTAAAACTATTAATTATCAATAGCACATGTTTTTTATTTACTTGTTTTGTAAAACAAGAAGACTGGTTTTCCATATTTCAATAAAAACATCCAATTAATTTAAAATAACTCTTAACTTTAAATAAAACTAAGATGATATTTTCTTTCAATTAATTCCAGTAATTAATCCCATTTAATTTAACAATTCATTAATTTTATAAAATATCCAATGCAAGAATAAATATAATTTATTAATATTACATTCAAAATTAATTAAAAATGTGTTTACATACCAGCATTAAGTTCCCTTAGGAATTCGCAGCGAAGCCACATCAAGATCAATCAAAAATGTAGGTAGGTATTTATTTTAAATAGATGAAAGAAGGGGAAAGTTTTCTATGGGATTTTACTAATTAATTATCGCTTTGAGAGTTTATTTAATTTAATCATCAATTATTTGTTAAATTAATGATGTCTATTTGACGTTCGATTAAGAATTCACTACGAAATAGTTGAAATTTTTTATTAATTTAACTTGACTGGCGCGCTTTCCCAGTGATAAGATGGATAGAGCCTAATTTAAGTTATTAAAACTGGCCCGTCCTTTACATACAATGAGAAAGTTTTCTAGTTCCGTTTTCCTATTCGGTGGTGAAAAGAAAACACAGTTTGCATGCAAACCTCGTTGAAAAAGATCATAATGAAAGTCATGTTGACCTATAGTGACACTGCAATATCACAATGCGATAAGAGTTTTTTGCCATGCCAATGCTCTAAAGAGCTGTCAAGCCTACTAGTACTAAAGCGTCTAGGCATTTGTCTTCGGAATCATTGACACTCAATTACTACATGATATAATTGACTATTTCGTCGGGTCCTCACCACAAGACAGAAGAGAGAGAGAAGATATGATTGTTTTTGTTTGACTATTCTAAGTTTCGTCCTGTTTGCGGCTACAACGAAGAACTTTATAAGATCCTGGACTAAGCCAACATCGTCCAATTTATAAAACAACAGGCTCAAGTGGTTGGGACATATGCACCGAATGGCGGACGATAGAACCCCAAGGCCCTTACTGAACTCACAATCTGGTGGCAAGAGAAAACTTGGTAGACCGAGGCTGCGTTGGTGGTATGGAGTTATCAAGGACCTCGAAACAATAGTTGTTCGATGTTGGACGCAAGAAGCACGACATAGATTGCGATGGCGAAATATACTTGAGGAGGCTAAGACCCATAAGGGTATAGCCATTGATAATAATGACTATATGGAATAAATAAATATATGGATTTTCGCTTTTTTAATTCATAACATTATTTAAATATACATTTTATTCCATTTTTTAATTAAGCTATTGAGAACTTTCATAATATCTTGCGAATTTCTTTTGTCACGTATGCAGTTAAAAGTCACAGTTAAATAATAACACAGTTACATAACCGCAACTTGTCACTGAGATTCTAACAGTGTGAAATTTTTTTTAAACGACTTAAAAAAATCCCAAAGGCGGAGTTCATTATATATATTCAATGATTATATTTTTTTCCTACAATAAAGTTCACAAAACAGAGTGCGACTTTACTTGCATTACAATCTAGCCTATACAATAATTATGGCTAATAAGTAATATTACGTTGACTTAGTTTTCTACAATACTAGTGAATAGCTTAAACTAAGGTAATGTTCATTAACAGTTAGTGTTCTATAATGTTTCGACACTATGTTCGTCTGTGCGATTATTTTTATAATTAATGACAAAAAAATCAGTTTATCAAAAAAAATAAAACGTAATTATACTTAAAATAATAATTAATTAATACCTATGCAAGCAATTGAGCAGGCGGTTGGTAACGGCCGCACATGGACAGCTTCTGTGCCATTATTATATTATTAGGTACGCATTTTGTGACATTTTCCAATATTTGGAGCCTTTTTCGGAATGACCTCTTAGTAATTTAAGTTGATGAAAAATAGGTTATAGTGCACGGAAAACTATTCTTGTTCTAAATTCAATTCAAAAATAACTTTCGTTTCTCTATTAATAATTCCGATAAATATTTTTTTTTGTACGCTTGTGTTATATTCCAATTTTGTGTATTTTATACTACTCATCATATTTAATTAAATATAAATGCTTAGAAGATAGTGTGTATTATATTAATAAGACATAGTATGTAAACCGGGTCGTCTAAGTATGGCACACGACATAATAACTATCATTATATAGATTTAATCGGGCCCCTACAAATTCATTTAAAAGGACTTTTTTGAACGATATCTGAATTCTATGCATTAGAGTACAATACAAAATTGTATAGGCAATTAAATTAAAATTTTGGTTGAGAAAATTTGTTTATAAATAACATATAACTTTTAATTAGTGAGTAAACGTTTGTATATTAACAATGGTTTTCTTAAAACAATGAAAATATACGTAACCAATGGTAATGGTAAGGTAATGGTAATAATACTTACAAAATTTTTCTCACATTACACTTCACATTCACTTTTTAAAAACATATATTTAACATAGTAAGCGACCGCACATCACTGTTTACTTTGTCATAATGATTGCTAGTTTGATACCACCATACAAGTGCATTTATTGTTAGCTAGCGATAAATAACTTTATTTCAATGAAATAAAGTTCTATTTCGTTTGGAGTTACTTTATGATCGTTATACGGGCAATTACATTTGATGGTGATTTTTTGCGGATCAATTTGGGACCAGTAGCGAAGTGCTAGTAGCTGTAATGATACTTTATTGTTTGTCTTTTATAATTATGTGATATGCTTTTGATCTGCATATGTTGAACAATTATCTGGTTCCAGTTCTAGATGCAAATTGCGTTTTTCTTAGTAAAATATCACTAAACCTAAGTCAGAAGGGTTGCGGTATTTGAATACTCAAAGCCTCGGAAAATCCTGTAAAGCCGTCCTGCACCTGGTCTCGTGATACTCTAGTTATATCTGACATCCGGATATCAGTATAAGAGTCACAGAAAAATAGTATACCTCTCTTATTGGTGCCTTAATAGAGCAGCCTGAAGAACATTCCCAACAACCAAAAACAATAAGGTTAGTTACTCTTGGGCTGTGGGCGTCTCGACAGGCTCCTAATTAATTAATATTGAAGTTGGCGTCTAGGCGTTGGTTGGTAGTGAGAAAT
Organism: Pieris napi; assembly: GCF_905475465.1. Classification (NCBI taxonomy): domain Eukaryota; kingdom Metazoa; phylum Arthropoda; class Insecta; order Lepidoptera; family Pieridae; genus Pieris; species Pieris napi. Next base: position 10,293,496 of record NC_062254.1, read on the forward strand.
TTTGCCAGCATTGAAGTACACAGACCAATATTGTTTTTATTTTAGTGTTTTCTTTATTTTATTATTATAAGGCATATTATAGGTTAAGATTATATTCGTAAACAGCATCTTATATACATAAAATAATATTTAAACTCTCACGTTTTAATATAAGAAAGTAACTAATAATTTTTATAAACCACGGAAGTATTATAACATGCATTCTCCTATGTATAGGTTTTAGATTTAGGGCCAATTTATTTTTTACTTGTATATAACTAGTGGTAGTAACGGTTTACTGACATTGAATGACTTCTACTAGAATACGGAGGAATATTCGACACGGATGTTTCTTTTGTATTCCACGTTTCCTTTTTAAATCAGTTTAAAAATATTATTAGATTTTAAGGTAATCTCAATATTTTTAAAATAAGAACACTGATATCTTGTAACATCTGCTAGGTACAATTTTAAAGCTATAATCTAGGTTTATCTATATATATAAAAATGAAACCCGTTTTTCGTTGTCACGACATAACATGAAAACGGCTTGACCGATTTGTCTGATTTTTTTTTAATAATATTCCTTGAAGTACGAGGATGGTTCTTACGGGGAGAAAAATTAAAAAAAATTGAGTGAAATAGTCTGAAAACAACACTTTTATATTCCCATACAAAATATTCGTAATAATATTTAAAGGCAATTTGAACTTTAAAACCATATCATAAAGTTCAAGTGTTAGTGGAGGGGTTCCGGGAAGGTAAATTTTTATTTTTTGACATATTGTTTTTGTTGTATTTTCAACTTTCTTTTTTTATCTTACTAGCTAGACCGGTGTCCCGAATAGCAGAATAAGTATTAAAAAAAATAAAGAATCGACTGTTAGGCGGTACGATGTTCGCCAGGCCAGCTAGTATTAAAATAAAAAGGAAAACCTACAATAGAAATATTATATCACTTGAAGTCATGTCTCGAGCACCTACTGTCGAAAAGGTTAAATCAGAGAAAACTTTTTGAAAGTTGAGTTTTGTTCACGTTCCGATATACGATTAATAGATTCTACTTTATGATAGGCTAGCTGTATATGCGAATTTAAATATGTTAATTTGTTTTTTTGTAAATATCAGTAGTTCTAAGCATATTTTTTCACAAGAAATAGTAGGTAAAAATATTAAAATACGTTAATTATATTATCGAGGTATGTTTGTGACCTTTATCAAAGTTACTTTACCAAAATTTATTCTTTTTTTTATATAGTACAGGGGGCAAACGGGTAGGAGATGATACCGCCTCTCTTGGACACTCTCAATACCAGAGGGCTCGCGAGTGCGTGCCGGCCTTTTAAGAATATACGCTTTTTTACTTGAAGGACCCTAAATCGAATTGGTTTCTTAATTTTAACTGAACACGATATTTTCTGTTAGGTCTGTTAATTCTTCAGTCAGTTAAATAAAAATTTTATCAAGCTTATATTATTAATGGTGCTGGAATCTGATTCGATTTGGCGCACATCCCTCACCCTACAATGATTATAATAATCGGCCATTAATTTTTTGAAAACCTACAAATGTTTATAATATTTGCCTTTGTTTCTGAAATTGATTATTAATGTTTTTTAAATCAGTTAAAATGTTTCCAGCACTTAAAACTTATATTTCAACATGTATATTATCATTCAAACTTAGTTGTAACTTGTAACGTTAATGAATACGTAAGTTAATTATTTTTAAATTAACCAGCTTGAGAGCTCTTTCGCTGACACTACCGACATGATAATCTACAATGAAATTAAGTATACAACAGAATAATAATAATCGAAAATAATTAATGGGAATGAATGCTGATCGTTATAGTACCACGTAATGCTGTCGCTGAACGCTTTGCTCTCGACCGGAGCAAAGCCGCGAGCAACTGCCGCGGCGACGCGGAACAAAATTCTGGAAAAGTCAGCAAATACGCTTGAACGTAACTATGTAAACACGTAATAATAACAAAAGCCATTTAGTATTAATCAAATAAAATATTAAAAGTAATCTATTTATGGTATGAATTTAATTAGTATAAAACTACAAAATTTAATAATCGTGTAGGTATCGTGCTATGAAAACTACAAATATCAACAAACTCCTAACACCACTAAAGACAATAGGTACCACATATTTCAAAGGAATATAGCAAAAATACTATGTTAACTAAATTGATTTTTTTTCTTGTTTTATTCGATATTCACCTCACGGTTGACCATGTTCTTTAACAGAATAACGGGGCCGGTTAAATAAAAATCTAACTTTGTTAGTTACTCGCTCTACGCCCTTGACTTGCGAACTGGTAGTAAATGTAAATTTACAATTAATTTAACTTCTTTCTGACGATTCATAAGACGTGTACTTGTTTACCTATATGAATAAAGATATTTCGAGTTTGAGTTTGAGATATATTATATTCACACCTTATAAGTTACGACTTGACGCTGTTGATGTCTAACGCTTTTATGAAAAATGGAATTCACTGCCATCTAGTGAAACTCTTTTTAACTATTATAAATACGGAACAACAATGGATAAGGATAATAGTAGTTCGTATTATTGCTACTAGATGGCACTTATATGACTTAATAAAATAATTTTACATGAAAAATTCTTAGATAATATAACGTTTAAATACAGATATGCATTTTGGCGACATATTTAACACTATTTAATATAAATTTGTCGCAAAGATCAATAGGTTTATTATAAATAACTCTATGACGACCCAATGAGATCTTTATAATAATTATTTAATTCATTCATGTAACTAAACATAACAATCAAATATACGTAGGTATACAGTATCTACAACTTTCTTAATCAACATAGTAACAAGTTTTTGTAACATGTTTGTACTTTTGCTATGTGTATGTTTGTGAATAAGGTAATAAAGCATAAATTAATAAATAGTAATAATTAAAATAATTAAAAATTAATAAAAAAAAGATTAAAATTAGTCCCTGTGGCAGTGTACCTGGCAGCATTCCCTCGCTGTATTGCGATACTTATTCGTTGAGCGAGGAAAGCACCAGCTCTGTGGTCACCGGTACTATCTACCACCGGTACTATCTCTTACCCCAAGGCCCAAGAGTCACTACTCCAAAGGGAACAAAATTTATGTTGGAGGACAGACTCTTATTTTGAGTCGTTTATTATTTTCCGCCTGTTCAGTGGCATCCCCAGCTTGTTTGCTTGTCTGAGGAAGGTGAGACGGGGCAAACGTGTTCACACATGTTGCATCCCACACCAAAACCCGTCCGGGATACTTCAAAGCCACAGGGACACTTATGAGGGGTACATATGGGTACTCCTAGCGCTGATGGCAATTCGAAGTGATTCAGGGTACAAAAGGGTGCCCGTGTTTGGCGACGGATCTTTATAATAAAGATTATTTGTCTGTTATTGCTGACGTTTTATTCTTTAACCATATATTTATTGGTCCATTACGTTTTTATTGCGCCCGGCTTAGGCTGCCTACGCACTGGCGACCATGGTCGCCGCGACCTGGCCGCGGCGGCCAGTGAATTCTGAACTTTATATGGCCATCGCTATAGCCCCTACGCACTTAGCGGCCAGCGACCAGCGGCCACCGTTGGCCGCGGCGTCTAATTTGATGCCACGCGATGCCGTCCGCATGTCGCGCTTGCCTACGCACCGGCGACCAGGGCCGCGGCGGCCTGGCCGCGTCTACGGTCGCCAGTGCGTAGGCTGCCTTAGTGGTCACTCAATTACCCTGGGATCGGTTTACAGGTCGGATTTTTTCGTTGCCTACCAACACATTAAGTATTGTTTAATTAGACTGACTGATGATATTCAGTGTCTCCCCAGCTCAATACTAACCAGACAGATTTGAAAGGGGTAGGGATCTTGTACTACCGCGAAAAAGAGAATCGGCAGCGCTTTCGAAAATTGTCCCATGCGCCATTAGGGTGTAAAGAGACTTCAAACTCAAACTCAAAATATCTTTATTCATATAGATAAACAAGTACACTTGTGAACGTCCGAAAAGAAGTTAAATTAATTGTAAATTTACATTTTCTACCAGTTCGCAAGTCTAGGGCGTAGAGCGGGCAAGAAGAACTGGCAAGAAACTAACCGCCACTCTTTTTAATCGCTAAGTTTTGAGTCATACAAATTGTTTGAACTGGAGCAAATCAATCCCAAGGATTAGAATCATTAAAGTATTCGTCAAATTTATAAAAAGCTTTATTGCTTCTTCAGACATAGTATATAATATATCTTTATATATAATATATTTATATATATATAATATACTTTATCAATGTCTTCACATTTCCTAAGTATTAATTGTAACATTCTCATGTGAAAACGTGCCTAATCATTAGATCTGGAGAACAATAAAACTTTTATTTCTCTTGTCCTGTCGATAAATCACTTACTATTTGTACTTCCAGTGGCACTCGACTATTTCGACGCTTTTAATTTACTACAAAAAAGTAATATGAACTTGCCCTGTACGGCTGTATTAATGAAATTGGATATTTCACTAAGATATTTAATCTTATCTATTGGACTTTGAAACGTGTCAAAAATTTCGTACCCGCAAATTTCTTGTAAATCTCGAGACGACCTTTAAGCTTTAAATTCAAGTATATTAGGAATAGGGAATATAATTTATACATTAAAATAGGTCAGTCAGTTTTGAAATCAGAATAATTTTTATAAAATACTTTTATATCCCATCTTCATTTTCATCTGATATTAAGGATATCTGCGTGATGAACAGTGTTAGTGATGAAACGTACAGCCTTACAATTCAAAATCATTTATTCTAATAGGTAACACAATGTACACTTATGAACGTCAAAAAAATATATGAAATGCTTCTAATTTTACATTTACTGCCAGTTCTCAAATCAAGGGCGTAGAAAGGAAGAGAAGAACTGGCAATAAACTCTCCGCTACTAATTTTAATCGCCAAGTTTTTTTTGTTTTACACAACATTTGTAGAAAGCTGCAACCATTACACCATGTTCCACATGACATCTTAAGTAATAAATTAAAAACAAAGATTTGTCCTCTATCAGCAGGAGGCATGGTGAAATAGTAGCACGCACTCACATTCTCGAGGGAATCACAGCGCTGGTACAATATAACTCTTTATATATTATCTCAACTTCAATATTAAGTATTTGTAATAATAATTAGTGCAACCCAGCATCTCCGAGTATTAGGCCTAGAGCCTTAAATTTAAATTGAAAATGTCTCGTAAATAAAATCATATCGTTGATAAATTCACTATCAAAACCAATTCATGTAATAAATCGATTTCATAACTCATTCGAGTTAATACTGAAATGAAAAATGGAAAAGTGGAGTCCATCCATTTTGAATATTAATTGGCTCTTAGCTGAAATACCTAGTGTTGACATGCAAGAGATTTTATTAATTGACTTCGGTACTTTTTACTAAAGGAATCGAATATTTTTTGTTACAGGTTTTTTTTAAATCGTATAATGTCGTATAATCGTATATTACCCTATTGATGCTTGATAGTTTTCAGCCCTCTGTGAGTATTAAATTCGTTTCTGACAGCGCGTCTGTACTGATGCCGTTAGAAAACAAAAGACGACCAACAAACTAACAATCTAGTTTCACCATGCACTGGAGTCATTCAGACCCCAAAATTACCGTTGGTCGCAGTACGCGGACTGCCGGCACTCCAAAATGCTACTAGTAATGCCCGCTATTAACAAAACTATTTCTAAGCCTCAACAGAACTAATCTCAAAATGATAGGGAATTACGGGCCACTGTCTGTTTAGTAAACACTAGTAGACTCGGCCAAGCGTTGCTGTGGCTAAGATTTTTGTTATATTACATACTAGTAAACTATTCAAAAGAAAATGCAGGAGAACACCAATCCACCATGCTTTTTTGGTGGTTATGCCATTAAATTGTAGCTTATGTGAAACGTTGGTAATTATTTTGATAAGGATCAATACCAAGGTACGAATTAATTATATATTCAAGTTTTAGTAAGCATTCCTAATTTTGAAAATGAAACATAGCCTATGTCACTCGGGAATAGTGTAGCTTGCCAACGGTGAAAGAATTTTGAAATCGGTAAAATAGTTTCGGAGCCTATTCATTTCAAACAAACAAACAATCAAACCTTTCCTCTTTATAATATTAGTATAGATTTAGTTTTCCTTGGCATGAAAGACAGTCCCTTATGCAAGCTGTGGCAGTGCACAGTAATCAGTCATCCACGTAGTCCTGGAATGCGTGGCTGTGGCTTCCCAACGAGCAGAAATCGTCAGAGCAGTGAGGTCGCTCCATGAAGCCTGCGAAGTACCCAGGAAACTGAGATTCTGGAAGGAGCTAGGCTGGCTTAGTTAGCCAGGACTAAACGCACAATGGACCAACTGCCCCAACTCCCAACTGCTGGAGTTTCTATGTAGGGTGTCAAAAGATGCTGCAAGCCGTCTAAAGCTAAAGAATAAAAAAGTCAGTTTTGTATATAACCAACAGCTTGGTGTCACTATCATAGATATTGTTTTTCATTTCTCTTATATATTCAGCATTCTGGGTTTTTACATAAGCTATTAGCTATTATTTGACGACTCATTGGTCTACTGGTTAGTACCCCTGACTGCGAACCTATGGGTCCTGGGTTCGATCCCCGGCTGAGACGAACATCGATGTGATGAGCATTTGGTGTTGTGCTTAGGTCTTGGGTGTTTAAATATGTATTTATATGTCTATCTATCTATAATATGTATGTATATCCGTTGCCTAGTACCCATAGCACAAGATTCACCAGCTTAGCATGGGACTATGTCAATTGGTGTGAATTGTCTTTAAAAAAAAAAACAAATATCTATGTGCCCATGTGAAATTTATACTTAGTACATACAGGGGTGTATAATGACAGGCTTTAAAAATATACTATGTTATCTCAAAATATCTTTGACAATGTCAAAATGTTTTAGTATATTATAATTGTTAATCCCTAACACGGCTCGTCAAGTTGTATGACATGTATTATGTTTACCGTACCCGTAGGGAAACTCATTGTTTTCATAATAAATTGTCTTTTTGTGAAAACATATAGCCTTTGTTAATCTGGGTTATCCTTTATCCAAATTTAACACTCGGATAATTTCTATTGTTGTTTTAAACATACATACTGTGGCTCTTACATATTAACACATTGCTATTATTTTTTTAAAGGCGCTATATATTTGTATAACAATTTTGTCAAAAATGACACAATTAATTATTAGCCTCCTGTGCCTGCTAAAACTATCAGATAGACAGAAACCCTTTTATTTAGTAAAAAGTAAGTAATTTTTTATACACATATTTCCAGAATATACTTACAATTTATTGCAGGCAAAAGCATAATCAAATTCTACTAATAACAAAGTTACATGATTACTTAGAAAGTCATAATCCAAAGAAATGAAATCTGCTGCGAACATAAAAATCTGTTATTACACAGTTTTGAATCTGTTCATTACCGGCCATTATTTCGGAGTCATGGCTATGGCTATGGCATGGCATTCGGCTAGTCATGGTTTGAAATATAATGTAAATAAAAGTGAAGTCATGGTCTTTGGGGCCGGTTGGAAGGGTGTGTCCAGTATACCCCCCATGTCGCTATATGGGGTCCCTTTAAAATTGTAAAAACATTTAAATATCTTGGACACATTTTGACACCCGACCTCAGGGACGATGCTGATATAGATAGGGAACGGAGAGCGTTGTGTGTCAGGGCGAACATGATCGCCCGCAGGTTTGCACGATGCTCAATTGATGTGAAAGTAACCTTGTTTAGAGCATTCTGCACATCATTCTATACGAGCGCCTTATGGTCGAAATATACTCGATTGTCATACAACGCTTTCCGTATCCAATATAATAATGCGTTCAGGGTGCTGTTGCGGCTGCCTCGATTCTGCAGCGCATCGGGGATGTTTGCTGAGGCGCGGGTGGATTGTTTTTACGCCACCATACGCAAGAGATGTGCATCCTTGGTGCGCAGGGTGAGAGCCAGCGGTAACGGTATCCTCCGCATTATCGCGGACCGAGTCGATTGTCCATACATGAATCACTGTTCCTCTATTTCATGCGGAATTATTCCGGTATGAATTAATGTAAACATACTAACACTTAGATTTAAGGTATTAAGCTGTAATTTTACTAACATTGTTATGGAACCTTGTTTTCTGAATTAAACAATTAAATTAAATTATTATATTCTCATTAAATGTATGTAATGTGTAAAGCAAAAATTTATAGCAAAATGACTTATTTTACAAGGGAATATCAACATTCCCGACAAAAGCCTTTGTAATTTCGGGGTCCAATTTGTTCTCAGTACAAATAACGTATGCCATTGAAAGTGACCTCCAAAGGGTTGACATGAAAATATTGACCTGGAACTTGATAAATAGTGACAAATTCCGATCTGATAAGAATTTTATGGGCTCAGGAAAACTCTTTTTCTTACAGTTCTGTTAAGGGAAGATATGCCAAATGATTTATTTATTTCGGTTGATATATGTTTTGTAAATATCATATTAGTTTCTTGAGTCCCGTTTTTATAGGCTTAAGCTAATTTCACTTATAAATTCAAGTATAGTATAATAATAGTCAAGGCATATAAGTTATGGTAAAAATACTATATAATATATGCTACAGTCGAATAATGAATCTTCGTTTGGTCCCACACCATACCATACTATACGTAAACCTAAAAAATATATACAGGATACAAATAATCAATAAACATCTCTTTGCTACTAGCAATCTACTAGCAATCTACATTGGGATAGTTATTCGTTGAGCGAAGAAAGCAGCTCTGGGGTCACCGGTACTACCTACCAGGCGCCAACTTAAATATTTAATTAGCGCCTGGGCACTTGATCCCCACGGCCCAAGAGCCTCTACTCCAAAGGGAACAAAAACTACCAATTATATATTTTTTAAAGGTATAAACAGAAGCTTACAAGGGAACAAAAAGAAAAAGAACGGAAGCATACAGAGTATGCAAGTTTATTACCAGTGTAATGATTAGCTAGCCCCCTTAAAATATTCAGAAGCGAGGTAAGTGTGACAGTGTAAGTGTAAGTGACTTCTACTTCATTTAAAAATAATAAAAACAACTGTTATTGTCCTAATCCTTGTATCTTTCTTCTTTATTATAGCTACTGGTATGTTTGTCGTTCTCCGGATTTATAAATTTTGTTCTGTCATTTTTTGTTTTGCTCTGTATCAAATTTTTTTATTAGTGAAACTCTTTGTGGATACATCCAATGTGTTTATTTTTTTTAAATTGTAAATAAATACCGTCAAACAACTAATGTCAAAAACTATGTACTGATAGATTTGAAGTACAGGAGAAATTGTTCGAAGTCTGGTTTCCGAATCTAACACTTAGACTGTAACGGGAGAAAGATATTGTACTATACAAAAATATCCCTTACAGAACTCTCACATAATAATATCATCGTTTACCAAATTGCATTCTGAGAGCCGCTGAAAACTTAATACAACTATTCATTGATTTCATCCGGGGGCCACATTCAAAAACGCACCCTAACACATAATATTACAGTTTAAATTATTATTATGGTACGTGGAGCTGAAATGATTTATGCATCGGTTATGTCAAAATGGACCTTAGTGCTTTGAAGATAAGATGTACATTTTTGGTGTAGGAAGCGCATTCCCGGGCGAATGAGACTGTATTCGCTCTCGAATAATCGATATTTGACGTCTGGCCCGGCAGGTGCCTGCAAGTAAGGCTGGTTACAATACGACGACAATTTGGCTCACGATTAATAAATCTACTGATTAGATCGTGAATATAAAACTTTGTTAATGTTAAGATTTTTTTTAATTTCAGGCATCAGTGCGTTGTATGTTGATAATAAAAATATGGAAACACCGCTTACCGATAGTCTCTTCACCGTGGGAGAAGACCAGACACAAGAACCGTGACCTCGCGGCGCCAGTCTTTGTCTGCAGTGCGGGAGCATGAAGAATGGTCCCCTGCTCCTAGACTTAAGTATGGCAAGAGGGACCGAGTGGTGTTTAGGAAATGGGTGCGGTAAGGACAGAAAATGAGATCAGTGAGTACGTACTTGGATACAGCGAACAATTATCGACTATTGAATATTTTACTACGCACTAAAGCTTTCGTATGTTTAACATGTAATTCTAGTCATGAGATATATACATTGTATTATTTGTATACAATTTATATCTTAATATATATAAATTACGTGTCACGTTGTTTGTCCGCGATGGACTCCTAAACTACCGAACCGATATCAATCAAATTTGCACACCGTGTGTACTTTGATCCAACTTAAAAGATAGGATAGCTTACATCTCAATTTATACCCGCAATATTATTTAATTGCAAATATTTGTTTATTATTTTATACAATTCTAACAGATGGCGCTGTGTTAAAAGTACCAACGTTTCAGCTATCTACCTTTCACATAAGTTCTCCTACCATTTATCTTGAATAGTTTACTACTATGTAATATAACAAAAACCTTAGCCACAGCAACGCTTGGCCGGTCTGCTAGTATATAATATATATATATATATATTTCTGGAGTATTGATATTTAATGATACAATTAATAGGATAAAATAACTACTACTAATAACCTTACCTACTTATTAAATAATACTATGCGATATAGTAAATACGATAATTTCGAGAAAATATATATAATCAAGAAGTATACGTGCAAAATATATGCCAAGATGATGCTTAAAATCATACATTCAATTAGTTATTTAGTCCGCTTAGTTAAGCGGAATGCAATTTCTATGAACTTTTTTGTCATATTTGTTGTAAGCTTGGAATTACGCCGTATACAATCTTAACATTGAAATCGTAATTACCAAGTACTTTTCGATGAATATATAAAACCAGACACTTTTTAGTCGTTTTAAAGTCGCAAGCGTATCAGACGAACATTAGGATAATGTAACAGGCACTCGCATGAATGAGCTGCGTTGCTCACTGTACCGTGCTGTATCTAATTGTGGAACACTGTACGGGGTATCTGGAGCAGTAAAATGATTACCTTTTTTTTTTTTTTTTTTTTTTTTTTTTATTGTTGGGAAATCTATTTACTGACCCCCGCGCCGGGGCAACGATTTAAAAGTGGCGCAGGGAGTGTGGGAGTCAGTCCGTATGGTGCAATGGACACTACCCACTAAAACCCAACAGCCCCATCTGGTTACTATGGACGGTAGGCACGGTAACAGTTTCCCTTAATCCGTGCCTCCGTCATAAGTCTGCTGGTGAGCACAACTTCTGCGTTGCCCAAATACTGTCCTAAGGTCCCAGTGGAGTGCGTGCGTAATCGCGACGTCTCCTTCCAGGCCTTTTTTTGCGTTGAGGGTCGGCGTCTGGGTTACACTCCCGAACCCTCTCCGCATTCTCTTTAAGTGTAATGACGGCCTCACAGAACGCTTTGAAAGTGTTCCACGGACCGTCACTGTCAGCCTCCATCATAGCTTTCACTATAACTGGAAGCGACAGGTCCAAACCGAAGGTGGCGGTTAATAGGCTACGTTGAGAGCTCCACGCCGGACAAACCTCTAAAGTGTGTTGCGCTGTGTCGTCTGCGAAACCACACTCGTGACAGATGGGGGATGCCTCCCTCCTGGCAACCCTGTGAAGGTATCCACCGAAACATCCATGGCCTGTGAGAACCTGAACGAGTCGGTACGAGAGTGCCCCCCATCTTCTATTTACCCACAAGTTGAGCACTGGACGTATAGATGTAATTGTCCAGACTCCTGCCCTGTGATCTTGTAACTCATCCATCCATTTCTGAAGGACGGTCACTTGGGCTTCCCGTCTCCAGCTGTTTATGTGCTCAGGAAGGGGGTCGAAACCCCTACTTCTACTATCTGCCCTATGCCAATAGATCTTGGCTAGGGCAGCCGCTTCGAGGTGCCAGGGGGCAGTTCCTGCAATAACACACGCTGCCTCGCAAGAGACGGTGCGGTACGCCCTTGCCACCCTTATGGCCATCGCCCGTTGCGACTGTCTTAGAATCGCCCTGTTTTGAGCGAATAGACAATCGGCCCAAATGGGGCATCCGTAGAGGACCTTCGCCCGGACCACACCTGCAAATAACCGGCGACACCCCGCACTCGGCCCACCAAGATTTGGCATTAACCGGCAGAGTGCCATAGCCGTGGTAGCGAGCTTCGGGGCAAGTGCCGAGAAGTGATCCTTAAAAGTCCATCGAGAATCGAGGACTAGCCCGAGATACTTTAAAGTGGGGCTTACTCTTATGGGTACACCACATACGACCAATTGTGTACCGTCAGGAGGAGCTCGTCTTGGACCGTGGAAACAGACCGCCCCAGATTTCTCGAGGGCGACTTGGAGGCCAATGCGCCTTATTTGCGCCACAACCTGTGCCACCCCCGCCGTTGCGAGGATGCAAGCTTCTCTGTATGTACGACCTTTTGCAGTGATAAGTGTGTCGTCGGCATAACATATTAGGCTGACGCCTTGCAGATGTGAGCCACGAAGGACGCAGTTATATCCGATATTCCATAGGAGTGGGCCTAGAACAGACCCTTGTGGAACACCACACTCAACCCTGTGTTCCTTCCAACCTCCCCGGCCCGGGTAGATGACGGTACGGGCCGAAAGGTATGATCTTATCATGCGCCGGAGGTATACTGGCACGTCATGGAAGATTAAGCCGTCTATAATGGTATTCCAGGGAATGGTGTTAAAAGCGTTTGCTATGTCTAGTGACACCGCCAGCACCACCCCTCCTTGCGCGAGTGTCTCCTCGCAAACGTCTCTTAGCCTTGCAACGGCGTCGATGGTAGACCGGGCGCGCCGGAAACCGAATTGGGTATCGGCCAAATCCGGCCCGTCCGTTGCAAGGTGTTTTACTATGCGGGATGCTAGCACTCGCTCGAATAGCTTGCCTGCTTCATTTAATAAAACAATTGGCCTATAGGCCGATGGGGACTCAGGTGATTTACCCTCTTTCTTTAATAATACAAGTTTTCCCGTCTTCCAGCTACTCGGAAAGTGGCCGTTCTTTAAAATATGGGTTAGCAACTCCCGAAACCTCTCTTCCAGCCCGTTATTGAGGACATGGACCCAGACCTTCCCGTGAACACCATCTGGTCCGGGGGCTGTCTTTTTGCTCTGAAGCTTAAGTACTGCAACAGAGAGTTCCTCAGGCGTCACTTCTGGGACTTCCTCATCATAGTGGAGGTCGTCGCGAGATGTTGGATGCGAACTGTTAGCCGGGAATAGTGCGGATACTACCGTATCCAGGAACACCGGTTCTAGAGTGGTAGTGAGTGGCGGAAGCCAGGGGCGCAGCTTGGTCATCACTAGCCTATATGGCCGCCCCCATGGGTCTAGCTCTAAAGTTTGTAAAAGATCTTCCCAAGCTTTCTCTTTGGCCTCTCCAATTGCAATGCGCAAAGTTAATTTTGCTGCTTGGTATTCGCCGTAGCACCTTCTTTCTTCTTCCGGATCGTGTGGAGCAAGGCGTCTTCGACGTAATCGGGTGTAGCGACGTCGGGCAACTACACAAGCCGTCCGTAGCTGGGTGAGTTCAGGCGACCACCAGTACACTTGTCGGCGGGGCGGAATAGGGCGGATCCTTGGCATTGCAGCGTCGCTTATACGTCGCAAAGCCTCTCCGAACCATTGCACCTCTCTATCTGCTAAGATAGTATTTGGCTTAGGGCACCACGCCTCTGTCAAAGATGCCAAAGACAGGGAGTCAAAGTCCAGTTTTTTACGGGACCATTTTGGCCCTATTTCCGGTGGAGGCTGATTTGATCTACCAGTTGCTGGTGATAGCTGTTGATGGGGACTCACCAGGCACCGAATGTACCTATGGTCCGAAAGCGTTTCAACCTCTGTAAGTACACGCCAGTTGGAGACGCGATTTGCTAGTTCCGGGGATGCAAAAGTTACATCAACGATAGAACTGCCCTGCATTCGCACGCATGTGCGTTCCGATCCTCGATTCAATATCACCAAGTTGTGAGTGGCGATCCAATCAACCACCGCATCGCCACGGGCTTCGGTTACCGGAGAGTTCCACATAGACGACTTCGCGTTGAGATCCCCTGCAACAATAACATTTAATGGTCGAGCCCAGTAAAATGATTACCTAGTCTATCTTCACAGTACGAATAAGATTTTTTTAAATTTAGAATTTGGAATATTTTCTTTTTTTATACAACTTTTGTAATGTGCCAACAAAGAGGTTACTATACTTAAGTTGGCATTGGAAAAAATGGTCATACATTTATATAATTTAAACATAAGTTTGATTGATTTTTATATTTAGGTTGTAATAAACGATGTAGTCACAATAATTAATACAATAGTAAAAAAAATTATCAATTGATAATATTTTTTAACACTAAAATACTAATTTATCTATTAACTAGAAACTTTAATTGATCTTACCTACCAACTGTAAACCAAATCCCTTTGTTTGGGATCAGTCTCCTGCTAAATAATAAATAATGGCCCTTTTTCTCCTTAGTTAACAAATTCTTGGGCGTTTCAATGAAAACATTATGATGAAACTACGATATGTGGCACAGACTAATCGCCTATTTCTTGTTTAACAATCCACACACTCAAATCAAGAAAAATAATGTATCTTATAACTCATTTAATTACACTTTACATTAATTATTCTCAATCAAGTGTATAGCGCCTTGTTGAAGATGATACATTTTTCCATACTAAAGAAACAAGTGCCATTGTTGTCCCATAACATGTTCATTCATGGGTACATCACATATTCACATCCTTTCAATATTCTTGAAAGTATGTATATGTATATATATGTATATATATGTCATGTATATAAGTATATATATGTCAATTATGTGATGTCAGAATTATTGATTACCTACTAAGTAATAAATACAAATTTTTGAAGTGCATTCATTTTATTTGACCGATACCCTTGTTTCATTCCTAACTCTATGGACATATAACGGTCTACTATAAAGCCGACCAATCAGCGCGCGAGGTGCGTACCGTTTCACAATTTGAGGATTTCACTTCGATAGATTATAATCTACCGAATAATAATACGTTAAATTGTAAGCAGTACCTTGAGTTCACAATCTTTCGACAGTTATAATCTCGTGAGGTAGATTACAATCTAACGGTATTTACAATTTTACGTTAACATATATTAGTTTTAAATCTCGTCGATGACTTGGTGAATAGAAAAACTGAACAAAACTAAACTTCGTTTTTTCTCATTATGTATACAATAAATAAAATCAAACGATTGAAAATCATTCAATCATTAATCCTTGTGATTCAAACACAAACACAATATACATAACAAATATTGATCTCATCATCACCTTATTGCGGGAAATGAATGCAGAATTCAGGAAAAACAGTAAAAACCGGTTATAAACTTGCCGTATTGTAAATAGGCCGTAAAGGAAAATTGGCAAAGATAAGGCAATTGTACTTTGTAGGGATAAAGTGGTTCCTCTTTGAAGCAAATTATTAATAACTAGCTGACCGGGAACGTCGTTTTGCCATGTATGTGAGAGAGAGAGAGAGAGAGAGGTGAAAGTTAGGGGTTGTATGTATTTATTAATTCTGTATCATAAAAAAATAAAAACAGAAAAAAAATTCTAAAAATAAAAAAAAATATTTACGGGTGGACTACCCTTAACATTTAGGGGGATGAAAAATAGATGTTGGCCGATTCTCATAGATACCGGATAAGCACAAAAAATTTCATCAAAATCGGTCAAGCCGTTTCGGAGGAGTATGGCAACGAAAACTGTGACACGAGAATTTTATATTATTAATAATAAAAGCCTTAAATTACAAAAAATTAATATACAGCTTATACTTTTTTTTACTCTTGTTATCTTATATATTCTTTATCCTAGCTACCTTCAGTACCGTCGATCGGAACCCCTTCACGGGTAAAGGCCTCCTCCAGCTTTTTTCAACCGCCTCTCTCTCTGGATTTCTTTCTCTATTTGGAGCAAGTTATTTATTCCTAATTTAAATGGATTGTATTGACACTTATACTCTATAGCTCAATTGGTTACGATAAATAGTCCTTTGTGTTAAGTATGAATTCTTGAACAAAAATAAATTTTGCGTCATTTTGCGTTTTCTATAAAGTGTACTATGGTGAGTGTTCTGAATAATTGTTTGGTTTGATCCCTCCTGCCTCGTTTCATCACCATTCGAGCCGTATCAATTCAAAATTTCATCAACATAACCTTGATGGCTGGAATTCTTCCAAAGTTGATTTCAGAAGGCACTTTCTTTTGCAAACTAGCGAACTGTGGAATCGACTCCCGGTGGGGGTTGCCTGAGAGATACGACCTCCACATATTCAAGGTTATAGTGTACCCTCAAAGGCCAGCAACGCACTCACTAATTATGGGTGTCAACTAAAGTCAGCTCTAGGAGTATGGTTATACTGTTGTAGGTTTCGCCGATGTTAAAGAAATAACAGTTTTGTGTATTTTTATGATACAAATGTTAATATCTTAACATTATACACGCAAGATAAACTATTACTTATTGTGTCTAATATAAATGTATGTGATTAAATAGGTTTTTATGCATCTGTAAATATGTTATTCTATGATAGTTTCCCCCAGGCCTAGGCCCGATCCCCAAGCACTACTGAAATAAGAGGGTAGTTTACAACGCATGAGGGAAAACTTTACGTGTTCTTTGTGTTACCCTTTATTTGGGGAAGCAAAGTGCTGAAAAATAGGGTAAATTAATTGAAATTGCAAATACCTGAATCGAGGAAATGTGTATTGAAAACACTGAAAGCCTCTTTGTCTCAATAGAACGTCATAAACTGCCCTTCCCTTTTGTTGTGGGTAGGACTTTCATTCTAGACTGGGTAATTATAGGAATACCTGAGAGCATTATAAAATACAAACGTGGCATGTTAGATACTGGATCAAATTTGAATTTTTGTATAGGTATGAATGGAATTGTTTTCAATGATAAACGCCAATTAATACATGCGTACTATATTTCAGTCCAAATTTTGTATGCAATAAGTAAATAATAAAAGGTACACAGGCACAGAGACGAAATATTTTAAATTTGCTTCAATATTTTATTCATACATTTTAAATATTATTTTTATTACTATGTAGTATGTTTAGAATACTGTATACAGTGCACTATAGTGTATATTAGTGTGTTGGAAATAATTATTAATAAATTATTCTTCAAGTAAAGTTTATAGTATAACTTTCACAACAATCAATCAATCAAAATTATTTATTCATATAGGGTAACACAATGTACACTTTGAACGTCAAAAAAGAAATATACATTAAATTTACTGCCAGTTCTGAAATCAAGGGCGTAGCACGGAAGAGAAGAACTGGCAATAGACTCTCCGCCACTCTTTTTAATCGCCAAGTTTCTTGTACACAATGTTTGTAAGGATCTGCTACCATTACACCATGTTCCACATGACATCTTAAGTAATGAATAGCAATAGGCTTATGTGGTTTTCATTGGTCCCAATAAGAACTGTGACTCTTAGCTAAGACACTGTGTTAACACGCCTTGTAACAATCTTTATTTTAGCCGAAGCCTGATGATTTTTGTATTAAGTTCATTATGTAAGGTTAACATACGTTTTTAATATTGTGCTTACTGCCATTTATCTTTGCATCTCAGGATAAAGGAATTCCCTTCTTAAATCATGTCCAGAACCCAACAGTTATACTCATAGTACTGTGATAGATTAATTGTAAATAGTTTATTATAAATTAAATTAATTGATTATAATTTTATCTATATCGAACCGTGAATCATCTTAAGTCTGTAATCAAGGTTCAAAGAACCAATTAATCATTTAGAAAGCTACAATTGAATGATTCGTTTCCATTTAAAGCTAGCAATTACTAACATGGGGACAACTAATTAAGCAAAGGGTCCAAAGTTCATTTAAATTTTACTTTGATGCGTCCGGTCAACTCATTGAATATGTATTTAGAAATAAACGATTTTCCGTTTAGTAATTGGTCTATTTTCTCAACGTGATTACTATTGGAGTGGATTAATTAAAAATTGCATTAATTAAGTACGGTTAACTAGTTTTTATTCAAAACATTAACATTAATACTTTAGAATGGTATTTAGGTATTTGGAATATTCTGTACTAGAAGTTGCGATAGCCACACTGTTCGCGATGTTTGTGTATCCAATTCAGATGTATATTATAGTAATGATAATAAGCCGCATATTTAGTTCAAATTTACAATAGATTTTTGAAGTTTATTATTATTAACTATTTATGAGTTAGTATTAAAGTAAAAAATAAGTCGACACAAAATAGCAAAAGCATTGTGGCATATAAGAAACTAGATCAAATTTTATGTTTTGTTAAATATGTATACATGGAATTTCTTTTACTGATAGACTCAAATTAATTTCTAAGACCTTAAGAAACAAAGACCTAAGACCAAATTTTGTATGAAATAAGTATCGCAATACAGCAAGCATGGACGAGCTTTTGGGCGTTTAAAGAAGTCATAAAAATAAGAAAACAAGCATAGTAATTTAAAGAAAGGCGTTCAATATTTATATTATACCTGTACTTACATATGGATCTCAAACTTGGGCGCCCACTAATGCAACCAAACATACTCATTGGTCTAGTGGTTAGTACCCCTGACTGCGAATCCATGGGTTCCGGGTTCGATCCCCGGCTGAGACGAACATCGATGTGATGAGCATTTGGTGTTGTGCTTAGGTCTTGGGTGTTTAAATATGTATTTATATGTCTATCTATCTATAATATGTATGTATATCCGTTGCCTAGTACCCATAACACAAGCATCACCAGCTTAGCATGGGACTAGGTCAATTGGTGTGAATTGTCTTTAAAAAAAAAAAAAATACAAAGCTACATACAGGTGTGTCAAAGAGCGATGAAACGACATATGATAGGGAAGAAAAGAATAGACACAATAAAGAATACAACTTTAAAAAGCAACTAAGGTAACAAATGCAATAATAAAAAAAACTAATATGTGAAATGGGCATCTGGCAAGAGGAACAGAAAAGTTGAGCAAAAAAGTAACAAGTAATCTGGTGCGTAGGGTGGCACAGGCGTTTCACGTTACGTCAAGCGAAGTCGTTGCTTAGAAGATAAAGGAAGCTGGAAACTAAAACGCTTCAACAAATGCAAAATGAGACTTCATGTTACTATAGTATTAATGAATAACTGAAATTTATTACTATTGTAAATAAACTAATTGTACTGTAATTTTTGTAGCATAAAAATTGATCTATTCTTAATCTAGACAATATTTTTAATGAAAGATATTTCTGCAAGTGCAAGTCACATTCCAGACATGAAATTGTTTCCAGGAATTCTTATTCAAAGAGAGATTCCTAAGTTTAATGCCTCTGGAGAATTTCTAAAGGTGAATTTCAATTACAAACCCTCTTCGAAGTACAAACAAGAAATTACACCTTAATTACGATTTGATTGAACTATTTGTACAATCAAAATATAATTACTTGGACATTGTAATTACTTTTTGATGGGACTTTGTTAAAACTTAGTTATTAAAAATTGATTTCTGTAAAATTTAAATTTATTTAATGGCAAATTAATCTAATTGGATTCTTAGTAGGAGTAAAGATAAAAATATATATAATAATGATTTATTATTCTATTTAACATAGTAATACTATTTTTTGTAACTGCAATTATTGTAATTTTGCAACGCAGCATTAATTGTGATTCAAGATTCCTTAAATCAGCATTTAAGTTTTTTTGATGTTTCATTTTGTAATTGTACAAGTCTACATTGCTATCAGTAATAGAAAGACCTTTATAAGATCCTTGATGACGCCAACATCGTCCAATTTATAAATCTCAAGTGGTTGGAACATGTGCACCAAATGGCAGACGGTACCGGAAGGTACTTACAACCGAGTGGCAAGAGAAAACCCGGTAGACCGAGGTTGTGTTGGTGGGATGGTGTTGTCAAGTACGATACAATAGGGGTTCAAAGTTGGACGCAAGAAGCACTAAATAGATTGCGATGGTGAAATGTACTGGAGAGGCTAAGGCCCACAAGGGTGTAGCCATTGATGATGATGATGATTGTTAAAAAAACAAACTATTAATAAATTAAATAATAAGTTCTCAGTCTTTGGTAAGTTGTGAAGATATGACCGTAAAGAATCATGTAAAGTAAAATTTAAAAAAGTAAAATACCATGTAAGACAGTCGTATACCTGCTTTTACATATTACTAGCTGACCCGGCAAACGATGTTTTGCCATGTATATTATTTCTAGGAAACATTTTTTTAGTTCCATAAAAATAATAACTGCTAATAAAATGTAGAGGGGTGAAAATTAAAAAAAGTTAGGGTTGGACAACACTTAACATTTTGGAAATGAAAAATAGATGTTGTCCGATTCGCAGACATAATCAAAATTTCACGAAAATCGGTCGAGCCATTTCGGAGGAGTTTCATTACAAACACCGTGACACGAAAATTTTATATATAAGGTTTAAAGCGTCTTTAGATTATAAGGAAGACTAAAACAATTAAAGAGATCAATCTAGTCTAAGACATATTTCAAGGGAGTGCAATTGGATTAATTTTTATTCTAAATAATTACTCTTTTTCTTTGCTCTGCTCGTTGTTAACAAGAATAATAGCATTACCCTAAAACATGAAAGTTTTCAACTCGAAAAAGCCCATTATTTCTTGCAAAAACATAAAGCTTTGGAGTGTCCGAAAATTAAACAAAACTCAAACTCATTTCGCGTTAAGTCTCTGTATCAGAGACACCTGACTGGAACATCGCCGTAAAACGTAATTAATCAAAAAGTTTTTATTTAGGGGGGGGGGGGGGGGGGGGGGTTTCCCCCACAGCCGAATACCACTCCGTTTGGGGGAATCGCTAATTTGAAACGAAACTTTGAACAATATTGCATTGGTTTGTTTGTTAAGACGAATTGTGATGGATAAGAAGCTTTGATGTAATAATAAAGTTTGTCACTCTAAGCTTTCAGATAATTAGACAAATATATTTTTTATTATTTAAAAGCTAATAAGACTTTGAACTTGACTTTGACTTTGAAGGTTCTTGAAAATGTTCTTATTTAACAAGTACTAATAATAAAAAAAGGTGGATAGAAGAAATATAAGCGGTAGCAAGAAACGAATGGAGAACGAGAGCCATAGACAGAGACCTTTACCCGTGATGGGGTTCCGATCGACGGTACTGAAGGAAGCTAGGATATAGAATAACAAGCAGAAGAAAAAAAAATTTAAAATAATCTAAGCTGTGTATTATAATTTGTTTTTGTCATGTGAAAATAAAACGGACTTTATTAATAATAATAATATAGCCTTTTATTCAGGTCGACTTAGGTACACACATAAACATAGTTCATTATATTAAATAGGTATTAGAAGGTTGAAAAAACTATTATAATATTTGGATCTTGCTTGATCTTGCAGATCTGTTTGCCAGTCGTCCATATCTTCCACTCTGTTCCACATCACTCCTGCCACTTGTCTGATGGCGTCATCCCGACTTTTTTGTGGTCTTCCTCTACTCCCTTTGCCTTCCCTAGGGTACCATCGCGTCACAATCAAGTACTAATT
The DNA here is from genome assembly GCF_905475465.1 of Pieris napi. Taxonomy (NCBI): domain Eukaryota; kingdom Metazoa; phylum Arthropoda; class Insecta; order Lepidoptera; family Pieridae; genus Pieris; species Pieris napi. The sequence goes on from NC_062254.1 coordinate 10,315,187, forward strand.
GCCTAAAATCCATAAGAAAAACCAAGAATGTCTTTTGAAGAAATATCTCGCTATTTTGTGTGGTAACCCAAATGTGTAATCCAGTAGCGCTACAACCCTATACGGTATTGACTCCAAATTTTATGTGTGGATTTTATGGTCTTGGATTAAATTCCAATCTATTATAATAAAAATTGTTAGGACAACTACGACTTCTGTCTGTCTGTCTGTTCATATAAACAGTTGGTCTAAGATCCCGGTATTCAACGACCTTCACCGAGATGCTTATTTAATGAAACGTATTTTATATTTAATTTAATATGTCAATAAATATAATCCATATGGGTTGCCTAGTAAATTTCAGTCCAGAGTATTTTAATTAATACTAAAAAAAAAATATTTTTTTAAACATTTCACCGGTATGATTATTAGATAAATTCTATACCAATCGAAAGTATGAAGCCCATAGAATATGCAAACGTTAGGTTGTTTTTAATTAATTAATTATTTATGTGTATATTTTTTATGTGACACTAAAGTATATATACATCTTTAGTAAAAAATAAAGTTATAGTGATATATAATACTACCCTGATTAAAAATATTGATTGAAAAAAATTTAAAAAATTTACTACATGCAAATTATAAAAAAAATATTTTTTTTTAATATTAAATATGGATTATATTTATTGACATATTAAATTAAATATAAAATACGTTTCATTAAATAAGCATCTCGGTGAAGGTCGTTGTATATCGGGATCTTATACTAAGTTATATACAAACTTAAGAAACAAAGTGAGATTATCTCAGAGCAGAGGCTTAGATGATATTAATATTCGCAAGAGCGTCCGCAGGTGTATCCAAACTTACTGAATAACTTGACTATTGTCTTTATGTCACTGGCGTCATGCCAAACTGTTTTGATAAATGTTATTATGTAGACACTATCAAGGGATAAATAAATTTCTTAAAAAATACTGCTGCTGAAAAACGAATTAAATAATTAATTTACGAATTATTCATGGTATTGTTCTAAGATAATTAAATTTTTTGAGTAATTTATGTATATGTCACCGTAAAATTGTAAACACCGTTAGATTGTAATCTATCTCGCGAGATTATAAACTGTCGAAAGACTGTGAACCTCAACGAACTGCTTACAATTTAACGTATTATTATTCGGTAGTTATATGAAATTGTTGGAAAGTAAAATTAATCTGTAATTGACCAAAGAAGTTTGAATGATAACTAAGTTAGTGTAGTACAATCTACCGAATAATAATACGTTAAATTGTAAGCAGTAAGCTGAGGTTCACAATCTTTCGACAGTTTATAATCTCGCGAGATAGATTACAATCTAACGGTGTTTATAATTTTACGTTAACATATACAAGCTATAAAGATCCTATTTGTAACGTTTTTTGGATGTCTATATATACAGGGTGTGCCGTAATGAATGTATGAAATGGTACCTGCTGGTACGCAGTTCCAAGAAATATGTTTAATTTTTTTTAATCACTCGGTTTTAGAGATATGCGACATTTTCACAATGTCACACTTTCCGGTCTCTAGATACCTATGTGTAAATATATATGTGTATATAACGATCCGAGATCATCTAGTACATGGTAGGAGGAGCTATGTCGAATTGTAAACCTTCTCATCCGGACTTCTTAAAGTAAAATTATAATGACGAAATGTCGATATCCAACGCTTACTTAGTAGGTTAGTGTGAGTTAAATCGTATGTACATACTGTGGCTGCGCTTCGATGAAATACTGCGTTATTAAGATCATAAACTCAGTACATATGAATAAAACGGATACAGGTCCGAGATTTCTACAATATTTTTCTTCGGCAAGTAAGTGTTTTCATTTTGTTCATAACGTATGTGCTCCTATTTCGCCTAGTTGAGTCTAGCTCTATTCTATAGTCTTGAGCTATGTTACGGTTCAAGTTCCTTACAAGTATAATGTAAATTTTAATAATTGGTGATTAGATATTGACGATTCTACAGCCTTGATTTAAATTGTAACCTATTAATATAGGTTATTTAATTTAGTTATAATTTTTAACCATCAAGAATAATTTTTCCATGTTTCCAGTAATAAGATCCAATAAAAAAGATCATTATTAATAAATATGATAACAGGATTCATCAGATCTTCTGTGTCACTCACGACACCACCAAAAATGCTCAAGCCAGAGAGAGATGGAGTCCATTGGATAATAGGTCCTTAAAAAGAAAAAAAAAATTTATTTATTTTAAGTGTGTGTATATTTTGTAAATGTTTCAAGGAATAAATGAGGCTTAATCATTATTATTTTATTACTATTATTGTAAGTATTATTATTATTATTACCATTACCATTATTCAAATTCACAGTCGAGACAGCGCTATGTATTATTTCTTCCTGGACAGAGCAGATGTTCGTTGCATATATAGACCAATCGATTAGCACAGGCTTTGAACTTATACCTTAGCGGGTGATTACTAGGCATACCATAAAAATACATTCTCAATATAGTCGCACAAGTCATATAATTTAATTGCAACATTTACAATATTCTTAACATAGTAATAATAATAATAAAAATTGAAAAATGGAAAATTAAACCAAATTTAAAAGTTTGTTCCCTGTAGCAGTGTACCTTTAACGCTGGCAGCCTCGCTGTATTGCGATACTTATTCGTTGAGCGAGTAAAGCACCAGCTCCAGGTACCTACTATCTACCAGGCGCCAACTTTAATAAGCGCCTGTGCAGTTGAACCACTCGATATAGTTAATTAATTTTAACAAAAAAAAAAAACAACAATCCATTTGTTTTCGAATTAATACCGTCGGAAACATCTGACGTATAATCGTAGGGTAAAAACACCAATTACCGGCCAGTTGGTGATTGACGTTCGCCCCGGAGCGAAAGTGCTTTGTCCGGGAAATATTTTTTTCGCAACCCTTTTGTATTGCCGGCGATTAGGAAAACTTTTGTCTTTGTTTCTTTAAAGATAACGAGAGCATTGACGCATGTTTACGTGTACTTATTATTCTTATTTTAAATCATTATGTTTTGACATTTTTCATGTTAATTTGATATAGCTGATTATACTGATTTGATATCAATTATTCATCCAATGTCCCGCTGAAACAAGACGGGTAATGGGTAATTTAATAATTAAAAATATTAATATTGTATGAAATATGAAATTAAAAAAGCGCGTGCGTACAAAATACACTAAAGGGAGGGAACAAGGAAGATATGTTATTAAATTAATGAATTTAATTATCATTAAATATTTAAAGTGTCAAAAATTATTACAAATAATAAATTTAATTTTTTAAACTTATTTCTTCAATAATAATAACATATGGCATTTTAATTTACAATTCGTCATTTGAGATTTCAAAAATATTTTTTTGCAAAAAATATAAAATACTAATATTTTATAAGTTCTCTTTACGAAATTTTAATATTTAAAATATATTTTGTATAAGGTAATTCACCCTTCTCAGTCTCTCAATCGCTCTCCCCCTTTTCTTCGACAAAAACGCTGCACATCTTGGTGACGTTTACGTAAAAAATTACCCTCATGCACCTAAAAAAGTTTCACTTCAAAATCTAAAATTTCATGATTTTTTATGAGATTATATAAATGTACAAAAATATTTATAAAGATTATTGAAGGTGTAATACAGGTTTTTGTTTGTTGTTGTTGTTTGTTTGCCCCCTATTATATAAAGAAAAAAATAAGCTGATAAGGTTTTTATTTGTAGCTCAATGACCTAATTCCATATAATCAAAAAAACATATATCAGTCGATTCAAACATGAATACTATCCGCAACCTACACAAAGGCACTTCCACTCAATAAAACAAAAGAAAACCAAAAGGATTGTTTCAAGTTACACGTCAAAACTCACTTACGTTGTTTTTCCAGTGTCCCAACGGGTACCTACGTTACGGTGATTTTAACTGTCAAACTTCAGATGCGACTATCTTTGCCGGGCCCTTGGGAGTACTTCAACTGCTTTTGTAAATTATGGTGTATGGTAGAATGGTTTTATTTGTTTTAGAGACATTAGGGTCATTATGAGATTAAAAAGTTTTTTTTTGGCAAAAGAGCCTCCGAGACGGCCCCTGCATCTATAGCCCATGGGTTCCTATTAAAGACTTATTACCTTTTTTATCAATTTACTTATACCTCTTCCCTGCCACGGAACGAACTTTAGTATAGACATCTATTTACTTTAATTTGTTGGGACTATATATATATTTTTTTAATAGAAAAAACGGGGGCAAACGGGCAGGACGGTCAATGCTAGAGGGCTCGCGAGTGCGTTGCTGGCCTTTTAAGAATTGGTACGCTCTTCTTTTGAAGGACCCTCAGTAGAATTGGTCCGGAAATACTTCAGTGGGCAGCTCCACATTGTGGTGCGCGGCAAAAACTGCCTTAAAAAAAGCTCAGTTGTGGAACGTCAAGGTGATACAGGTGGAATTTCTGCCTCGACGTCCAATAATGCAACTCAGCTGCAGGTACTCCTCGAACAATTATTCCATGGGATGCCGAACCATCATCAATAACAGGCTGCAAAACTGTCATTTTTATTTTTGCTGAAGTATATATATTTTTTTTTAAAGACAATTCACACCAATTGACCTAGTCCCATGCTAAGCTGGTGAAGCTTGTGTTATGGGTACTAGCCAACGGATATACATACATGTTATATATAGATAGAAATATAAATACATATTTAAACACCCAAGACCTAAGCACAACACCAAATGCTCATCACATCGATGTTCGTCTCAGCCGGGGATCGAACCCGGGACGCATGGATTCGCAGTCAGGGGTACTAACCACTAGACCAATGAGTCGTCAGTATATGAACTATCTCTTCGCATAGATTCTGTGTTAGCGGTATGTGATTAACTGGGGCAACGAAGGTTTTGTCATAGCCACATTTATCTTCTGCTTTAGTTGGTACATGGATACCCCATACGCCGGACAGTCCAGCAGCACGTGCAGTGTAATTTATTACATTATATGAATGCCCTAAGAGTACTAACGTACTTAACGTTGGTAACTCATTACACGATACAACAAGGAGATTTATTTATTTTATTTATTAACACTTCGTTGCAGAAACAATTGACATAATTAAATGAAAAAGGAGTGCAAGTGTCCATGGGCGGCGGTATCACTTAAACCTGATTCTCCCGTTTTCCCGCTATAACATAAAAAAAAGAAAACTTTAATCATGATACATTTGAATTTGAACGATACTTGTACCAATATTGTCGAGTATTGAAGGTAATTGATTATTTATGCTTTTTAAATACTTATTTCACTTGTTAAGCGTACACACTTAAATTTAATACTATAGAGCAGTTAATTTAATACTTAATACACTACACAGAATGGGTAATGCATTCGATTTTTACTGTACTGATACACTTAGTTATTTATTTATTTCGTAATCCTACAGCTAACAAAAATTATATACAATAACAAACAATTACACTGAAAATGCAGCCAGAAATGGAATACATAATTTTTAACTACAAAGATTTACAAAAAGAAAGGAACAACAAAAATTATTGAATACATTTACGAGTGGTACCTAATTTCTATTAACTTTACATCTTTTTTATTATGTGTTATATAGTGTGTTATAAAAATATGTTATGCCATCATAAGCAGTACGCAACAAACAAGTCGGAAGTTTTTTTTATATTTTTTTATACAAGTCTTTATCTTGCAATCAGTCAGCTAGACTATGAGCAGATGTGTTGAGAGCTGTTAGACGTTCAGAGCAAAATCTCCATCGAGACTGCTCCTCTCTTTCAACCGTGTTTATCAAGACTTAGGATTTGTCGCCTTTTAAGCCTATTTATTAGGTCCGGTATGGTTAGTTGCGTGGCAAGCTTATTAGGATGCATTTCTAGCCTTTTTCTGTATTTCATACTCCAGGTCTTGATCTCCTCTTTGACATTCCTGATTTTGAGGTGCTCATGAATCTCCGATGTTTTTATAAACCACGGACAGTTGGATATTTATTTCAGACAACAAACAAGTCGGAAGTTAAAGAAATATTTCTATGTATCATTCGACCGTGAGGAAACCGGCATGTCTAACCAAAAATACGTCAGGCACGAACAAAGGCACGATATCAAAACGTATAAAGGGTTATACATATATAGGAATAATACCTTTGTAATAACGCACATGGCGTTAATTTGTCAGACTCAATACTACACAAAGATCGTTTAACCAAAGATCAAAGGGAACCGTACCCAATAATTATATACTTCCAATACATGGAAGATACAATACGCCGAGCGGCCTTGATAATTTGATATTAGCTCGCAAGTACAATATCGAAATCCTATTACGGCAGCTTATGGGGAAGTTCAGCCTATATCAGACATTACATCCTTATTCTGAATAAGCTATAACTTGATAATTTAGTATATGAATCTAAAGGCAACCTTGTTTTGGCCTCATAGCCTAGCGGTCTTATTAAGTGGCAGCTAGGTGAGGGGTACCGGGTTCGATTCCCGGTTCGAGGTCAAGTTTTAATTTAATTTTAATTTGTTCTCGGCCTTTGGGAGGGTTGTGCGGTACCGGGCGAGTGCCTAAACCGTACATGGAGGACATGGTCGAATTTCTAAGGCAAAAAGCACGAATTATAAAAATCTAATACTTGACGCTGGAGAATGCACAAACCGTGCCAGAGCCATAAAAAAAAAACCTTGTCGGGAAAATTTTCAAAACAGCCTCTCCCTTTAAAAGAAAATGAAGAGGGGAAATATGGGCATACCTATGGTCTGACGAAGAGAAGAAGCAGACTAGCCCGGGAACGAACAGAATGGACAAAAATAATGCCGATGTCAGAAGGTTTTCTATTATTGTCATTTTGTGTGTGTCTGAGTGTGTATTTTGTTAGTAATAAATGTTATGTATCTGTCTTTGTGTAAGGCACCCTTACTATAAAACTGGTTGCAAAAGAATTTTTTTTACCGATAATTTATAATGGTTTGTAAATATCGGCCAGAGAATAAAGGCTTTAATATTTGAAAGGAAACAGATACAGAAATCTAGTCATGAAGTAGAGGTTAGTGCCATTAGTTTCTGTATTGCATATCCACCTTCGTAACATACATAAACTATTAACACATTTTTGTACAAACCTAATGGTTAGTTGGTTAGTAAATAGTAATCTAGCTTAGCAACTTAGACCAATTGAACAAAATACGGATTATCGATCTGAATAATCAAAATATTAATAAATAAATATTGTTATTAAACATAAGTACGAACTTCTGAGTTCACAAAACAAAAAAATGCGTCTTGGTAAGGTAAAAAAATTGGTAAGTTGTGTTTAAAAAAATAATGAATGATTATTCATTCCAATTCGACTGCTAAGCGCTGGCCTAGTTTTAACTATATAAATTCATTGCTATTAAATAAGATTTGATTCATAATTTAGATAAAATAATCTGGAAAACTGTATATTTGATTGTTATTATTACTAGTTCATTTTTGGAATCATTCGTCTTAATTGTATAACCGATAGAAAAATAATAAGTAAAAATATTACTGATTTATTAATAACGGAGTAAGTATCAGAATAGGACTTTACTACAAAGTAACAGATAGCCCTTGCAAGACGATTTCAGACGTCTGGGTGGAAAACCTCCAAATCCCATATCCAATAGGCTTTGATATAATAGAAAATGTATTATCCGTGTGGGTTTTAACACCAAGTTGGAGTATCGTTAGAAGTTAGAGGATTGGGAATCATCAGTGTTAACCTTCACAAGTCACAACATATGTTTTAGATATTTTAGTCATAATAATATGTACAAATAGTCCGTGTTGGTTATTAAAAAACTTACATCTTTTTTAAAATTCCCTTGTAATTATGAGGTCAACAAAAAGAGGAAGTAAATTTACCTAAACGTAAGTTATTTAACTTATTCATAACAATTATGGTACGATAACGCAAATACTCGGATATATCGCCTATTTTACTAAAACGAATGTCAAAAAAATCTTTAATAATTAAATTATAAACTTTATAATACGTCTATTTTGAATAAGTTTTGATTTCATATGTATACTTTATTGTTCGTATTAATTTGATTATTTTCATAATAGAGCAGTTTTCTCAGATCTGATTGGATTTGTATGTCTTCAAAATTAACTTGTGTGTTCGCTAATAATACCCTTTGTATTAAGTAATACCAGTAAAGCTAATACAATCTATTTTTTTTAAATATAAACAATTTTTAATATTGACATGGGCACTTAAGCTGTTTTTAGGTTAGCTAATTAAGTAATAACGTAACAGAGATGGTCCCTTAAGTTGGGACTGAATAAATTAACCTACTTGGTATTACATGGATCTCAGAACTTTATATTGTAGAAGAGTTGCAAGACTTGTTTTGAACAGTTATGTTTCTGACGGCATCTCGTTTCTCATTTGTAGATAGTCCTACTTTTATTAATTCTAGTATTACATATATAGGTATACTGCAGTGAATGGCAAATGTTACTATGTAATACTTACTGTTGGTGTAGAAAACTGGATCGAAAATACAAAATATTTTTTTTCCTTGATTTATACACTAATTGTATTTTAAATTTTAATCTTGGCACTTCAAGTTTCTGCTATGTATGTCTTAATCTAATTTCTGCTAGAAGTGCCTTAAAGTTTTGAGTGAGTGATTGAGAGAAAACATTAAGAAACTCTGACTAGTTATAATTCTTGATTATATTTAACCCCTCCCGGCTTATCTAAAAAAAAAATTTGTTTTGCACCTTCAACTAATTCCGTAATCACAAGCTTTGCTTTGTATCAAAGCTACGATTAAATTAAGGAATATAGGTACAGATTTATAACTAAAGCTTAATTGAAAGTTCAAGTTGTGTTAGCAGGGTATTTCGAGGGATTACTTCACTTTCCCACAGAGTAGGTATTACACTATTAATCTGTACATAACTTAGTGAATAAATTATTACAAATCATCTACATAATATGTTATATCGACCATTTGCCCATTTGCATTTATTAGATATATCTTTTAGTTTTTCTGGTTTTATTTTAAAAACTAAGGACTTCATTCTCAATCATTAAATTTGATACCACCGTATAATTAATTGTCTTTTGACAAATGGTTCTGTTTCTTCACAGTGCCCCCGTTTGCCAAGATTTAGTACGAAGTAAGTAGGGATTATATTTTGAAGGACCTAATATATAAAAATATAGTTTTCTAGACCGATTGATCTTCTATAGGAGTCTCCCTGGAACTTCTTTTCTCCAAAGAAGGTAAGTCGAGCAACGTAAATTCTACGTAACATCCAATACAGAACACATGATTGTATTTTTAATAATTAAATGATTATTATTATAAATGTACTTGTAAGCAAATTCTTTTGTTGATTAACTTCTTAGGCATGTTATAATCACCAACAGTGTCACCAGGTGATGATTGTGTTTAAATTCCAGAAAAAAATATTAATGAAACTGATGTAATATAATATGTATATTGTCTACTTCGCAGGGTATACAGGACTTCAAACGGACAAATAAAAAAATAATAATAAAAAATAATCAATTATTATTATTATACATACAAGTACACGCGGATATATATTAATCTTCAATCGTTATTTAATAACAATAATACAACGCAATCTCCTCGGATACATTTGGGGAAATCTCAATACCAAATAATTCAGATCGAATAAGGAATTTGATGACTCTATCAAAGCTTAACAGATCGCTCGACAAGTCGCCCGACCAGTTGCATGAACACTTCCGAATTTAGTCAACAAATACCTATTTGCTGGAGCTTTGGAAGTTTGTCATTTCGTGTACATGACGGAGGGTTAGTTCCGATTCGTACTGTGCCTGTTATATTAAATTATTATAATCAAAGCACTTCTATAAATACAGTTATTACTCAGTGGTGCCCTGGCCCAATATACGCCCGTTACTCCCAGAAAAATTATTTAATCAAATAAATAAATATATGTATTTAAAAGCATTTTTTGTTTCACTAACGGTGACGTATGAAAGTGTATATATAATAAATGATATTTGATTATTCGTCTTGTGACTCAAACACCTAGGTAACACATTATATTATTGAACCTTTTTTAGTTGTAACTTTCCCTAAAATTGTAAAATAAAACTTGGCCTTGTTAAATGTACAAAGCTAAGAGTAAGGATATAATAACTTTTGGACAGGCTTAGGGACCACTTAGGAACCACTAATGATGGCTGAAGCTGTCACTTCTTAGTCGTTCAAAGGCACACGAAGGCTTCAATAGCTAAAAACCATTCTATACTATGCTTACAGGAGCTTAATCGTTTATTAAAACCTAAACATAACAATCAAATGAGCATTTACACACCCTGACCTACATAGTAGTAATTAAAAATAAAAAAAATAATAAAAAAAATAATAAAAAGAAAATTAAAACAAATTTAAAAAGTTTGATCCCTGTAGCAGTGTAACTTTAACGCTGGCAGCATTTCCTCTCTGTAGTGCGATACTTATTCGTTGAGCGAGGAAAGCACCAGCTTACATAGTTTTTCTTCGTTGTGCGAATTTTCTGTCTGATCTCTTGTTTTTACGCAATTAACTAAACAGCATAAAACAAATGACAAGCTAAGGTCAAAGTCCAAATCTGGAAAACGATTAATGCGTAAGCTCCAACTGGAACAAAATGAAGGGTGTGAGAGGGAGGCTGTAGGAACGCGAACGATATTAATTATATTACACGGCTGTGACGGCGACAACTTTCCGCGGCTTTATTAACTCTCACTACCTTGTAATTGTGAAACGATCTATGTGCCTATATCCAGCACATTATCCTTTAAAAGTTAATTACTAAAGCTTTTTTGCTGTAATGATTGCAATTAATTAGAAGCATTTAATATGTATTTCTTTATTGGAATTAATGAATGGGTTTAAAACAAAACCCATACATTAATTCCCTTAAAGAAATACCTCACTATAACGAAATCTCTCAATAATAAAAATGCTCGGTCCCTTGAAATTCGCTATAAAGAATGTACACTGTAATTAACTAATTTTCTGCAAAGAATAAAGAATTTTCACATGGATTTTATAAGCACCTTAGTTTTTTTAGGATCGGTTAAATGTATATATCAGGTATATTTTTATGTAACAGGGGGCAAATGGGCACGGAAGCTCAGGTGTTAAGTGATACCACCGCCCATAGACACTTTTATTGCCAGAGGGCTCGCAAGTACGTTGCCGGCCTTTACTTCGCTTTTAATAAATAAATAAAAATGTGTTTATTCATTTTAAGTACATATGCATTACAATGTGTAAGATTTGGGATTTGGATAATTTTAAATTCCTTAAAGTATATTTATATATAACTAGCTGACCTGGCTAACTTCGTCCCGCCCTACAACCTTATAAAATCGTTGTTACTTTAATTTAACTTATTTTAGGATTTCATTAATGTTAAGTATTACATTAATAGAACTTTTTTCCAAATACAGAAATGTTTTATTGCTTGCCATTGCGAAAGAAGAATGGCAGTTTTACACAATACGCATCTTCTCTCTAGCGTCAATATGGCGATACTGCATGTTAAGCACTTTCTGATATCCAACATCTTTTGATCAGGATCAAAGCATGGTTATTATTTATGCATCTCCTCATTCACCTCAAGATCGGAATTTCTTGAACTGACACGAATTCGACGTAAAATTATGCGTAGTTTTGTCAACAGATGGCACCATATGGTTTTTGCATTCGTAAAATTAATTAATTAATTATTAATTATTATTCGATAACTTATCCGATATTTTATTGCTTATTCTGCTATTCGGGACGGAAACAAATCCAACAAATCAAAAACCATGGCAATCGGTCCAGCCGTTCTCGAGTTATAAGTGTTGTAACAAACACGACTTTCTTTTATATATATAGATTTAATTACATGTTTTATTTTATTTTTGACTTTTCAACTGTTTTCAACACGCCTGAGTGCATGATAAGTGTGCTGGTGCAAATGTGTGAGTGAGTGTGTCAGTGTGTGAACGAATAAAGTGTGTACTTACTGATATGAGAAGCCTATTTAATTTATAATGACGTAAAATCGTAAAAAGCTATTTGAATAGAATTTGTTACTTGACGAATATCAATCTTAATTTCCGTCTTCGCAAACACCAATACGGTTTTAATTAAAAAGTTGGGCCTCTTGTATTAAATAGGCGACTTTGGTTAATTTCACCCTCCCGAATTGCTTTTGAAAACACTTTCAACTTTGTATTACTTAATTATTCAGAACTAGCAACCAGCCCTGGTTTCGCACCTCAAATATATCTTGAGCAGTTACGATTATTTGTATAGGCTTATAATAAGGTCACCTGAAGAAGTGTTGCTTTTTGTTATGATTTTATAGGTTTCTATAATTGTACCACAATGAACGGTTCGGTGGGAGTTATAAACCAATTTAAACAATAAATAGTAATCCTCGATGTATCCTTGACTCAAACTTAATAACAAAAAATTGTAAGTCGTAAGTAAAAAATTGTATATAAGGAAATAATAAATATAGGAACAATGAGAAAGGTTACTGCAAATAGTACACCGTTACTATATAGAATAATATTGGGGGCGTAATTGTACAAGTTAAATTTGTCAACAATTTAAACCATTTTAATTGTGTCTAAACTAGTGTTATAACAAAACCATAGCGAAACAAAACGAGAAATGATATGTGGCGATCGGCCGTGTCAAAAAATTGTAGATCTACGAAATTTATAATATTTTAATCAATAGATATTGATTTATCTGGCCGTGGGGTTCAAGTGCACGGGCGCTAATTAAAGATTTAAGTTGGCGCCTGGTCGATAGTACCGATGCCCCAGAGCTGGTGCTTTCCTTGCTCAACGAATAAGTATCGCAGCGAGGAAATGCTGCCAGCGTTAAAGATACACTGCCACAGGGACGAATATTTTTAAATTTTTAGTTATTTTAATTATTGCTATGCATTATGCTGTATGGATTAACATCAAAGGGTGAGATTGTAGATATTTCTACTTCTTTTTAATTCAAATTAATATTGTGGACCTAAGTACGTCTTAGCAGTGTTGGCCTAGTAGCTTCAGCACGCGAAAATTATCCTTGAGGTTGTACGTTCGATCACTGGCTGTGCACCAATGGACTGTCTGTCTATGCGCGCATTTACCACTCGCCTTATACCCAAAAAAAAGGCTGATAACATACTTGCCTATGAGAAAAAACAAATGACTACGAAATAGGTAAGAAAATCAGAGGCCCAGACCTAAGAGTTCAACCTCTTAGGAACAAATGTTTTTATTAGGTACCTCTAATTTTTTTTAATCTTCCATACTTTTTCTCTCTCTCTCTGGAAAGTCATAGATTTCCAATAACTAAGATACTCTCAATGCTACGTGCCTTACAAAAGGACAGCTATAGTACTTGACATACAACAGACTAAGTGATTTCCATTCTACCTTTAAGTTCGTGGAAATATAGAATACTAGATGCTCTTTCATTTGTATTTATTAGAAAAACAACATTTTGTCAAAATGGGTTATATCGTTGTATCGTCGGATAAGACTATTGAATAGCCTCGTTTATTTAAGAGTATTTTAATAGTGAGTTCGAACCCAGGCTGTGCAAAGGAATAAACAACAGGTCACCCAAGTACCCCAGGTGGGGCAAAGGGCATTTAGCTTAGAAAACCAGCCTTATAGGTCCTGGACAGCTCAATAAATTTCACACATTCCTTCGGCTTTGCAATGATGCTTTGTTGCCAGATTTCCTTTTGCCTTGAGAATTCCAGTCGAGGGCTCACTAGCACTATCGGCGTTTTATAGACCTGTCAATTGGCACCTCATTGCTGATGTTTAGAGTTTCGCTCGGGCCAGTCTTCACTGATCAGTTACTTTCTTTAAATGAAAAATGATTAAAAAAAAAAACGTGTGTGTACTTATGTACACGCGTCAGAAGTTATACTTCTTTGGCGTAACAAGATAAAAATCTTTTCAAAAATTTTATCTTTCGCCTTACGTTTGTAAAAAAAACACTAACAATAGAAGAAATTTACTATAATATTTTTTCCCTAACGCGCCAAAAGAAGTATAACTTCAAAAAAACTAAAATGTTGACTATATCTAACTTGAGGGTGTCGGTTTTTTGTGACGGTGTGCGCGCGCATCGTAAAAATTTACTCTCATCATTTTCCCCTAACGCGCCAAAAGAAGTATAACTTCAAAAACAATGACTCCTGCTAATCTTTATAAACGCTCTACTGTTTTTAGTTTCATACTAAATAAATGATAAAGTTTGTTGCTTCCATTTCCCTAATTCCCTACACCTTTGTCTCAATTCCTGTTCAATCGGGGGTTATACGCGATAACGCGCCCCCTCTGACGCAGCAAATCCCATTCCCTTCTATTGCCTGTTGCCTTCTATTTGTACCGGGCCTGTGACTTACCTTTTTCGTTCATATATCACTGCCTCATTTGATGCATAGTCATCAAGCTTTTGTTGTACTTATACTGAACACAATATAGAACTTCATGCATGTACATTAAATCTAAATAAAAACATTTCGAAAAATAGTTTAATAATTTTCTGCTTCTACCGTTTTTACTAATTTCTTTGCGTTTCATTCCGTAAAATTATAATATTTTAATAGTGAGTTCGAACCCAGGCTGTGCAAAGGAATTTTTATGTTTTGCACATCAATAAACAACAGGTCACCCAAGTACCCCAGATGGGGCAAAGGGCATTTAGCTTAGAAAACCAGCCTTATAGGTCCTGGATAGCTCACTAAATTTCACACATTCCTTCGGCTTTGCAATGATGCTTTGTTGCCAGATTTCCTTTTGCCTTGAGAATTCCAATTCACATAACATATATTTTGTCTTTGATAACTCATAAATATAGAGTATTTACATAATAAACCTATATTGATAGTAAAAATAATTAAAAATAGAAAACTAAAATAAATTTCCAACGTTTTTGGAAACGTTTGGTCCCTGTGGCAGTTTTACGCTGGCAGCATTTCCTCGCTGTATTGCAATACTTATTCGTTGAGCGATGAAAGCACCAGCTCTGGGGTTACCGGTACTATCTACCAGGCGCTAACATAAATCTTTAGGGCATTTGCATCCCCAGAGTCTCTACTCCAATTGGATTGATCCAATGCTTTCTTTTATTTATTTTTTATGATTTATTCCCCTACATTAAAATCTATATAAAAACGGAGCAGTAAAGATAACTAGAGAAAATTCCTTTTATCTCAAATAGATAATTTCCTGTCCCTTAATCGTACCGAATCAAATTCATCCAAATCAAAAAACCCTTTGCAAATTACGGAAACGGAAATTCGGGAGGCTCAGTAAAAATAATTCGTTTACGTCGACCGGTTAAATTAAGTGAATGCGTTTTAATTTACCCACATTAGGACACGAGGATGAGATAAAAAGCCTGTCTTCTGTTATCAGAGGCAAGGGTTTTTATCGTTGACTATATATTAGTAATTATATGTATTATATAGTAATATGTGCTTTGTTACTTCCTCATGGTTTAGTGGTGACTGTATATTATACATATGCGATTTTTTTTGTAATCATTATCAAAAACAGAAAAAGTAAACTGTATGAGTTGTTGAATGTTGATGTGAATCTGACTTCGAAAACTTGTCGTTATTTACTTACTTATGTTATTTCTGGATAATATATAAATATGTGCAATATCTAAAAAAATACAGTTGAATCTTGGACACTAAGTGGAATATTATATTGACTTGAATAACAAACAATCAAAATCACACTAAAAAAATATTTAACAATTATTCTTATTTATAACTTTTAAGTTTATTTTATTTACTACACACCATTTCACAAGACTTCATTACTTATACTGCTAACTTTTACTAATATTATTATTATTTCTTTTTTCTACTAAGTATTATTACATGGCAGAATGACCAGCGCTGTGGAACATTCTGCTCATCAGCATAATGCTGAGCCAGGGCCAATTACAGCCACAGCACACACGCATTACAAACTTGAAAAGAACCGAATGGGAAATGGGAAAAACAATTTTTTCTTTTCTTTGATTATTGTTATTTTGTGTGAATAAGTTTGTGTTTTTGTTTGTAATAAATGATATGTCTATGTCTAAATCCATAGAACTTATAGATTCCGTAGATTTTGTGAACATATTAACATATATATTACGAAATTACACGTGCTTAAATAGATCACCAGTGAACTGATGTTGCTAATTTAAAACCCTACTTAAAGCATAAACACAAATCACGTGAAACAGTAAAACGTAAAAGCCTTTCGTAACAATTTCTACGAAAAAAACAAAACAGGTTATGATACGCCCAAAACATTCCCTCAGGAAAGCTCTCCATTTACCTGATCTTTCGTTATACCTCCGGGAACGTACATTTCAACCAAAAAACCTCCGACGGGACTCATAAAAAGCCTACATCCAATTTAGACAAGGGGTGAATATAGAAATGGTTATATTAGGTAGGCTTTAAGGGTATCGTTAGGCTAATTTGCCGGGACTGATTGCAAATATAATATGCTTTTAGAATTATAATTGGTCTACGCTCTTTGGATGAATTCATTGGATTAAATTTAAATTTTAATTACCGATTTAACATCGTAATTAAGAGATTTTCTTTCGAGGTTTTTAAATTATTTTATTAATTTTAAGGTTTTCAATCAGTGCTTCATTAATTAAAAAGATTGTATTCGTATTATAAAACGTACTTCCAATTTTTAAACCAGCCTACGAGGGTTTTCTATCATAAACTTCCATAATATATTATCATTATTACATTTTTTTTTAAAGACAATTCACACCAATTGACCTAGTCCCATGCTAAGCTGGTGAAGCTTGTGTTATGGGTACTAGGCAACGGATATACATACATATTATAGATAGATAGACATATAAATACATATTTAAACACCCAAGACCTAAGCACAACACCAAATGCTCATCACATCGGTGTTCGTCTCAGCCGGGGATCGAACCCAGGACCCATGGATTCGCAGTCAGGGGTTCTAACCACTAGACCAATGAGCCGTCTAACATTATATTGTGCAATTGTTGGTTTTCTCTCTATTCCCCTACGAGGTCATGGACTTTTTCAGCGTAAGACAGGAAAAGGATTGATTCAATAAAGATGTGATGTTGGAGAAGGATGCTCCGCATACCATGGACCGCTACAAGAACTAACCAATCTTGCGTCTTCTCAGAGTTCCTATAAGACTCTCAACATTCTCCTACAGAAGAGTTCCTACTTACTTTGGTCATATCGCCCGTTGCGAACCAGATAGCCTGGACAAGACGGTTGCGTCGGCAAAGTGGAAAGCTAAACGCCACGGGGCCAATCACCAACCCGCTGGCGAAATCAAGACACGATTCTCCCCATAACAGCGCTATAAGAAGCTACACACCGAAAAGAGTGGAGTAAATCAGTAGCAGGGTAGCAGGAAAGCGACGAGAAGATATATAAAGTAAAATATGTCATTAAGATAGACGTACTTTTGATTAAAAGTAAATACGAGTTGTAATAATTTCTTAGTGATAACATAAGTAGTCTTGGTACTCTCTCACGCTCTGTAACGTTCTATATAACTTTGTAACGTTGGATGTATTTTTCTTGAAATCTCCACGGACTCTCTTTATATAAAAGCTTCATCAAGATTTTCCTCACTTAGAGTTTTATTCACAGGACTGAGTATACATTTTAATATTCTGGGGCCCCCAAATTATCTTTATATTTAAAGACAATACAAATATATCACGTATTGTAATTTAGGTGGTTTTATTGGCTTGGGATTTTTCTAGTTATTTGATTTTATTGGTAACATTAATCCTTATATTTCAGTACCATTCACATGCCTTACCACATTTTTTAAACGGAAAAAAGAATAAACCCTATGCAAGTGTTTTTACCTCATGAGAACCATTGGACCATTGTTATACAAGATTAATAACTGCAAATTTGTGTTTTTTTAAATACTCTTGTAGTTTCTAGTTAACTTATACTCGATAATAAAGAAATAATATAGATATCATACATATTGTCGCTGCCCGCTTAGTACTCAAAGATTTTTAAACTATTTATTTTGTCATCCGTCACTGCTTCTATGAAGTATTCGAATTGTGGAATAACTAAACAATACGTACACAAACAATTATTATTAAGTTGGTTATACACTTAATACAATCAACATTTATGTCTTCCTATAGTCAAACTTTCACAAGATTTCCTGGGGCCTTAAGAAACGTAAATTAGTCTCTGTACGTTCAGTTATTACAAGTATAATAGAGCCATTGAATCTCACTACTGGATATTGGAATTCAAATAAAGGCTAATGCAAATGAGACGACGAGGTGATAATCGTTGAGAGGGCAGATAAGGGGCAGGTTAAAACATTTAAATGATATTCCATTCTTTGCCTTATAAAGGCCGGGTACATAGCTAGGTGATCGAATTTCGACGGCTTTGTTTATGTGAAATCTCTTAAACTCTAAGCAATATTTTTTCCGTCTTTAACCTATACAGGTGAACCATACCTAAATAGATATTGAAATTGCATGTTTTCTTATTGCGTTGTGGCGGTGATTAATATTGTGTTTTATACTATAGTTACTATTAATTTATTAACCTCCTATATTTCCTTTAAGAAGAGCGGCCGGCAACGCACTTGCGAGCCTTCTGGAAATGTGAGTCCATGGGCGGCGGTATCGCCTCCTGCCCATTTGCCTCCTTGCACAAAAAAAAACCTAGTATTCACTTCAAGGTAGTATATATTTAGTATAGTATATTTTTTAACACATTACTGGGCTGTTCATAAATTCTGTTTAAACTACCAGTAACGGGTGGGTACAACTTTTATTCTGTACCTGAATAAATTTTTTAAAATAAGTATTTATAACGCGTGCTTTATTTTCACTTTGTTCTTATAATTTTCATACCGAACACCTATAAGTCTGTATATTAAAAGCCTCCTAGGACAATTTAGTGGCAGCATTCCCGAGCCCAACAATTGTTTATTAGTTCTAAATAGGGTGTCAAGAGACGGAACAAGATTTAAGGGAAAACGAGGCGTTGCATTGTCACTGAATTAGCATAGAAATTATTTGAGTTGGGGGTGATCATAATTAAATATTCAATCCAAGGGTTGTGGTTAATTTTTGCATTTAGATTTTGTGACAATTTACTGACATGTTGAAGGCACATACATGTATGTATATAGTATTAACGTTGTAGGGAGATTTTCCTAAAAATTCTAGCCACTAATCAATTTTATATGATGCAGAAGGAAATTTCTTAATTTAAGGGAATAGGCACTTAATCTGTCCTAAACTGTGTATAAAGATGTATCACCCTTTTATATTTAAACATCAGATTCCTTTATATCTTTTACATATATTTATGTATATTTTAATCAGATTTTCGATACTTTTAAATTGAAAAATTAAAGTAGCCTATTATAGCAATTAGGGATTCAATGCAGCTGTGTAATGAACTTTTCTTAAATGTGTGTATGCGTTTAGCACTTGCTCGTACGATGAAGAAACATCTTGAGGAAAAGGCATACCTTAGACGTACAAAGTCGATGACGTGTCAGGCACAGAATAATCTTTCTTATTAGAAATAAAACAGACAGAAATCGAACGCCAATTCCAAGTGCCGCTGGTGGCATACTATCTATCAGCAAAAAAAATATAATTTACTAAAGAAGTAGTGAAAAGTTATGTGGGATTCTGAGAAAGCAATTCAACGCATATGTGTATTTTTTTGGATTTGATTTACAAACTCAAACTCAAAATAACATTTTTCATATAGGTAACCAAGTACACTTATGAACGTCATAAGAAAAGATGTTATATTGATTATAAATTTATATTTACTACCAGTTCGCTAGTCAATAGCGTATAGCATTTTTGTATACGTATCCTGTCTTATACATAGATACATAAAGATATACGTAGATTTGGATAACTTTAATGTTGCTTACACTACACAAAATTCGACCCGTAGTAGTACTCTTCAATCATCAATTTGAACAACCAAACCGCGAACGTGAACTCACCTCACGCTGCGATTGGGCGATAACGCATCATCGACCGACCGCTGCGTAAGTTCACATGTGAATTTACGAGAGATTTATAGGGCTTTAATATTTTAACTCAAAATCGTTTTACATATACTATAGACTAGTTGAGGATCATCCCATTAGGTCGAAGGAAGAGCAGCACCTTCCTTCCTCCACAGTATTATTACTATTGATATTATCTCAACTAAAAGGATGTGATATTGTTTTATTACATTGTCTTTGGTCTACGCAAGTACACTTAATAAACGGATACGTAATACAATGTTTACATTTAAAAAATTGAGTTGAGCATGACGTACAGACCCGAGCTGTAACGTTCAGAACGTTGATGTGATGTGTTGATTGACCCAAGCCTAAGATTAGCCTGTGTGTGTGTATAAGCGTGTTTTACCTTATCTCTATATATATAAAATTCTCGTGTCACAATGTTCCTTCCCATACTCCTCCAAAAAGGCTCGACCGATTCTTATGGTATTTTGTATGCATATATACAGTAAGTCTGAGAATCAGCTACTATCTATCTTTCAAACCCCTAAGTGATAAGGGGTGTCCACCCCAAAGATTTTGTTTTTATTTTTTAGATTTTTTCTTTGTTTTTTTTTATGATACACCATACAAAAATACATACAACCCTAAATTTTCACCCCTTTACGATTAACCCTTTTTTTTCATTATAGTAGATACACAGTTATTTTTATTGAACTAAAAAAAATGTTCTAGTAATAATATACATGGCAAAACGTTTACCGCGTCAGCTAGTAACTATATAATATTTTCGATTGCCACTTTTTATCGGAAACGAGGAATTTAAAAGGCCATTGCAGCCTATGGAAACCCGTTATAATGAGTTCGCGGGGTATGCTATTATTTTCAAAAAAATTGAGGTAGTATCTCCCAGGGAAGACGCCCAAGTGAGTCGAAACCATAGTTCGCTAGTAGACAAAAGAAAATATGTAAAGTTTCTTTTCTGAAAGCTGCACCATCGCTTAGCAGTTAGATCCTGGTACAGACAGTGGTCGATTTGTAATAGAATCAATCATCAGAAATATATCGTTATTTAACATAAGAAAAGGATTAAAATGATTTTATGCATTTATTTCTTTCCAGGAACAAATAAAAAAAAATTAAAAAAAAAAACTACTCTGATATTATAACTGTCTGGATAGAATTTATATATCAGAGTAGTTTTTCCAAAGAACGTATACAATTACAAAATAATACCCCTGCTAATATAGGAAAAAGAAGGGCAAATTCAGTATAAAACTCGTTGATTACACGTATTCATTATTGGAAAGTTATCTTAAAAGAATCTCATTAAGCCTCGGGAAGTTTGATGAAAGTTGTGCAACTATCGCGTACTGGCCTTTGATACGACCCACTATTTAGTGGATGAGTTTTACTTGTGTTATGGTTCATGTTAAAAGCTTGTAAGTAAATAATGTTGTTGAAATATATTTAATAATCATACTAGGGTCCTTCAAGAAAAAGCGTACCAATTCTTAAAAGGCCGATAACGCACTCGCGAGCACTGACATTGAGAGTGTGCGCTACAACCTTTTTAGGTCAAGACTGCTTTATCTGTTTGATCAATTTTATAAAGTAATCAGTCTCCTGTGTCGTTGACTGTTTGGGTATAAGGCAACCCGGTTTCCTCACGTTCATCCTTCACAGTTCGAGTGAATGCTAAGCACATACAAAGAAAGTCCAATGGTGCACAGCCGGACATCGAACCTACGACCTAAGGGATGACAGTCGCACACTGAAGCCAGTCACTGCTTTAAAACCTCTGTCACCGATATAAATTTATTACATAGTGTAAGGGTTAGTTGATGTAGTTCTTAGGGTAGGAAATTAAACACTCCAATGATGACTTGATTCACTTTAATTCACTTCACTAATTTTACGTAAACTCTATATCTTCAAACTTGAACAAAGGAATTGCCCGTGCGCATGTGTTACAACCTTTTTTATAATCAATTCCCTACTCCGACCAGACCATCCCACTTCAGGCAGTTTTTCCAGTCAATCTGTAACAATTCGTAAACAACAGAACGAGTCAAATGAGGTAACTATTGCACATGTGCAGTTGTAGCAAGATTCTTAAGAATATGTTTCATAAAACATGTTTAGAATTGAATTAAATTTTAAAAGCTAACAATAGTTCGTTTCGCTTACTTAACAGTAGTCGCACTCTCGAACGTCGAAGTTATGGCACCGCATAATGTATTAACCAATGATTTATAATGCCAATAAATCTCTTGTAATTTAAGCCAAACATTAAACAAGATCAAAGCTCCACCCGGGACATCATTAAATGATCACACGAGAAACTACAGGAGTATTTTTTCAAAGAGATAAGGACTATTATGGCGTGCTATCACTACACACCATAAAGTGTATCAAAATCAAATTTTAAGAGTTAGTAATCATACCAGAAATTATCTTGTTATTTTATTTCTTATTTATTTACACTTAATAAACCTATACCTCGCTAATAAATCTGAACACTTTGTTTGACGGGCGGCCTTATTCGTAGCGATTTCTTCCAGGCTCCTGGAAAAATCCCAAGGCTTTATCTCAATTTTAGCAAAGAGAGCTAGCCTCCGAGAGAGAGCCTAAGCTTCTTTTAGGTCTCTTTTAGCAAACCGTATACGTAATAATCTAATGCGATTCCTAGATCTTCATTCTCAAGTTAATATTATAAAATCACCAGCGCCCTTAACTATACGCAAATTCAAAGCAGCAGAATATAAATTAGAAAACTTGAAAAGCACTCTGTGGGCTTTAAGAAGATAAAAGCTCAAATACTTTTAATTAAGGGTAATTCGCAACAGTAACTGATTTGCACTGCACATATACTTGGCAATATAAAGGAAATCTTGCGGGTAAAAAGCAAAATGCAAAATTATATCTACAAGAGGGGACCAAAAACATCCATCATTACTTAAAGGTACGTTTATAAATAAGGGGGTAGCATTAATTAGTTATTTACTCCTGACAAACAAACAAATCATTTACTTCAGAGTCAAAGTTAAAATCGTTTATTCATATATAAGTAACACAATGTACACTTATGAACGTCAAAAAAGAAGTATTTAAAAAAAGATTCTTTTTTAAGTTTTTTTTTTTTGTTTTTATTTGTTTTTTTTTTTTTTGTATTTTTAGTATTTATTAAGGTCTTCTAATTTTACATTTATTGCCAGTTCTCAAATCAAGGATGTAGAACGGAAGAGAAGAATTGGCAATAAACTTTACAGGGACAGGAGTATGGAAACGGAAATACAAGTATGCACATTACAATTTTGCTGTTCCTTGGCGAGGTGCGCTCATTAAGTGACACCTACCTATATGTAACAATCTATTTAAAATATACATATATAAAATAAATTATATAACATTTGGGGGCAAACGTGCCTATGGGATGCTCAAAAAGGGCAGTCATAGCATCCGATGTCACCCATTTTAGAGGGTGCGTTGCCGGCCTTTGAGATGCCGGCCTATTATTGTTCGTGGTCGTATCTCCCATACGATTCCGGAAGTCGATCCCAGAATTCGCTAGTTAGCAAAAGAAAATGTCTTGTGACCCGGACCGTAGAAGACATCTAATCAATCTGATGCGGAGAAACTAAAATTAAGCTTAGTAATAAGTAACAACAATTTTCAAGTTAAATTACATGTATGTGAAAGCAATAAAACATTCCCCATTAGAACAGTCGTTAGAACTCTTCATAACTCACAACTTTCGGGATCAACTGCTAATGACGTGAAACAAGCGTTAACAAGTTTCCATTCGCGTCACGTCGTGTCACGTAACCATCACGTATCCGTCACGTCAGCGTGACAAGTAAACACGTTGTTACGATAAACTTATCCAGCTTATCCCATTGGCTATAAAAGATTAATCACAATTTTGTTATTCGTATCTGCTAACTAGAATCCCGCTCGATGAATTGCGTATATAAACAACATTTGATAGGATAATTCATATTTCACTTGATTTCCAATAGTCTACCGTACTGGTGTTGCCTAGTATACGCATTATCTCTTTAAATTTTCTTATTGTGACTGTGCTCTCTCATTGGACTATCATCCTTGAGGACATAGGTACGATCCCCGTGTCAAGGGCCTTCCTATCTAAAATTCGCAACGTTTGGCAAAGGATAACGTCGTGAGGAAACTGGGATGTCTCAAAATTAATAATCTATGAAATATTTCAGATTAAAAACTTATCACCTACATGTCTATGAAAGGAAGATGACCAAATAATCTGCAAACTGAGGCCAAGACTTATTTGGAGTTGTAGCGCCACAGGATGATTGTTATTAATATACATACATACTTATTAAGTACTAACTTTTTGTATGTAAAACAATGTATGTTGATTTATAAAAAAAACTACACTTTAAAGCGCCATCTTTATTCTAGAATCAATTTCATATCATTGTTCTTATGGTTTAGAATGGCCATAGGCATTATCCTAAGTATACTTGCGGCAGGTATGATTTCTTGAGCCACTTGGCACCTCATCTCAGATTTTTTATGACCACTTGCGACTCTCATACCTAAGGTCGTAGGTTCGATCCCTAGCTGTGCACCAATGGACTTTCTTTCTATGTGAGCATTTAACATTTGCTCGAACGATGAAGGAAAACATCGTGAGGAAAGCGACAAGTCTTAGACCCAACAAAGTCGACTGCGTGTGTCAGGCACTGGAAGCTTAGAAGCCCATTAGAATTAAAAATGATCATGAAACAGATTCAGTAATTTGAGGCCAAGACCTAAAGAGGTTGTAGCCACCGATTTATTTATGTTTTTACTTCAATTAAAGATAACATTTGACAATAATCATCCGTTACTTAATAGTTAGTAAGTAGAAAATCGGACAAAACATTCACGAGTTCCAATAATTTTCAAAAGCTTCAAAGCTTTACCCAGTGTACTCTAATATCTAATATAGCATAAAAACTGAGTACAGTAAATACACCGTTGCACAAGGGTTTCACAATTTTCTCAAGTACTCAGCTATCGCAAAAATCAATTTTTCTCATCTAATGCCGTCTTAGGTACGCTTTTCCTCAGACGATTTCAGGAGCTAGTTTACTTCGTATCTAATTTAAAATTTAATAAAAGCAGCTTAAACTAAAGCGGTGCTCTTATAAGATCAAAGACATAATATTGTATGTCTAGACTCGCCACTTAAAATCAGGTATTTCAGAATAACAAGGAAAATATTTAAAATTGTTTTGTTAAGAATTGCTATTGCTTTATAGTGATAGAAAATTTAATTTCTTGTATAAACAAAATAAGCTAACGTAGCTAAGGTACCTTGTGACTCTGGGTTTGATTACTGTCTAAAAATATGTTTTTCTGTAAGGATCTTTAAATAAAATATTTTTTACACATTATTCTCTCTTTCTCTAACCTTTTAACTAATGAAGAGGACATGTATATTTGTTTGTAACGAAGTAACCTTGTCAAAAGTTATCTAACCATTAGAATACTACATTATTCGGGAGTCTATATTTTATCAGAAATAATAAAAAAAATCAATCGTGCAACCACAGGCCGCTTGTATGTTATTATTACTGAAAAGTTCTAACTCCCTTCGGTCATACAAGAAAAGAGCGCTTACTTAAACTTCACTGGAAATGCGAGTGAAATTTCTATTTAGAATCAGCTGTCAGGTGTTCAACTTTGTGCTTCTTTGTTGCGGACTGTGGCCAATAGCTAGAGTAGATACGGCGAAGGCATGTTTGAAAGATTTAGTAACTGGTTACATTGGAATAGATTTTGTGTCCTTTTACGCGAGTATTGCGTCACCTGTGACTGATTTATATCATTGCAGTGTCGGCTTTACAAGGGTCTCATCTATAATTTGGTTATAAAAAGGTTTTTTGCTCGTTTGGTTTGACGTTATGTGTTATTAATAATATGTTTGTATTAAGTTACAGACAGAATAGACAATAAAGTAATACATAAAAATAAACCAGTATTATTTATTCCCAACACACAAATATAGTATTTACAACATTCTGGAACTTCATAGTAATATTAATAATTAAAATTGATAAATATAAAATTTAAACAAATTTAAGAAGTCTTAATGAATGTATTTTTTATGTAATAATACGATACGTTTCTGAAAGCTGGAATTCATAGATTCATACATGAATACTGTGTGAACGATGCGTTCATGTTTTCGTGTATTTTTACAAATGTTATATAGAGGAAAACTTTTGTGTGTAACGAATAAACTCAAAAACGAAATTTCAAATATTCTTTCACCATTAGAATTATAGGTACATATTTCACAAAATATTCTTAACAATAAATGTCCATGAACCTATACAAATTATAATCATCAACCAAATATCTCTAGAACGGCAATTTTAGGATCTAACTTTTATAATTTTCTTAACCTTATGTAATAATAAAAACAATTAAAGATTTGTAAAAAGGAAATTAAAAAAAATTTAAATCTTTGGTCCCTGTGGCATGAACATTTAACGCTGGCAGCATTTCCTCGCTGTATTGCGATACTTATTCGTCGAGCAAGGAAAGCACCAGCTCTGGGGTCACCGGTACTATCTACCAGGCGAATAATTGTAAAATTGTTAATACTGTATATTTGATTATTATGTTTAGGTTTTACTAAAGAATATTTTTTGATTTGAGTCAATATTTTTAAAAATTAATAATTGCGTTCAGCTAGTACAATAAACGCAGCACACAGCTGCAACAAAGTGATTGTTTCAGTTAGTCGGCTGGCGGAGCTTTAATTCCTTCCCCAACGTATAACTTGTAAACTATTTCTATGTTACTGTCTACTTACTTATAAATCGTTGTGTGTTTAAAGGTAAGCTTACATTTATCAACCTTTAAATTATCCCCAAATCACTTAAAAGTATATAATATATGAAAAGCATCAACATATGTATTTAAAATAATAAAAAAATTAATTAATGACTTTCTGTCATTAATTAATTGGTTGTTACAAAATTTTTCTAAGTCTAGTTCCCACACTAGTCCCAGTGTTGCGGGTAACTAGATAACAATTATTCCTAAATTATTATCTAAATACCTTTTGATAGCCTGATCCCATGATGATAGTCAATTTTCATCATCATCGTACTGTTTGTAGCCGAAGATTACATTCGTGTCGCTACACATGATAAAAGTTGACAGGCTATTTACATCATAATTTGTTAGCCAATAATTATAATAATAAAATCTCCAATAAATATAAAAAAAAATATTTTCTTTAGTTTACGAAAATAAAAATAAATTCGCTTTAAGCATAGAAAGGTTTTTCGAATACGACGACTTAAAGCACTCGAAATACTGAGTAATGCAAACGATTCATTGAATTATTATTTCTCTTTAAGATAAAACTACACAACAATACAAATTTAGTCATAACAATCATATGTACAAAATTTACAATTTTTTAACCTACTTTTACTACTTTTTATAATAAAAATAATTAAAAGAAAGATTAAAACCAATTTCAAAAGTTTTCTGTTTAAATTGGCTGGTTTTTTTATATATGTATTTTGGTTTTCTTACCTACTATACATTTCTGACCAGGGTAATACACTATAGCTTCATTATTTTTTATATATACGTATATATTAATGAAAATTAATGTCTTAAACCATCAAAATACAAAACTATCCTCCAATATTAGTTTAATGGTGAACGGTCTCGATACAACTCAAAACTTACCCTTCTCAAATTTCAAATTAAGTTTAAACCCTTTAAACTATTTCCTTTTACCGTTTACCATAGACTATATCTATAATTGAATAGGCTGCTTAATATCGCTCACCGTCCACAATCTAAAAAAAACGATTAAAGGACTTTTTTATGTAATAGGAGGCAAACGGGCAGGAGGCTCATCAAATAAGTGATACCACCGCCCACGGACTCTCACACTGCCAGCCTTTCAAGAATTGGTACGATTTTTTCTTGAAGGACCCTAAGTCGAATTGGTTCGGAAATACTTCAGAGGGCAGCTGGTTCCACATAGTTCGCGCACCATGCGGCAAAAACTGCCTTAAGGGTGCGTACAGACTATGTAACATATTATATAACTTGTGTTTTATAACACGTCCACATTATGTAACCTTGTTATTCAACATTATAACATAAAACAATACTGTTTTACATTAGAATAACAATGCAATATAATAATGTTTTCATAAATAACAAAAGAAAAACAAAAAAACGTAAATGCTGGGTTCGTCCTAGCATACATATCAATAACATGTTATTATAACATGTTTTACAACATGTTATGTTATATAGTCTGTACGCACCTTAAGAAACGCTGAGTTGTGTAACGATGGACGTGGACGTGATACGGATGGTATTTTTTATTCTTCAAACTGGCTGAGACTGGCTTATACACACTTCACGCAGTGTTGCAGATGCTCCTGAGACCTGATATGTAGTTACTTACACATTTTATTCACTCACACGAACAAACTAAAATAATATGAAAAAAGATATAACTGAATAATACATATATATTTTATAAATTCACTACTGAGTTTGTTATGGACTAGCTGGGAACCCTGACACAGGTATTTTTTTACTTAAAAGGGTTTCCAAATCTACTTATATTTTAGTTGTACTTGCCAGTGTGATTTACTAATTCAGATGGCTTGATGGCTGATAAATAAAAAAAATATAAATGACAGAGATACAGAAATCTTAGGCCATATTAAAAAAGTTAAAGAATGAATCAGTTTTATCGGTAAAAAATAACATACATAAAACAACACTTTTAATAGACAAAATTACCAGTTATTAAAATAAGATAATTTAAAATAAAAGCGATAAAATACATCATTATTACTTTTTTACTATCTAAGTACCTACTCTTTAAGCAATATTTAAAATAAATGAGCAAAGCTATATATTTGTGACATCCAATCAAAGATTCGAAATCACAATTATTCGAAACAGCACATTTACCATTGATTAGATCCTAAATAAATACGACACGGTCTGTTTGTTTTGAGGCTCTCTCGTTAATTACACGACTATAGTTCTGTTTGATGATTGATCTATTGTCACAATGAACCTATATAACGAGGGAAGTTTTGACCTTCGATGGAGTAGCTCAGTGGTATCATGGGTAGTCAAAATATTGGGTAAAAAAATAACAATTTAAATGCATAATCAATAAATTATGTTTAATATCAGCTACAGCTAGCAAAAAGAACGGC
Source organism: Pieris napi (assembly GCF_905475465.1). Classification (NCBI taxonomy): domain Eukaryota; kingdom Metazoa; phylum Arthropoda; class Insecta; order Lepidoptera; family Pieridae; genus Pieris; species Pieris napi. The sequence goes on from NC_062254.1 coordinate 10,344,588, forward strand.
CTTAAATCGCCTAAAAAGATCATCAGCTTTCTACCAAACCGTATCATAATTGATCCAATTGATTCGGTGCCACGATATGCTACCGATACATAGACAAGTCATTTATGTAACAAGCCTATAGGGAGGATCCTCGACGTGTTTAAACATATATATGTATATATCCTTAGTGGTCGGAATTACTTCCTTAACGCGTTTGAGGGTATACCGTTCATAACAATTTCAGAGGTACTGATTGTTGAGAAGTTTAAAAAATCGTTGTCCGTCCGTGTACATAAAAATCAGTGGCACTACAATATTAGGTCTGGGCCTCAGATTTATGTATCTATATCATGATGAAGTGTTTTTCTTTATAGTCTAAATTGACACACATCGTCAATTTATCGATCTAAGGCAGGAAAGTTTTCTAATGATTTTTCCTTTACCGTACGAGTGAAACTTAAATGCGCATTTAGAATAAAATATATTGGAGTACAGTCGTGATTCGTACGTCCTCAGGGTTGAGAGGCATGCTCAAGCCACTAAACACTGCTTCTCATGTAGCCTATGTAAGGTTGTTAAACGCAATTTATGTATTCCAAATATAACAATATATTAGACATCAAAGTCAATATAATGTACCAAAGCATAAGCGGAAAGCACTTCAACCTTACGAAGCACCCTATTACCTTGTAATAAAAGCGAATTTTCCTTGAATAACAGATTTGTATTCGTTCAACGGAACCAATAAAGTGCCGACTAGAATACAAAGGACTTCACATAAAATTCAATGTAACATATAATGGTTCTTCTTGAAGTGGTCAATAGATTGTCTTGATATTGAATTCATCCTCTGGCACAATTTTATCTATAGCAATGGCTTAAATCTTACCTAATTAAAAAAATCCTGTGTGTACTTATGTACACGCGTTAGGGTTGAAGGACTCCTTTCTCCGCAATTAGACTCGAGGTTGGTCCGTTGTGCGTACTGTACACGCGTTAACACGGTAACTTACCTAAAACCTAACTTAAAGTCTACTCAAGAGAAAAATACTTTAAGTAACGAATGTATGTAGAATTACATCCTAAAACATACCTTTTCCTAACCGTTCAAGTTTCTACAATACACATCTGAATTTTTGTATATTGACCTGGGGCCTAACTCTGAAAATCAATAGCGATATCAATCCCGTCGATGCGTCTACAAGTTCGGCATAGTTCTTTCAATAGTCGTAGCGCTGATGTCAAAACCTTGGGATCGCGCGGAACAAAAACTCATCATTGAATAAATAAATTGTGAACGCCGTCAGTATCACTTTGGAAGTTATAGAGACTTAGGGCTAACGAACGTAGAATGGAAAAATCTAGATGATATTAATCCTTGTTTTTAATATATTAGAAACAAAATTTATTAAATCTCAGACGGCATTTAATAACTATTATAAAATTGTATTTCACATCTGAGAATAACCAATTCATTACAAATGAATATTCTGATTTTGTAATTGTTGATCAAACATTTTGATCAATTGTTTTTGATTCTCTACTTTATTTCATCATTAGAGTCTCAGTAGTTTTATGATTAAAGGTGGTCAGACTGCAATCTTATTTAAATAAGCAATGAAACAGACGCAAAAATATCATGTGATGCATAACCCAAGTATTAACTAAAAACGTTAATTTTACAACACTGGCCATAGTTGTGGTGTAACACGGACGAATACTTCTACATCTACTTAAAACATAAATTCTCTTCATTGGTTAAGATGTATTCTATTCCTTCCAACCAGAAACAATTATTATTCAGGAGCTTTTAACTTGTATTTTTTTAATAATCTTAAAATATATAAATTACGTTGTTTGTTCGCTATGGACTCCTAAATGACAACCGATTTCAATCACCTTTGCACGTGTGCTGTTTGATCTAACTTAAAAGATAGGATAGCTTTCATATATATAATTCTACTGTACGTGTGTATGTCACTGAACTCCTCTTAAACGGCTGGCCCGATTTGAATGATTTTTTTGTATGCGTTTGGGTGGAGCCCTGGATGGTTTAGATTCATAATTCATCCTGGCAGATGGCGCTGCAGTAGGTACTTTTACTTACTTTGTTTAATATCCTAATCGCTTGAAATATCATGCAGGACAACGTCTGTGGGGTCCGCTAGTATAATAATCTAATATATAAAATTCTCGTGTCACAGTTTTCGTTGCCATACTCCTCCGAAACGGCTCGACCGATTCTCATGAAATTTTGTGTGCTTATTGGGTATGTCTGAGAATCGGACAACATCTATTTTTCATCCCCCTAAATGTTAAGGGTAGTCCACCCCTAAATATTTTTTTTTATTTTTAGATATTTTTTTCTGTTTTTATTTTTTTATGATACAGCATTAAAAAATACATACAACCCCTAACTTTCACCCCTCTACGATCAACCCCTATTTTTTTATTAAACATGATATACATGGCAAAACGACGTTTGCCCGGTCAGCTAGTAATATATAATAACTTAATTTATTTTAACCAACATACAATGGCCACAGAGACCGAAGTTTGTATTAGGGAATCCAACAGAATAAAACGCTCATCAAGTGACACAATGTGCTTTATTCATAGACAAGGAGCATTATTCGCAAATTATGTACAGCAAAGCCTTTCCGGGGCTTTCGATACACTTAACAAAAATACATTTCCTCTAGAAACATCGATGGCCCCAAAAGCACATTTAAACACAAATATTTCAAAGTGTAACCGACTTCATGGCAGTCAACATCAGTAAAGTGAAAAATTAGCACTTAAAATATATCTCACTCATTTATACCACTATCCCTGATTTTTCCACATTACATGACAATCATGAAAAACGAAAAACACTTTCCGATTATATACCTTTCAATTTCCTCACATTTCAGAATGGATGGCCACTTTCTGCAATATAATATAGCACAGTTTGCGACCATAAAGTTTGTAAATATTGGGACAACTTACACTTTCAAAATATAGTTACTACTTAAATAAGCATGACAAAACAGTATTCATTCAAAAATTAATCGTAAAAGACATCATTATGCTTGCTTCAAAGGTCTTAAATTAAGGTGCAATTAAGGCTCTATCATACGTACAATAATCGTTGGAAAAGGGACAAAAAACTACTAAAGTTGTTCCTATGTTAAACAAACTTAACTTCAAACATAACATTCTTATTCTAAAAAAACCCGTTAAAATAATGAAACCCCAAATGACGTAATGACATATATTAAAAAAAAAACAATTAATTATTCGTTAACTTTTACATTAACCGTGGTTTAGCCAACAGTTTAAAAAACGGCTTACGTCGGCCGTAGAGCTTTTACCAATTAACATAATGAGTAATAAAACATTAAACTAACATTAAAATTATTGTTTGTTGTTGCCCAGTTTGAAAGTTCACTTAAATTTGAAGGCACTTAGACGAAAAGGAACTTGAACGTCAATTAAAATATAAATGTTATAGACTCAGATGGTTATGGGTCCAAAATGTTTATCAAACTTAGTTCATGACTAATGTTAAAAAGTATTGACAGTGATCTATGTTGTACTGTTAGGAACAGCACAATCTTCGATTCATATAAGTTTTCCTTAGTATATCTTTAAATAAAGCTTTTTGACGGATTATTATGATCAATAACTCTATAGTGATTGTGTATGTACATTAAACATATGTGAAAAGATTGAAATAAAACCATTATTAAGTATTTACTTAGTAGGATTTCCTACATTTCTCTACATCTTTCCATATAATTCATTTCCAGTTTCATATTAACCGTAAGGTATTTCTATCAAAATCAACCAAGCGCACATTTTTCTATAGAAATAATGATTAAAAGTTATTCACAATAGTTACGAATTGTTTTTTGGTTCATTGGAAAATTGGTCCTTCGGTACGAAAGGGACATATTAAATGTACGTTTGCACGGTTGTTTGCAGGTATTTCCAATACCATAGAGTCCTCTAGAGGAAATTCAATCTGCAACAACGTCAAAGATACGCAAACACTGCAGTGTGTGCTTTAGAAGCAAAAGGCTTTTATATTAATTAAAATGGGATAGCAATTCACTGAAATTATTAAGGCTACACCATACATTAACCGTTTAACGTTATATTTGCACTTAAATTATAATGAAATGTTGACAGATTTCTTAACAATAGACAATGATTTCGACATTCGCATTATTTCTAAAGTGCAAAATCTTGATATGAACTTAAAAAAGTTTTCTATTTTTTTAATAAGCTATATACCAATTAAGCCTAGGCACTTACGGCAAATGTGTTTTGGCATTAGTTACAAAAATCACCAATTATAATTTATATTAATCTGTACACGATATGAAAAAGGAACAATTTTGTCCTATCTAGAATTTATGGTATAAACTTAACCTATATTAGCGACTTAAAAAGATACATTCGTACCGCAGTGATATTATATATGTATTGCAGTACACGCGTTAATTTTACAGGTAATTCTGTAAATTCAACATAGTATTTTATTATACCGTCCTTGCATACATGTAAATAGTTATTGGTACTTCATTAAAATGAACAAACAAAATTCCGTATCTTCCAAAATTATTAAAATAAACGATGAAAAGAAAATACAACCATAGGGAAATTAAAACAAAACTTATACATACAATTATCGGGTACCACCCTTTTATTTAAAAAAGAGCTCAAAAGATATTATAATCGTCATAATAGTTCATTTATTATTTATGTTTATTCATCTATTAATTACTATCTTTGTGATATATATTAAGGATTTATAATAAGGAAATACATATGTTTACACAAATATTTTATTATTATGAACCGCAATTATTTTCTAACAATAGCTCGTTTAAGCTTTGTTTCTCTAGAAAAATAAACCAATCTCAATGCACCAAACGACGATATGTATAATGCCATTTTGTATAAGTGTAAATTGATAATATCATTTCACAGTAAATGTGGTAAAATCAAATAGAGTGAAACGTGATCTTGGCTTGCTTTCAGTAAACTGCTGACGCAATACGAGAAGTATTGCTTTAGTTTGCTTAACTCCAGGGAATTTATTTTCAAAAAGTTTCTACGTACGTCTATACTACAAATATATGAAGCGTTGGAAATACTTTAGAAAGAGGCTAATGATGTTATTAGTATTATTCTTATTAGAAAATCCAAGAATCATCGCAAGAATTTACTATTTAGCCTCCCTTAAATATGTAATTGAACAGCTGACATATTGACCTTGACTTTTGTGGGGTGAATGACCTGAAATGTATTTCTTGACCTATTTTTTAAATATATGTTTTAATTACGCAGGCAAAATCGTTTCCAAATATTACTTGTATACAAAATAGCGATGTAAGTAGATTAAACTAAATAAGAGAGTGGTACCCAGTAAACAAAAAATAGAAAGAAACTTACAACTAAAACAACAATAAGAAAGCAAATTAATTCTAGAAGGCCTAACATATTGACTTATTGGTCACAGCACGACTTGATTACAGTATCGTAGCTCTCACTAAGCAATGAACAAACCACTAAAATAATAAGATCGGCCTCAAAAACGCGTACGCAAGTACGCAACGCGTACGCAGCAACGCTTAGCTATTATAAAATCAAATTTGAGGTCCGATTTCAAATATGACTTCATAGAATGTGAAAAAATAAAATAAGAAAATCTCACGGTTCAAAGAGTCAGCCTCAGCTTGTTATTTTTAAACCTTAAGTTACATTTGTCATAGGTAACACGAAACTTAGTCAAAGTAAACGAACTTGCACCTCACTGTACTTATTGAAACTTAAAAGGAACAAGTCATTATATATTTAAAGTGTGATAGCTGCCTTTTATAACAATTCTCCTAGAACTTAAATCATTCGTTCATTAGACATAAATTCGTCACACACACGTTAGAATTTGTTCTATAAGTTACAATTATTTTACTATTTAATTTAACATCTGCTATTTTTCTGGACTGAAAAAATAACAGTGAAATATTGAAATCACTTTGGTGATAACACGGACGCTTTGTATCCACAATTACAAATTTCAACACGGCCTTTTAGAAATGAATTCATTCTACTACAGACATAACAAAACAGTTATAGTCATATCATGACAACTAAGTTACATGTAAAACTGTTCTTCCAGTTTGACTAAGGTAAATTTAGTTTTATAATCTGTTTCGCGGAACTCATTTGTTTAGTTAGCCAGTGAGTGTTACATGCGCCATTATCTTATAAGAAAGTGAAATTAAGTTGATTTATGGCGATACAACATTTATTTCCCTAAACTATTTCTATTTGGTTCATGGTTCAATTCTGTTGTACAAAAACTAAATTTGACTAAGTCTGAAATTTAAGTTAGTGTACAACAGACTTTTATTCATTAGCATTATCTGGCGTGCGTCTTTAAATATTAAAATTGTGTGTATGTGTTTGAATATATTACGAAAATTTTCACTACAAAGTTGTATATCCATAGATCAGACACAGATTATACATTACTTTTGCAAGAAAAAATTTCAAAACCAACTAGGAACAAACACCGAGCCGTGTGGCAAGATTTATATTGCGTTGTAAAATTTAATTATAGCGTGTGTAATAGTTATAGGCTTGAATATTTATATTAATTGAGAAACTGTGAACCAATTTCAATATTTAAAGACGCAGAGTTACAAAAATCGTATAAAATTTACCAAATAAAGCTCAGTAGCGCACACAGAACCTTATATTGCATAAAGGTGGATGCCATGAAGAATAAATGCAATATGAGATATCGTACGTTGTCCTGTCTCACTGTTCGTGACACTGATGGCACGTTCCCTTTGGACGGGAACTGCCCAGTGCGGTAGAATTCTTCTAACATTTTGTCTTTTTCTATGAATCGATCGTACAACCAGTTCGTCATGGCTTCAGGGTCTGAAGGTACCTGTCGATTAAAATATTGTTAAGCTTTCAGATATTTCTTTGTGTGTGCAAGTGTAATTTAAGAGAAAATAACGTTTGTTGGTATAGCAATTATGATCACAACTTGTGCTTAAAGGTCTTGCACTCATAACGCTCAATTTTTTTAATTTTAGAATCATATGTATAATATATTGTATAATTATATCGTAAATAGCATAAAAAAGGGTGCGTGTACTAATGTACGCGCGTAAGAAGTTATACTTCTTTGGCATTATTAAAAATAGTTTTTGATTGCATGCAAATAATTGAAATGAAATGAAATGAAAGCCTTTATTTTTAACTTTTTTATATTTGTTCTCTTGTATTAGTTAAAAAAAAATAAATAAAGGCTTTCATTTCATTGCAAATAATTAATTACAATTAAATAATGAAAGACTGGAAAAGGAGTCAATAAAGTTCAGTTTACATTTGAAAAATTAAATAAATATTTTTTTATTATTATTATCGTACATTAAGTGTAACATCAATTCTATTATTATTCGAATGTTGTTTTTAAATTATGTCCAATGCCGTAGCATCTTCCGTGGGCAACTTCATGTTAATTTTGTGTCACGGTGCGCGCGCATCGTAAAATTTCACTCTTATCTAAATATTCACTCTATCTATAAATATCAATTTTTCATAACGCGCCTAAAGAAGTATAATTTCAAAAACGATACAAGATAATATATCTATGATGGGCCATTACAGATACAACTATAATATGTCAAACATGTATTAGATTTGTAGTTTGTGTGTAATGTACTATTAAAATTCTAATTAGATTTAATAGGCAACTACATACTATACTACCTACTGAATATGATTTAAGTGTTTAAAATTACCTCAGTGCTAGGATATAATCTATAATGTATATGAGTGGAGCAGGCTTCACGGAAGCCACACACCACGTCAATGAGATGGAGAGGAATACGATCTGGGTACGCGATCGTCACATCTAGGATCCACTCAATGCTGTCTCCAGAATTGGTGTCCAGAATCTTGCTATTGCTGTGCTTGCTATTGTTGACGTTGTTTTCTGAAATCGTATTCAAGTGTCCATTTATTTCATATTGAATAATTATGTAAAAAACTTGTGTCACGGTGCTTGTGGTTGCACTCCTCCGAATCAACGAGACTTAAGGAGCGAGGTAAAACAATTTTTATTTCTAGATGATCTACTAATTTTCATATAAAATATGTTCGATAAAAGGCGAACATCTATTCAAACGACACTTTTAGCTATTATTGGTTAGAAATTAATTTATGTATGTTTCATTGGTTTTAAACAGATTCAAATACTACTTCATCCAATCTCACAATTCGGAATTGAAAACGGTAACTAGCAATTAAATTATGCCATAGACAATCCATTTATTCTGGAATGATTTAAAATGTAAACAAAGATGGCGTTAAACCACAGACAAAGGAAGCGATGTGCAATCATAAATCGAAGAGTGAATAAAATGGTAAGTTGTGACGAATTTGTGTAGTAGCTAATTAGACTACTGGTTAATTATTTTTCAAATTTTTCAAAAGATAATATAATAAAAAAAACTAAACTAAATGATTAAACCCGAAAAGTATTATTTTTATATACGAATCTTATTACTAAACAATAATATTAGAAAAAGGTTTACATTATATTTTATAAAGTTTCACAGATCACAAATCATTCTCCACTCTCTAATTAATCCTAACGATGTTCCAACGGTAATAGAATATTGAAATGTCAAACTGACATTTTACTTTGAATCTGTATTTTAGCATGTCCGTTGTATAACGGTTTTGTGGATCTTTAATTTTTTTCAACGTTAAAATTCATGTTATTTTTTATTAAATCTATTAGATTGATATACTATCCAGGTTCCTAAATTATAAAACATATAAAAAGTCGCATGGTTAGTGATAAAATCGTGTTTTTTATGTAATAGGAGGCAAATGGGCAGGAGGCTCACCTGATGTTAAGTGATACCGCCGCCCACGGTCACTCACATTGCCAGAAGGCTCGCAAGTGCGTTGCCGGTCTTACAAGGATTGGTACGCTCTTCTCTTGAAGGACCCTAAGTCAAACTAGTGGGCAGCTGGTTCCATATAGTCGTGGTGCGCGGCAAAAACAGCCTTAAAAAACGCTCAGTTGTGGAACGACGGACGTCGAGGTGATACGGATGGTATTTTGTATTCTGCCTTGACGTCCCATAAAGAAACTCAGCTGCAGCCCGAACAACACAACACTCTCCATGGTAAATGCGGTCCTTGCGCTAAGGTTTGTTTCAACTTAAAATCAAACAATTAACTTGTTATATTCACTATACAATAAAGACATAAAAAATTGTGTTACCTTTCTTATTATCACTTTTAGATGTACCAGCTTGTTCCCTGTGGGGTCCAACTTCTTCCATAATCACTTTCAAAGCTCCAGCGCGAGGCAAAGATACATATTCTAGCTTAGGCAAATTGTTCTTCTCGGCGAACCTATAACAAATCCAAGTAAAATATTAGGATAATACAAATCCAGTTTCACTACTTAAGAATAAATTGAGCGTGACCGTTTTCTATTTCAGGCGAAATAACAAGTACAAAGCCTTTTCTTTTCATTGTGGTCGGGAGTAATTCTTCGAAATCTCTTGATATTGGATTTTGGCGCCAATTTCTTTGATTATTTTTCTTTATCTAGTTAGTAGTAATAGAATTACAGTGTTGGCCTAGTTGCTTCAGCGTGCGACTATTATCAAAATGCCACAAATCAACTGGTGCGCTACTAAAAAAAGCATTGTTAAAGACCTCTGGCGTAAGACTGTTAATATTTTTCTAGAATAGGGGACAAACGGGCAGGAGGCTCATCTGATGTTAAGCGATACCGCTGCTACGCCGAGCCGGACACTAAATGCCAGAAGGCTCGCGATTGCGGTGCCGGCCTTTTAAGAATTGGTACGCTTATGACAGTAGATCTCTGAGTTCTCTAGTCGACACGTGTCATTTTCAGAATTATTTATGGATTTTGCGGTGATTTTCGAAAACTAAAACGGTTTAAGATGCTTTAAAAATTTTTGTATCGCTAACAATCGAACCTATGTAAATGTTTACAGGCTTTATAGCGTGAGAGAGTATTTAGATCATAAGTTTTAACAACAATTATAAATAACTTATTATTATGAAATTATGGCATTAATATGACATTTGCATGCCTATTTTTATATGGCTGATTTGGTTTTTTTATAACTAATCAATCTGAATGTACCACTTTCTTTGCAAAGAAAATATTTATTATTATTATTATAACTACTTTTACGGGGTAAATCATTAATACATAAGGCTGATCAGCTACTTGCTCTGAACAATCATTAATAAAACAGATACAGAATCTTGTTTTGTCAATATAAAAAAAAATTGTATCAAGATAATAGAACCCCAGACCTTTGGCTAATCTCTCTCCTCTTGTGCAAGAAGCCACCCTCGGGGAACAGCACCATGAATTGTCGCCCCAAAGGTATGTAGTATTGATGAATGTGTTCTCTTAGCTCTTCAAGAGACACCTCCCGTTTCGCCTTGCCCTGGAAATATTATAAAAATTAAGTAATTACAAAAATAATTTCAGGTGAAAAGGCTACCGTAAATGACAATATCTGAATATCTCTATATATATAAAATTCTCGTGTCACAATGTTCGTTCCCATACTCCTCCGAAACGGCTCGACCGATTCTTATTTAAATTTTTATGCATATTCAGTAAGTCAGAAAATCTGTAACTATCTATTTTACAAACCCCTAAGTGATAAAGGGTGAGTGTCCACCCCAAAATTTTTATTTTTATTTTTTATAATTTCTCTTTTGTTATTATTTTTTTATTATACAACATATAAAAATACATACCACCCCTAATTCACCCCTCGATCAACCCCCATTTTTATTATTGTAGTTATTTTTATTGAACTAAAATTTTTTTCCTACAAATAATATATGTACATGGCAAAACAAACGTTTGCCGGGTCAGCTCGTATATTATATAATTGAAAAATGTTTATATTTATTTTTGGTTGGATTCCTGGCAATACTATTTTTATTAGAAGGATCTTTCCCCTTTTACGTTTACAGAATTTACAAATAAAAAAGGACGTATTGATAAATTAAAACTAATTAGCATTAACTAGATATAAAGTTAAAATTTCTATGAAACGTGTTCGGGATATTATACTAAAATTTAGATATGTGAAGACAGCATCGATCCCATACAACACCCTTATATTCTCACCCTAAAAGTAGCCGCAATATGGCAACTATTAATGTGTACGTCACGGGCCATGAACTCCGGTAATGGTTATTAGCACTCGATGAGAATGCACTTCACGACCCTTTGTACCTACGCACTCTACATCAAAAGAATTCAAGTACAACGTTATCTCAGAAATCGCCAATCGTTACAAGAATAGAGGCTTATAAAGAGTACACTAAAATTAATGTAAAATGAGAAAACATGATTCGGCTTCTATAAATTCTTTACGAATTACATTTTGAAAGAAAGAAAAAATTCTCTTTCTTTTTTATTTTCTAATTCTCTTTTAATAATATAGATTATAGTAAAAATACCAACTCCTCTGTACAGATTGCCGTTGTTGTAACGAAATTTCATATAAAATACATGTTATATCTGTCGACAGCAGTATTGGCCTAAAGGCGTGCAACACTCATCCCTGAGGTCGTAGGTACGATCCCCGGCTGAGTATCTTTCTATATGTGCATTTAATATTCGAACGGTGGAGGAAAACATCGTGAGGAAACCGTCTTGCCTTAGATCCAAAAAGTCGACGGTGTGTGTCAGGCACAGGAGACTGATTACCTACGTATAGAATATGTATCTACTTATGTAGTCATTTTACAGTTGAGTTGGACATTCTCTTCAAACCCTTTGTATAAACTAATTAACACTTAATATGTTTAAGTTTTTTCCAAATGCTTCGCAACCAAATAGTTAGAAATTTTCCAATAATTATTAAACGCTTCATTCAAAAAACATTTTTCTTTACCCATCTGCAATCAGCCTCTTGGCTTTTATCAAATTTTATGATATGATTTTGAGGCAATTAGAGAATGCAAATCTAATAATTTGTTTTCCCTACGTAACTCGCAAACTATCAATCGTGGGCAAGTCTCGCCCTTTTCAGTCATCCGAAACACGCAGTCCGCCGTTTCCAAGAGACCCGAAGGGGGTTGACGTGTTGCTGAAGGTTCCTTTTGTATTATTAGATTGATCCTTTAATGCTCGACAGTGGTAATTGCCAAATATTCAAGCATTAAAAACATTAACGCAAAAAACAAATGAATAAAGGGGCGTAATATACACAAAATTCCATGTATTAGTGTTTATTTGATTATAGTTGCCCCAAAATGTACGTATAATTTACGAGTATAGTTGCCGCACTGTTGCCCTTTTGCCGTTTTATATTCAAGGGTTCGTAATAAAGGTATAGAATCTCACAACGTTTCACGACAAAGATAATATTTTTTATATACATTTGTTAATTTCTTTATATACCGGCTACGCATTTTAGCGACGTGGGTAGGGAGTGTGGGCACCTATAGATCATAGTGTCCCCTTTTTTCAAAACTATTATGTTATAACATGTCATTGATATACAAGTATTATAGAAAATTTCTTTAAGAGACTTCAGCAATCGTACAACGATATAAATGTTATCACGTTTAGAAACGTTAAATATATTTAATTTTGTTTTATTTAGCGATTACGATTATTAAAACCTAACTTTATTTCACATCAAAGATTTCAAGGCTTGTCAAATACTACTAGTTGGTTCTATCTATCGATATATATCAATGTAATCCTAGAGAGTACAGGTGAACACAATCAAGCTTGGGCGCTGCGCAAACTTGCATCTAACACAATTTGGCTATACTAATTGTAGAGGCAAACTTCGTGCAGCGAGAAATCATATTACCGCATACCGTCATATTGTCTGACTAGCTGTGCTCGCGTTAATTCAGTCGTAGCGTGATGTTATGCCTTAATAAACTAACCAACGGGATTGATTACCCAGATGTTGACAGGTCACGGTGGATTCTTGTGGTATTTACAGGTTGAGGGTTAGACAAAGTGCTGCCTGTACTTGTAGCAATACAGCTGAAGAGACGGTGTTACATGTTCTGACCGACTGTCCAATGTATGGATACGACAGGTACAACACTAAACAGAGACGAATTTAAAAGAAATAATGTTCAACAATAAGATGGATCTTTCTGGAATTTTCTGTAAATGTTATACAAAAAGTTGTTAAAAGAAATAGGTAGTAGTGCTTAATCATCTGGGTTACCAATACCATTTACTTAAGTTGTACCATACGTAAGTTATTTAAAACCTCCAATGACAACATAGTAGGAGAATTAGCTAGAAAATATATTATAAAAAATATATAGACTACCCAGCAATTTTCAATTCGAATACGTAGTACCTCGCGCGAATGAAACAAACTTGGGGAAGTTCTCAAAAGGAAATAATTTTTGCTGGCTTGCAAGGTTTATACTTTGGTATTATTGGTTATAATGTCTATATTTGATTAAGGTTTAAAATCGGTGCAGTAAAATACATTTACTGTCATATGGAACTATAACATAGGATCAGTAAAAGTGTATTTTAAACTTATGATGTGTATTAAAACACGACTTTTGTGTTGTGTTAAAGATAAAATATACTTGAAATTTTTTTAGACATTAAAAAGAGTAGCGGAGAGTTGATTGCCAGTTCTTCTCTTCCGTTCTACGCTCTTGATTTGAGAACTGGCAGTAAATGTAAAATTAGAAGCATTTAATGTATATTTATTTTTTGACGTTCATAAGTGTACATTGTGCTATGTGAATAAATTATTTTTGACTTTGACAGCTCAGCCGGAATGGGCGTTTTCCCGCGACTAGCACAAGGGCGTCTCCTGCGAGACTCGGACCTCGGCTTGGGCTGTCGCGAGGTGGTCAACTGCCTGAAGAGCAGGACGAAAGCTCATTGGAGTGAGCGAAGTACGAATTAAAGGTCCACGCCTTCCCCGGTAAAGGCGTTTTTTTACTCTAATCTTCTTTAGCTTAATTAATGACAATGAAATGTAAATTAGTTATATAAAAACTGGCTTTGGTCCGCGTGGATTTCGTCTGTTAAGCATGATTTTTTGCAAACTCTTCAACAATAATGTAATATTTCAGTAAATTTGCATAAAGTCATAACGAATTATACTCCTAACCTTCAGGAATAATTAAAACCGTCCAAAATCCTTTTTCATTTTATTGCATTTATACAGACACGGCCTTAGTTCTATAATATATAAGCATATAGTATAACAAAATGGTCATATCAGCAAATTGGTCGATTATTAGGTTTTAAAAGCCCATTGTAGGATACATCTCCAAGTGAGAGGTCATTGAACCCGTGGGAACAATGGCAGGAAGATCGATTGCTTTCACAAGTTTTTCAAACTTCCACCGCGTTTCAAGGTAAGTGGTAAGTAATAAAGGTTGTTTCGGTCTCGGAACATTGTTAAAGAAATTGGCTAAAACCTAGAATCATTATTTATTTTTTAGACAATTTGTTTTGTTTTTTTTTTTATGATACAGCATAGAAAAATACATACAACCCTAATTTTCACCCCTCTACCATCAACCCTATTTTTTATTATTCTAGATAGTTAATTTGATTGAACTAAAAAAAATTTCCTAGAAATAATACCTATACATGCCAAAACGACGTTTGCCGGGTCAGCTAGTAACTATATATATAACGATTTTATTTATTTATTTAACAAATTAGCTACCGTGATAGATCACTCCAATGCGGTATTAAAAAAACACAACATCGAACAGAATTAGATTAATATTAACAAAAAGTCTAAATATCTCCAACAATATCGGAACTGAGATAAAGTACGAGTATACCTTTTGTCAGTTCACTCGACATATTATATACGTACTATTCACAAAAAGTGTATGTATTTTCAAAATCACAAGTTGAGATTAATTAGGCAGAGTTGTTAGCAATAACGTTCTATTGGATCTTGAGAGATTTCTCCGCACGACGGTTTAGCGAGGGGGCTGATGGCTGGGCATGCGTCGTACTCGTGGTGGGTTCTTCTTGTGATCGAACTTACATCCGATATATATGTTTGCGCGTTTTTACTATAATTAAAGTGCGTGAGCCTACTGCTGGCAATAGTGTACCACAAAGAACGGTCCGATGGCCCGTCGATACACCATTTTATTCTAAAATGGTATCCTGAGTACATACCTCGTTTCGGCATATCCTTAACGATAAGAAAGGCACACAATTGTCAGTCGTAAGAAAAGAATAAGTAAAAAGAAGGAAAAGAAAGTCGTAAATGGAGAAATTATATTAGTTTGGGAACTGTTGGTCAGACTGATAACCCACTGATACCTTGTCTTACAATGGTTCACAAAACGCACAAAATACTTACTCAAAAATTATAAAATTGAGGACAAAACTATTTACGTACTAACAAATTTAATTGGCAAAAAAGTAATAAAGAAAAACGCACGGTACAATCCGAGTAACAAAGCAGTAAGTGAATCAAAAATGTGACGATCGGCCGAGATAAAATATTTTAGATTACCCTCATCAAAATGTATTAAACTAAAATTATCTATTTCGAACACCATATGGCTACAATTTGCTCTGAAAACTTAGACCTATATCAATAATTGATATATTGATGGAAATAACTAACTTAATAAGCATTCAAATCACATACATTGAACCAAAACCACTGGAGATTTATTTATAGGTTTAGAAAGCCTAGAAATGTATTTTATTGTGCCGCAAGTCAACAAGGGCCAATGAAACAAGATTACTTGATTACGGGGTCAAGCCTATTTGCCAACTTGATTGTATGATTTCTTTTAACTGCTTTTGGAAATAAGAAGCCCCGATACAAAAGGTCATTGTACTCTAGTTAAACTAACGTTCTGGCCCTTTTTAGTTCTGTACCGCTTCGCTACACTAAACGTTTTTAAAATGCTTTGTAGCAGTGACTGACGTTCACACGTTCGTACGATGACGGAAACAGTAAGAAAACCGTGTCTTAGACCCAAGTCAACAGCGTGTGTCAGGCACAGCCTAATCACCTCGTTGTCTCGTAAAATTATCACGAAACAAATATAGAAATCTGAGATTAGGACCAAGGGTTGTTGTGCCACTGGTTTGCTATAAACATAAAGAAACGGAAATATTCAGTTAAAAAAGAACAATACAAAATATATGTATTATATAACAATTATTATTCAAATAAATATAACAAAAATAGTTTGTCAGGCAAACAAAAAGCAGGTTTTGCTGTTAACGAAAGGTTTTTTAATAACATTTTAATATAATATTTGGTTATGTTTAAATATATTTCTTTAGTAACGAAATTTAACACAACATGTTACACGGTGTAAACATCATGTTAATTAAGTTAACGAACCAAAAATAAACAAACAAGCGACGTGGAACACGTCCGGTCTGCACGAGTGCCGATATGCAAATGAGAGGCATCGGATGCGCACGCGCTTCATTCATGTTTTATTGGACAACGCATTGTATATAGAGTATTTTCTTAGTATGAGTTATGTAGATGTCCCGTGCCAAATGTGTGTCAATTGCGGTTAAGCAAGCTACAAACTCAACACTACCTCTTGTGTATCAACTCAAGTGATTTTAATAAAATTTTAAATGTGTTGTAACAAATTTATTTATTTACTTATAAAAGCTTGCTAACGCTCGGCACATTGGTACAAGGAAAATGAAATACAATATTTAATGTGACAAGCACAAGCACCTTTGTTATAGGCAGACACAACGAACACTATAGATAAAAAAATAACCAAAAAAAAATTATAAAACTAAAAAACAATGGATATCTCCGTGTACAAAAAACGCGTCTAAAGCCCCAAAGTGCGAAACAAGTGTGAAGAAGCGCACCTGCGCCGGAAGTACGGTCGACCGATGCGCACGCGTCGTTCCGGTTTATGAATCGTTACAAATGCCACGTGGCAAAAACATTGTTGATTAAATATTCATACATTGGTAGTGAATCAAATCATTTTGTTTTTGTGTACTTATTTTATTTCCTCGTGTATTATAACTTTTCCGAACTTTTTCCTATATTTTGCTATAAAATACGTTTTTTAATAAGAGATGCCTAGTTTAAGTAGTTTGTTTCATGGTGTAATATGTAACCAATTTTTTTTGGTGTGGCAAATATTAGGAGGGCTAATAAGTTTGTAGGCTAATGTAAAACAATTTTATTTGATATCATTTTTATAGTACGATTTGTCTTTAGCCTCAAAATAGCCTCAGTTTCGGCGATTACCTCGTCTTCAGCGCAAAATTTAATATTTTTGTCAAATCACAACGTACAATTGTAGCTAGAAAATATCACTCTTTTTTGACAGTAATAAACAGGCGCGTCAGGCATAGAAGTCTGATCGCCAACATTTGTTTTTCTGACGCGCCTTATACATATTATTATATACACACGAGTATTAAACCTTCATAATATCCAAACAAATTCCGGGTAGAGATAGCGAAAAAATAACCGCCGCCCTGATGGGAAAATTCCGGGATCAGACGCAGGAAATGAAGAGAAGTTTCTCTCCAATTGCCCTGGACGAACTTTGGCCCTGGGAAATTAACTCGCACTTTCGGGATAATCTTTATTTATCTTCGTGTCGTGTAATTAAGTTTTTTGAAGCGATCCCCTCTCGATGCTGTATTATTGGATCAAAGTTTTCTCCACTCGGTAATTTCGAGCTGCCCGTCGTGACTCGTGATTTCTTATTCTTTGAAAGTGAGTTATAGTGGCATATAGTTTTGTAAACTAAACGTTTAGTTGTGATAAAGCCACCATCACAACTAAACCCATTGTGATGGTGGCTTTATCACCACTATAGACCCATTTAAATAAATCAGTCACGCTACACCCTTTTTAGGTCTGGACCTCAGATTTTTATATCTGTTTCATGATCGTTTGTCAATCTAATAGGCGAGTAGGTGATCAGCCGCCTGACACACGCCGTCGACTTTTTGGATCTACGGCAAGCTGGTTTTCTCACGATGTTTTCCTTTACCGTTCGAGCAATGTTAAATTCGCATATAGACAGAAAGTCTATTGGTGCCGGGGATCGAACCTACGACCTCAGGGACGAGAGTCACACGTTAAAGCCACTAGGCCAACACCGCTTTTACATTCTATACCCATTTATTCGCTGTAATTATTTTACTAAAACTTTTTTAATTCATAATTGAAAAAAGCAATAACAATAACATAAGTAGTATATAACATAAATATACATAAAAAGGCTTTTGTGTTAATCATAATGTGTGCTGAACGGAAGGCTGCTTAGGTGTGTTAAACAAAGGTTTTCACTCCAACGATTATCAATAGCCTTTGCGTTAACTAATGTATATTATAGTGTGAATATATACATAAAAGATAAAATAGGTGATAACGATGATTGCATTTAAACTCGACGTTTTGAGTACGCTTCAGAATTCATAGTCAGCAAGACTGTAATAGTGGCGCTACAACCTTTTTAGATCTGGGCCTTATGTTTCTGTATTATGCTTATTTGTCAATCTAATAGACAAGTAGGTGATCAGCCTCCTGTGACACGCCGTCGCCTCTTTGGGTTTAAGGCAAGCCGGTTTCCTTACGATTTTTTCCTTCACCGTTCGAGCGGATGTTAAATGCGCACAGAGACAGTAAGTCCATTGGTGCACAGCCGGCATCGAACCTACGACCTCAGGGATGAGAGCGGCACGCTGACGCCTCTAAGCTTACACTGCTGTCGACACATATTATAACATATAGTATGAATTACTGTAATTTTGTTACATCAACGGCCATTTATTTATTAATTTTTGTCGTCTCAAAGGTTCAGGTATGGTCGCTTATAAATACATTATGAAACATTTTGTTTCATTCATTCTAACTAATAATTAATATCTAATATTTAAGGGAGACTTCTCAAAACGTTATTAATAAAATTACTGATTCAACTCATGTTGCTAAGTCTACCAATATAGTAGGTACTATATATACCTACTACATACTAAATATATATGTACTGTATTTAAAGAACCTAGAAGCTAGAACTTTTTACTTAAAATGTGGCGTCTTTATAATTAAAAAAAATCTTATGCCTGCGGTAAATTTTTGAGTCCAGGCACAACAAGTTTCCTCACTATGTTTATATGTACAAGCTTTAATTAAACATTGAGAGAAAAGTCTTTAATATATACCAAACTTATAAACACACCCCAAACGTACACTTCAATCTTAAAATATAATTTTAACACTACCTTTTGAATGAATATTGCTAAACCTCTCTTGGGAAATAACACAAAACTAGACACCTCCGCGGACCAATAACAGAATAGACGACTGTATCTTAACTAGTCCCTGACTTTACTTATAGTATTGATCCTCTACCTTATTTGTTCAATGTTTAGCATGTTTAACCTTAGATAATGAGGGTAAAAATACTAAATTAAAACCAAAACATGTACTATATTGATACATTATTACAATCAGTATCAAGCACAAGTAGCATGAGGTAGAAAACAATTTTTTTTAAATTAATGATTACCTAATTTCAATATATTTTTTTTGTTTTTGTTACAGGAAGCAAACGGACAGGAGGCTCACCTGATGTTAAGTCATACCGCCCATGGACACTCCCACTGCCAGAAGGCTTCAGTGGGCAGCTGTTTCCACATATAGGTGGTGCGCGGCAGAAATTGCCTTAAAAAACGCTCAGTTGTGGAACGACGGACGTCAAGGTGATACGTATGATATTTGTATTCTACCTTGACGACCGATGATGAAACTCAGCTGCAGGTATTAATCCGTTTAGTTATATCTAAATTCAGTATATAAGTTAAATATAACATTAATTAGTTAACTAATACCATAAAAATTATTATAAGATTTTAATAAAAAAATATTGTAGTGATTTACAACCTTATCGTCAGAGTAATTTTTACTTAAAAGGATTCCCAAATTTGACACATTTTAATACATATATATAAAATCTATATATATAAAAATGAAACCCGTTTTCCGTTGTCACGACATAACATGAAAACGGCTTGACCGATTTGTCTGATTCTTTTTTTATAATATTCCTAGAAGTACGAGGATGGTTCTTACGGAGAGAAAAAATAAAAAAATTGAGTGAAAAAGTCTAAAAACAACACTTTTCCATATTCCCATACAAAATATTTGTAATAATATTTAAAGGCAATTTGAACTTTAATACCATATCATAAAGTTCAAGTGTTAGTGGAGGGGGTTCCGGGAAGGTAAATTTTAATTTTTTGACATAATGTATTTGTTGTCTTATCAACTTTCTTTTTTTTTATCTTACTAGCTAGAACGGTTTCCCGAATAGCAGAATAAGTATTAAAAAAAAATAAAGAATCGACTGTTAGGCGGTACGATATTCGCCAGGTCAGCTAGTAATGAATACAAAATGTTAACAACACACAACACAACTATATAAGTTAGCAAATTTCTCGACTACAACCACATTTCTAATATATTATTCTAAATAAAGTATTTAAATATAAACATTAAACACCACATCTTTTTGACATATATGTCCCGTTCGTAAATTAATTGGCAATTACCATTTATCAATATCGTCCAACATTGAGAGCGAAGTAATTATCAATGAAGTAGGCTTTACAGGCATCAATTATAATAATTGACAACTTTGTATTAATCAAGCTATTGGAGAACCGCAATGGGGAGGGTCAAACAGACCGACAGGGCTTATACATATATGTCTATACGTTTATAGTTTTTGATACAGATACCAAATCAATGGTTAAATTTATTAATATATATAAATTTATTAAAAGACTCGCATCTGCATTCTCTCTGTTCTGCTTCTTCTTTTATTTTTATGTTCTTACTAGAATAAATGTGTGCAATCGCTATAACGTATAGTGAGACTAAACAGGGGGCAAACGGACAGAAGTCTCATCTGATGTTAGGTGGTATCGCCCATGGACACTCACATTGCCAGAAGGCTCTCAAGTGCGTTGCCAGCCTTTTAAGAATTTGTACGCTCTTTTTTTGAAGAACCTTTTTGTTTAAGAATAATTTAAATTAACTATTAATGTCCTAATCCTTGTATCTTTCTTCTTTATAATAGCTACTAGTACGTTTGTCGTTCTACGAATTTATAAATTTTGCGCTGTCATGTTTTGTTTTGCTTTGCTTTATATTTTTTTTTATAAACGAAATTTTTGTGGATCCAATGTATTTATTTTTTAACTTTTATTATTGTATCTCTATACATCTCTATGTATCTGTTTTGTTGCCCAAATAAATAAATTAATAAAATAACACTAAATGGAATTGTTTCGGAAATTGCCATGCCATTAATCTATTTCTTCTCGTTCACGGTGATATGAGAAATGGCAATACATGTAAGTTACCTTAATGAAATATATTTTTCTTTGACTCATCAAAGTACCGTTCACAAACGATCCATGACATACTTTTTTCTGTTTCAGGGTTATTAAACGAATAACTCCACAAGGTTCCAGGTCTCATACTTTAAACATATTAATAAAATAAAGTGTTCGCCTCTGTCACATCTAGTATTAATAAGCTCCCCGCAGTTTCCGGCCCAATAATTGTGAGCGATAATTTAACTTCGAATAGATGATTGCCAAGTTTTCGAACAAACCACGCTCGGAGAGGCTCCCGAAGCGTAAAGTACTGAAAGTTCACGTTTAATCGAATTAGAATGTCATAATTTGCTGTTTGAGTTTGAATCCAAACTTATTTAATAACTATCTCGTGGTCGCGGCTTTCTTCTTTGGATAAAGGGGTTTGTACCCAAAGTAACTTCTGTTAATTATAATTATTTATTTCAAACTTAAAATAACTATATATTCATATAGGTAAGCAAGTACACTTATTAACGTCAGAAAAGAAGTTAAATTAATTGTAAATTTACATTTACTACCAGTTCGCAAGTCGAGGGCGTAGAGCGGACAAGAAGAACTATAAAGAAACTTTCCGCCACTCTTTTTAATGGCTAAGTATTGAGTCATACAAATTGTTTGCACTGGAGCAAATCAATCCCAAGGTTTAGGATCATTTAAATATTCGTCAAATTATAAAAAGCTTTATTGATTAATTTACGGTTAACGAGGGCTTGTCATTTGTTATATTACCTATATACTATGGAATCGACTCCCGATGGAATACAACCTTTTATTGCCTAAAGAAAGAGTATACTCCTTCCTCAAAGCCAACACACCCAATAAAATATAGCCATGGGCTGTGATGGCCCTTTTACGCGACCCGTAGACTCAATAAAAAAAAAACAACGGTTATCAAACTCTAAGCAGTTTTAAATAGAAGGTTTAAATAAGTTAGTAATTCCTTTTTGGGAAAAGGGATACTCTTCTTTAATTAAATCCCAGAGGCTCTTTTATCTCTGCTTTTTAATAAAATTAAGAATGTATTAAAGAAGAACTGTGTAAAAAGGCTTACTATAAAATTAAAGATTATCTACTTTTAATTAATTTGCGATATTTGTTTTAATATAAGTGTTGTTTGATGATTTGATATTTTAAAAGAGTACCGAGAGTTTTTTACGCCTGCTTTTTCTCTCGGCCTACACCCTCTGTCTTCTTTGCCGATGAGTGGGGATTAATAATTTAATGACGTGGAAGTGATAAAATATGTTATTAACACAAGATACACGATCTTGTGTTAATAACATATTTTATTTTTAATTTTTTACTCAGCGCTAAGTGTAAGTTATAAATAATACAAGACTAGAAGAAAAGATAGATTCATTGTACTGATCCAGCTTGCTCAGGTCCTGACCTTCTTCTAGAGGTGAATAGAGTCTGCGCGAAGAGTGGCGGCGTGGCGGTTGAAAAATCACATACTTTTAATTTTTTCAAGAAATCTAACTAAAATGATGTAACAGTACCACCACAGTACCAACATAACAAAAGAAAAAGATTATTATCATTTCTGCTAAGATTTATATTAGTAAAGGCCGGCAACACACTCGCAACTGGAAAGCGGTATCACTTAACATCAGGTAACCCTCCTTCCCGTTCTATAAAAAAATACATCTGTTCCATTCATAAAAAAACAACCATTAATTCTATCAAACTCATAACCTCTAAACACCCTAAGTATTGATAGTATTATAAAGAAATCGGAAGCCGGATAGAGTAACCGGATACGGAAGTCCTCTAAGTGACATAATTGTGTCAAGCTACACGCACGATACGTTGTCAACCTTAGCGAAATTAAATATGCGGCCCATATAGTTATAAATACATTTTTCTTCGCTATATTTTTTGTATACATTTATTTAGATGTTTTAATATAACACTGGGCAAACGGACAGGAGACTCACCTGATGTTAAGTGATACCGTAGCCCATGGACACTCTCAATACCAGAGGGCTCGCGAGTGCGTTGCCGGCATTTTAAGAAATGGTACGCTCTTTACCTAAGTCGAATTGTTTCGGAAATACTTTAGTGGGCAGCTGGTTCCACATATTGGAATAATAACAATAACTTCAATTATACCGAAGTTTTTAGAAGCGATTCAAGAATAATTTCTGAAAGTAATTAAAAGTATAAGTTATTACTTATAACGATTATTGATTGTTATAAAGAGAGAATCTAAGTTGTTTTAAAGTTAGATGTTTTTACGTTCATAAACTTAAAAGTAAAACATAATATTTTTTGGTGTTTACTATCACAATAAACTCATACACCTAATTAAAAGCCGACAACGCACTCGTGATCCCTCTGGCATTGAGCGTCCATGTGGGCGGTATCACGAGCCTATATGAGCCTCCGTTTGCCCCATACAATAAGTCAAAGACATGCCGGTTTCCTCACGAAGTGTTTTTAAATCAGACAGAAAATCCATTGGTAAACAATTAAACAAAATTAATAATTATGTAAGTTTCGTCTTATTTCGTTGTTCACCAATGGAGGGAGAGGAGGAGAAAGCGGAAAATTATTTTCTCTGGTTAACAAAGTTTACGACCAAGCTTCACAAGAGGCAGTTGATAAAATTATCGAAGCAAAACAGATTATACTGTCAGTACAAACATCGATCGGTAGGGATAGCATACAACTTGATCTATATATATAAAAATGATCCCGTTTTCCGTTGTCACGACATAACATGAAAACGACTTGACCGATTTGGCCAATTCTTTTTTTATAATATTCTTTGAAGTACGAGGATGGTTCTTACGAAGAGAAAAATTAAAAAAATTGAGTGAAAAAGTCTAAAAACAACACTTTTCTATATTCCCATACATAATATTCGTAATAATATTTAAATAATACCATATCATAAAGTTCAAGTATTAGTGGAGGGGTTCCGGGAAGGTAAATTTTTTTTTTGACATAATGTATTTGTTGTCTTATCAACTTTCTTTTTTTTATCTTACTAGCTAGACCGGTGTCCCGAATAGCAGAAAAAGTATTTAAAAAAAATAAAGAATCGACTGTTAGGCGGTACGATGTTCGCCAGGCCAGCTAGTTATTTATAAAAAATAAATCAGTGGCGCTACAACCTTTTTAGGTCTTGTCCTCAGATTTCTGAATCTGTTTCATGATCATTTTTAAATCTAAAAGGCAAGTAGGTGTACAGGCTCCAGTGCCTGACACGCCGTCGACTATTTGGGTCTAAGACATGTCGGTTTCCTCACGATGTTTTCCTTCACTGTCCGAGCAAATTTTAAAATGCGCACATAGAAAGAAAGTCCATTGATGCACAGCCGGGGATCGAACCTACGACCTCAGGTATTCAGGTAATTAGATTATTCATTTATACACAAAAATACGTACACTGTAAAGTACTAAGCCAATCCGATAATGTCAAAATATATAATACATAAGATATCTTTACTGTGGACTCTGCGAACATATAAAGATGTCGATAGTGTCGGAGGCAGCATTCAGTAAGTGCAACGTCTTTGTTAACGGGGGTCTGTGCAACATTCTGGTCCTTGGTATCGCAAACAACCGTGGCTCTTGCTGTATGTTGCGTGTGTAACACACATATATATCCCCTATACATAGACTTGGGGAACACTTGGGTTATTCACCAACCCCAAGACTAAGTAGCTAGCAGTGCAACTGTAAGTAATTTTGATTGAGTATAAGACTTTAAGAGGTCTTTTCGTTTGAAGTGCCAAATCATATGCGGCGGTGAATGCGTGATGAGTATATATTATTCAACAATTTACCGAAAACAAAATCCAAAACAGCAGATTTTGTTTATAGTTATTACGTATTTTATATTTAACTAGCTGACCCGGCAAACGTTTGTATTGCCATGTACATAAATTATTTCTAGGAAACATTTCGTTCTTAGTAGTAATAAAAATAACTATCTACAATGTAGTGATGTAGTAATGTACTAACGAGTATGGGAACGAACATTGTGACCCGAGAATTTTATATATATATATAGATTTAATAATAAACTGTCATCTCGAAAGCAGAGATGCTTCAGAACATGGTTAGTAGACAGTAGACACCACAAGCATTCTGGAGCTTTTGAAATCTCATAATCACTTATAAAGTCCGTGATTCCCAAATGGGGCAACGTCCCTGCTTTTTTAACCACTTGTATAGCACACTATCGAAATTATATAAATCTGAAAGCACAGCTGTATTGCGGTCGTACGATCTCAGAATCGCAAGCTTAACAGGACAACTTTGACCGATCATTCTGTCGGTATACGAGATACTGTATTCTAGAAATAGCTGACTGTACACAAAACCGCGAGTTACGTGCCGATATCATGTCCGTAACCGGCGACCGCGGCTCGAAATTACGCGAATAATCCGCCGCATACATCGAACTGCTATTCCACCTGGGCAGCACGGCATTATTTGCTGACCGATGTAATTAGTTATTACTTCTAATTTGTGATTCAAATCAATTGTTTTCATATCGTCGTTGTAGAATGATAACCTCGTATATCTAGAGAACCACACATTACAGGAAACGAAAGAATGTTTAATTTAGGCAATGTTCGTGTTTTTGTCCATAGTTTTAGATAAAAAGGACTTATTTATCAATAACATAAATAAATCCTTACTTCATGATTATACCATTTAAATGACATAAAAGTGTAAGAATAAAAAAATAAATAGTTTTTTGACATACGAGGTTATCATTCTACAGTGACGATGTCTTATAAATGTTTTTTAAATGTAATTAATGAGATAAGTCAAAGCATTTTCTTTATATATATAACTCTACTGTACGTGTGTATGTCATTAGAATGTTTTTGTTTTTGTATGCGTTTGGGTGGCGCCCTGGATGGTTTAGATTCACAAATCAGTCCGGCAGATGTCGCTGCAGTCGGTGTCTAGGTTATTATCTATACAGCAAATAAATCTGAGCTGGTATATGTATAAATCTTCTGGACATGTGTTCGTAACTAAGCTCCTAAACGGCTGGACAGATGTTTATGAAATTTTTAATCAAGTGGTGTCGAGAATGATTTACGGTTTTTTTTTTGTATGTAAGATGTGTGTTCAGGACAACGTCTATCGGATCCACAACTATGGATTATATAATTTTATTAAGGTGAGCGTAATTTTTTTTCTATATACATAATTATATCATTTTTATTTCTATATAAAATTATTAGATAGTACATATTAAATGAGTATCAAAAATTGGTTATATCAAAAACTTCACTAAAATCTAAAGAGAATAAATTCCAATACCAATTCGATAAATTAATCTTTCTTAGTAATAAGACATAGTTGGTAAACATTATAGACGTTATGTACCTAAAAGCCTGTGAGACATTTCTCAAAATTCTGAACGTATACGTAATGCAATAAACAAAACATTTACCTAAACTCATCTCACGAACGAACTTATCGACTCAACAATAACAAGAACCAAACCGAATACATGTCATTGTCTCTTCAATTACAACATCCTTTGAGCCTATAAAAACCTTCGTTACACATCAAACAATTCAATAACCAACAAACCGAGACGCCAAATGGAAAATTCAACCAATGAAAGAAATTCCGCACGATGCACAACGACCGGTATAATTTGACCCGCGCGTTATATCCTCCCCGTCCACATTGTTCCTTATTTACACCACCGAACGGGTCAACATAACTGGTCGAATTTACAATATAGCAATTTATCAAACGAGGCGTATTGTTGCGTCCCCTCGCGTTACCTTTCCCCATTGCATTCTTTATTCCAGGCGATTGTGACCTCACAATTAATATGTATAGGGGTGATATTTCTTTGATTCTTTCAAAACGAATTTTTCTTATTAAAAATCTATAAATATCTTGAGCGCAGGTGATGTTTTCATTAAATATTTTCAGCGTGTTTGTATCTTTGCATAAAAGTATTATGGTTTTGTCGTTTGATAATTTCGGGGAAAACGGTGACGTGAAAATTTATTACCATTGTTGATAATTTGATATTAAATGGAATTTATATTTCGTAAAAATAATAAGTGTAAAAGGTATAAAGGTTTTCTTAAAAGGCCGGCAACGCATTCGCGAGCCATCTGGTATCCATTAGCGGCGGTATCAATTAACATCATGTGAGCCTCCTGCCCATTTGGTGCCCTGTTCTATAAAAAAAAGAAGAAAAACTTGTTTCTTATGTTCTCATATATTATAAATACATTTTTATAACAATGTTTTCTAAACCTGATCGTCCATTATTGTTATATTAATATCGTTAAGCTGGTCTGAAGATTCTGGAATTAATTGGAAATACCACTTACCTAATAATTTTAATTCAATATCAGACACGAATTTTTAATGAAACAGTGTAATCAAGCGTGTTCACATAGACAGTCAAAAACCTTTTCATAATTTAATTTATTTTTATTTTTAACTAGCTGGCCTGGCGAACATCGTACTGCCTAACAGTCAATTCTTTATTTTTTTTATTACTTATTCTGCTATTCGGGACACCGGTCTAGCTAAAGATAAAAAGAAGAAAGATGATAATACAACAAATACATTATGTCAAAAAATAAAAATTTACCTTCCCGGAACCCCTCCACTAACACTTGAACTTTATGATATGGTATTAAAGTTCGAATTGCCTTAAATATTATTACGAACATTTTGTATGGGAATATAGAAAAGTGTTGTTTTTAGACTTTTTCGCTCAATTTTTTTTAATTTTTCGCTCCGTAGGAACCATCCTCATACTTCAAGGAATATTATGAAAAAAGAATCAGACAAATCGGTCAAGCCATTTTCATGTTATGTCGTGACAACGGAAAACGGGTTTCATTTTTATATATATAGATTTATTAAATATATAGACAGACTTCTATTATATTTCTTTAAATATCAAAAACTAATCTACCAGAAAAATCCCTGTAAAAATTTCACAAATTACCGCCGCGAAATAAGAAATAGGAGAATAACGAAAATTTCCCAATAACACCGGAACAAATAAGCCGAAGACAATATTACAAAAGGAAAGAATAAAGGCGAGGTTTCAATAATAAATTATCAAAGGACCTTTCAGTCAGTGACGGAGGTGTGAACCGTCTTCCTTGTAAGTCTGGTACAAGTTATAGGCGGGAATTTTGGTAAAATAACGTACATAATGTCATAGTTATACGATATTTGGATAAATATGAGTACGAAGTTACTTGAGCTTCCAAAACTTCGTCGTCTCCACTTCTTTTTTAGTGTATTAAGCCTTTTTTATGTAATAGGCAAACGGGCAGGAGGCTCACCTGATGTTAAGTGATACCGCCGCCCATGGACACTCTCAATGGCAGAGGGCTCGCGCGTGCATTGCCGGGCTTTTAAGAATTGGTACGCTCTTTTCTTGAAGGACCCTAAGTCGAATTGGTTCGGAAATACTTCAGTAGGCATCTGGTTCCTCATAGTGGTGGTGCGCGGCAAAAACTGCCTTAGAAAACAGTGGAACGAGTATTATGCTTTTGTAGTTTAAATATAGCAAAATGTGACGAAAATATTGATCCTGTAGAATGAAAGGTAAAGTTTTTTCTCTTTTAAATAAGAAAGATTATTAACAAGTACACAAAATACTAACAAAAAAAGAAAGAAAGGCATTTTAACACTCAAAATCGCCATATAAACATAATCAAAGAAAGTTAAATGCTACATTTGTGAAGAATATATGAATGAACATCTCATTAAAGTTGGCAACAGAAGACAGTTTAACTATACTCGTGAATAACACGTGCAAGATTCTAATTTCAATTTATAAACGTCAAAAAACCAGGAAAATATCTCGAATTTCGCTTTTTCACTTCATTTAACATGAACACCAAATTTTGTAAAGGGACTAAATACAGGCCTTGTTTTAAATCATAAAATATAAAAATAAGGCTGGTACGATGTATGATTGGGAAGAAAAGAGTAGATAAAACAAAGAATCCATCAATAAGATGAACAACTAAGGTAGCAGAAGTAAGAATAAAAATAAATAAACTTAAGAGGAATAGAAAAGTAGAGCAAGAAAGTATTAAACTGGTGCCCAAGGTATAATAAACGCAAAAGAGGAAGACTATTCAGAAGTTGGATAGGCCAGATTAAAGAAACAGCAGGTTCTACATGGCAGAGAGTGGCACAGTGCAGACAGGAATGGTGGGATTTGGAGGAGGTCTTTGCAAAAAAGGGGACACAGATACCAGAAATAATGAGATGATAGAGTTATAAATATGTTTAAGTGTAAAAGTATATGAAATTAAATATTTAATAATATACAAATAATATTTTAATGAAATAGTATTTTATTAAATGAAATATTCAATAAAATACAAATATTATTGAAGTTACACTTCTTTAACGATGCGCGCGCAGATCGTCTCAAAAAATCGACACCCGGACACCGTCACAAAAAACCAACACCCTTACATTAAAAGGTTGTGGAAGTTAGCATAGTCAACATTTTAAAATAACAAATGTCAATTTTTTTAATTATGTAAAAATATTTTTTTTGTGATATTTAAATAAACTTTATTTAACTAGATAATTGTTTAGTTTGTGTAGTTTTATAATAACATTGTTATTATAAAACTTTCAATGTATTAAATACCTTTTTTCTATTGTTAGTGTTGTTTTTTCTACAAACTAAAATAAGGCGAAAGATATAAAAAAAATATTTTTATCTTCTTACGCCAAAGAAGTATGTATAACTTCTAACGCGTGTACATAATTACGCACACATGTTTTTTTATTATTATAGGGTCTTGGACTTACTGGTAGCAATATAAAAATCGCGCACAGTCAATGCACGCACACAAAGAACGCACGAAGTCAGTAATTCCTTTACTACAAGGCGTTAACTTAAAGATTTAAAATATACAAGTGTATATTTTCATAAAGACATATCCAATATAATATTCCAGTATCCACAAGTTGTTTAGTGTAGGTTACAAACTGAACGTTTGCCAAACACAATCTACAACAGTTTTGTAGTGCGCTAACTTTGTTTCATATTTTCTTTTTATTACGAACGCTGAGCATGCTGCCTTTAATGGAGAAATTGCATATGGTGTCTTTATCTTTATTGTATGAAGTTTTAGAAATGTTTTTTTAATAAAAAAAAGTGTTTAGTATGCGATGATTAAGGGTTATAGGTGAACAGTTGTACATTGCAGTTATTAATACAACTATTTACGTAACTCAGTATCGTATACCTTCAGAACACATATTACCAGCTATATTTAATATAACTAAAAAATGTTTAAAAATTAATATAAAAAACTCTGGTATACTTTATTAGATATAATGACTTTGTATTCATAATATATTAAATATATATTATATTAAAAATATTATAATGATCAATGCATCTTACAATCATATGCATATATTATTTTTTGTATAAGTAGGTAATAATTATAAATTGTGGAGATCCGAGACCACTATAATTAAGGACTTGAAGGAAATTTTGCCACTTTGAGAGGAAGCGAGAAATGAGTAACAGAATAATTCAAATCTGATTTATTGTTATAAAACAGTGTGGTCCACCATTTTTGCCCTCCTATTATATTTTGAATATTTTAAATTGAATTGCTCACTTAAGGAACTTATAGGTTTTATGACGAGTAAGTAGATATTAAAATATATGAAAAACTGAAATAACATATAATTATTTTAAAAATAAAAAAAAAGGGTGCGTGTACTTATGTACGCGCGTAAGAAGTTATACTTCTTTGGCATTATTAAAAATAGTTTTTGATTGCATGCAAATAATTAATTACAATTAAATAATCAAAGACTGGAAAAGGAGTCATTAAAGTCAATAAAGTTCAGTTTACATTTGAAAAATTAATTAAATAAATATTTATTATTATTCTCTTACATTAAACAAATAAAACACTATTTATCTTTAAAACATTTTTATTTCATTATACTATTTATTTTTAATTGACTCTAATGTCTTCATCAGAATTTCGGTTTGTAATTTTAAATTAATCATTACTTGGTTGTGCATCTACGAGGCTTCTCCAAAACTACTTGCTTTCTGCAACAAATAAGAGAATATTAATTTAAGCTCTGTCCATGCAAAACTTAAAATTTTTTATAATTCATATTATAAATTTTTTAACACATTTATATTAATATAATTATATAGATGTGTTAATAATATAATTTGTAGCACATGCTACAGACCTGGATAGCAACTTTCTTTTATTCTATTTAGAGATAGAGATAATTTAAATATAATACCGGTGTCTTCCTTGTAGGTTTCTTTGGAGTTGTTTGGGGATTCTTGTTGTTCAGTTCGACATGATTTTCTTTAACCTTTCTTTAATCCTACAAAATAATGAAATTGTTAAGTTATGTTGTCACTGTTGTGCACACCTTTGTTTGGCTTTTTTAGTATTCAAGTTATGTCAAAACTGATTTATTACCTTGTCATTGTTGGCTTTATTTGCTTTTGGGATATCAATTGTTTCCAAAATGATTTTATTTGTAATAACCTGAAATATATAAATAACATCTATTAATTTAAGTATCATGGTGAGTGGTTCGCACTCAGGTATTAAGGTGTATTATACCCACTGTCCATTATAAGTGGGAATGGGCTCACTTCTGGCAGGACAGAGTTTCGGTACTACAAGTGCAACATGGATGTTTTGAGGTATTACAATATCTCTAACTACCCTGTAGGGGAATAAAGTAATGTTGTAAGCATATGCCTATGCTTGAAAGGTTGAACCTTGAACATCACCATACATCATATTTATAATTAACATTCCTACCTCGACACCATCACAATCAAATTCATTGAAATCTACTTCAAACCATTGTGTCTCGAGAAGGTGATGGTGGCTTTGTTCCACCTCCAGTTTTTGATGTTTCACGGCGATAAGATGACAACTCTTTTTTTGTATTCAATTTAGTGCACTTCCACTGATTCATCAATTGTTTTTTGTCTCTTGTCCTTATATTTGCTAGATTAAATCTGATGTTTTGATTAAATAATGTGGTAATTTTTTTGAGATGCAGGTACTTATTAAAATGTTTACTTCTCTGTTATATCGCTCCAAGCCTTCATTTTCTCCTTATTAGTATTCGTGCTTAAATCTTTGTTCTCAATTATTGATATATAGGGTCGTAGAATATTTCTAAATAGTTGCTGTAACAAACGCAATAAACAAAAGCAATGAATAATGGTTCATGTTTCAGTTTTAATCAACAATAATACTCGATAATACATACGGATAGTTAACCTCAATTGTATTGAAGCACTCAGGAAGGTTAGCACAGTTTTTTCACAAATATTTTATATTATTTCACAAATATTTTGT
Source organism: Pieris napi (assembly GCF_905475465.1). Taxonomy (NCBI): domain Eukaryota; kingdom Metazoa; phylum Arthropoda; class Insecta; order Lepidoptera; family Pieridae; genus Pieris; species Pieris napi. The sequence continues at coordinate 10,377,411 of NC_062254.1, forward strand.
ATAATGAAAATAACTAGGTATATAATTATTAATTTTAAACAATAATTAAAACTCCTATATTTGTTTAAAAGGTAAATGTCATTGTCAGATGTCAATTGTCATGGTCATTCAAAATTCTTGTTAAGCTGCTAAGCTAGAATATGCGTGAAGTTAGCTTCACGCATATTCTATTTCTTTTTACTTGTAGTTTGTCTTATTCCCATCTCGCTCGCGCACGCTATATCACACTGCCAATTTTGTGTCATAGGTGCGCGCGCAATCGTAAAATTTCACTCTCATCAATTTTTCATAACGCGCCTAAAGAAGTACAACTTCAAAAAAATTCGAATAGCCTCCCTTAACTACCCAATTGCCCCCCTGTGGGGCGCTTACATTGGGAAACACTGTTATACAACAACACCTCAAATACTAATTACACCTATTCACAAATATATAAAACTAGCCGTTTCGCGCCCGCTTTGCTGGACGAATTAAAATAAATTTTATGTTTCATTATTTTATTTTTTTTCATATTTTTATTATTCTTCTTTTTAACTTCCCGCTAAGAAAATTGAAATATTTCGAAAATCGAGTTTTTAACAGATGTTGACGTTTAGAGGTTCTAGGAAGCCTCCCCGAATGTTTCCGCGGTGAAGTCCGTATGGATAAATTTTCATAAAAGTAAAACAGCAATAAATAAATAGCCATAAACCATCTAGGAAAAATTTCGCATCGAATGGTGGTAGTTTCATGTCGATACGATCAGTGGTTTAGGCGTGATTGAGCCTCAAACGAAGACCATTTTCATTATATATATATAGATTACTCTGTCGGTGTATCGCATCTTCAGCTAATATAATTTGGAACAACCAAGTATGCCGTGTCAGCAGTGTTTAAGTGAAATCTGAATAGTAACTTATGTATTCTATGTATGTGATTATGTGTAATGCTGAATAAAAAATAAAGTGAAATGAACCGAGAACAAAAAATCACATACAAAATTGCACACTCAATATGAACCTAATTTCTCTCGGAAGAAAATTACTCTTGAAAACTTCGCAATATTTTTCATACTTTTATAGCTTTTTTCGTTTTCACAAACGTTTACTTAAACTCTTTTATGTAACACGCGTACGACATTCAACCTTGTTACATCGGCATACGATTTAGAATCAATCGCCGTAAAATTGCTTCCATAATATTACTGAAAACCGGCAAAATCGTGGCGCGTTTGAAAGAAAATCATTCTTATTAAATATTTTCTTCTCAATAAAATCGCTCGTCCGCGCGCGTTAAATACCTGACATTCCTCACGATCATAAGCGTGGAAAATTGGAAATAAATGAAAAATACTAAGAAATATTGAGATTTTCTCCCTAGCTGCCAACAATTCACATAGCACAGAATTATTGCGTCAGTAGGGCTATAACGCTAAAACTATTTCAATTATAGCCATTTAAAATAAATATGTTTACCACGAGCTTCACGTCATTCCATACAAGTTATTTAAAAAAAAACTCTAATATTCACCGTCAAATATTTCTTCTTTCAATAACTAACATACTTTTTATATGAAAAATAAACTAACAATATATACCTATGGTCAAATTCACACTGTCTCTGAACCTTCTTAATGGCAGTTATCTTGCGATTGCGTTACCGATGTTTGAAATGACGCTCTTTTGCTAGTTTATTTTTATTAACGTAATACTTTAAAGGAAGACTTAACTTAATATCAGAAAAGTTCTAATTAAGCAAACTGTTAAAATAATAAATGAGAAAGACGATATAAGCTTGTTGCGATTCAAAGCGGCTATTTAATAAACATTTACTGCGTTTAACTATTCTGTGCTTTAGTAATAAAATCGTTCAAATTAAATCGGATACGCTAACTAGGATCTTATAAACTTATAATTATTGTTATTAACCGTGAGATCGTTTACAATGTTCAACTACACAAATTATTTCCTTCTTAAAACTTTTTTCTTTATTAAAGCTTTCTTTATAAAATATATTGTATACTTGACTTTACATTAATGTTAAATAATCGTAATAAAACAATTTATTTGGCACTAAAACTTACAAAAGGTTTAATTTAAAGTCACTGAAATCGGGTCATTATGAACGTGAATAAAAAACATAATGAGTGCTTCTTAATTTAAATTTACATTCCCTGCTAATACTTAAATCCAGGGAGAAGAAACGACAAGAACTGTCAATAAACTCTCCGTCAATAGCTAAGTTTTTTACAAAATATTTGTAAGCTCCTGCTGCTATGACATGCTCATTATAACCTGGTAGAAGAATTAATTATCAATATTTAAAAAAAGTTTCACCACTATTAAGGCCCTATCCAAGCACAAATTGAGTGTCAGTGTCTCGGGGTGGACTGCGGGGCGCAGTGGAGAGCTGGAGCACTGAGGCGCGCCGCCGGCCCGTAATAACAATTAGTTATGTAAAACATTAAATTGATGTGATTTTATTAATTTTTTTCTGAAATTGATTACTTGGCTTGCGATAAAATATATCGTGTAAATTTCAAATCATGTTTTATATACATTTTTGTCATAAAATGAATTCAAAGTGTCACAAATTGGCTATTTTTGGATTTTTTTTCTATCAAGCGAAGTTATTTAAATCCTGTATCGATCTTTCAAAATATATACATAAACTACTCAACTCCACCATATATTTTTTCCATTCTCCCTACTTCAAGAAATGATGACGAAAAATGGAAAGAAACAATGTACTGTTTTGGAGTTTGGCAACCAGATTGGTCCTTAAGGCACGAAGAAAAAGGAGCATACATTTACACTTCTGGAATAAAATTCACAGAAAACGTGCAAAAAAAATATTTTCTTTTAAGATTTATGATATTTTTTACACATATTATATGTAACCCCCATCCTAAATATAAAATAGCTTCCAGCTACAATAGATAAATATCTCTTGTCCCACGTTAATATTATTCCTATTATATACTATTTAATCTATATAGTAAATAAATTACATAAGGATTATGTATAGCACTTATTACCAGGCAATAAGAACCACTTTAAGTCTAATTAAACATTTTATACATATGTTTACACCCCAGCCCGTAATCCTATTAGCGAGCAACGATAAAATCTCAGGCAGCTTAATTGAATAGAGCCTTTGGAGGCTGTATTATATGACTAAATTTAATTAGATAAAATCTTTATCCTTGTCTATTAATTAGCGAAATAGAGGAGAATAACGTTATTGTTCGATGTTTTTTACGAGTAACAAATAAACCTTATAAAAAAACGTTACATCTTATATATAAAAATGAAACCCGTTTTCCGTTGTCACGACATAACATGAAAACGGCTTGACCGATTTGTCTGATTTTTTTTATAATATTCCTTGAAGTACGAGGATGGTTCTTACGGAGAGAAAAATAAAAAAAATTGAGAGGAAAAGTCTTAAAACAACACTTCTATATTCCCATACAAAATATTCGTAATAATACTTAAAAGTCAATTTGAACTTTAATACCATATCATAAAGTTCAAATGTTAGTGGAGGGGTTCCGGGAAGGTAAATTTTTATTTTTTGACATAATGTATTTGTTGTCTTATCAACTTTATTTTTTCATCTTACAAGCTAGACCGGTGTCCCGAATAGCATTTTAAACAAATAAAGAATCGACTGTTAGGCGGTACGATGTTCGCCAGGCCAGCTAGTTATTAATATAACTCGACGTTTAGAGAGCCTATATACTATGTAAGAAAATTTATAGAAAATGAATGATTTTGTATTAAAAAACTGTTTTATAAGATTGAAGTACTAATTAACAAATTATTAAGTCTTGAAACTCATTCTATCATTCCTCCTTTACTGTGCAAACTATGCTGCTATGGAATTCCTTACCAAAAGATATCAAACGAGCTCAGTCTTTAAATTTATTTAAAATCTTCTTTTTCAACATTTTTCTCCTGTCTCGTGAGAGTCATTAACCATTTTTGAATTTTCGTTTATATTATTATTGGTTTTTTTGAGTTTACTTTATTTTAGTTATAGTTAGTGTTACATGTTATTTTATGATCTTTTTCTTAATTAAAATTATTTAAGTTAAAAATATTAAGTTAAAATAGGGTTTTTAGTTAATTACATTTTCCTTGTACTGTTACGATAATCTGCATATTACACACCTATGCCCTTGCACTATAAAAAAATGCTATAACTTTTTTCTACATTGTACATTCTTTAATCGCACAAGAAAAGTCGACGGCTAGTATTGAATAAATTAGATAAAATTTCTCAATATTAGGGATAACTCCAGCATCAAACGTTTGGAATACTTAAATATTTCCAACTCCGTACAAATAGAATTGACCCCAGCAACTTCGTAAAACTCGATTATATTGTTCATGTGATTTTCGCCCTTAAGTCAATAGGCTAGAGGCGAAGATCCGTCGAGTGGTGTGTAAATAATTCGGATGCCCGAATAAATAAAGCGAAAGTTGAAATGAAGATCTAAAAATATCGAGCAAATTCGGTTAAAATTAACTTTATAATTAGGTTAATAGGTATATAAGACTGAAGTGTAATTTCTAAGGGGTTGAATTTTTAATTATTAAAACAAAGTTTTTAATAGCAAATTATAATTTAATAGTAATCATTCAGTCTAATTGCACTCTTTCTATCAAATTGTGTTTTCACTCGCTAACAAGAGATAAATGAGTTACTTAGTGCAGTACAGATTTAGTTTCATATGGGGTATATACATTAGAGGGTACCAATTCTTTAAAGGCCGGCAACGCACTTGCGAGCCGTCTGACAATGTGAGTTTTATCTATCCCTAAACATCAGGTGAGCCTTCTGCCTGTTTTCCTCCTAGATCATAAAAAAACTTACCCACAATAAAAATTTATGAAGAAAAATACTGTGGCATCTAACGCAGTAAAAAGGTTTAATAAAGACATACAATTTTAATAAATACCTTTAAAAGCGCCGTAAAAGAATATTCATGTCATATAATTTTACAATCATTTTAAAGGATACATTGGAATACACGTTTAGTTTATTGTTTACTTAAAGGCAGTGGAATACGTAGCGTTATTGGAGCGTTGCTTGCTGTTTCGTCAAAATACTAAGAATTGGGCTTCGAATTGCTTCCGCATCTACCATATTCCCCAGATCTGGCACCCAGCTACTTTTCTGTTCCCAGACCTCAAGCGAATGCTTGCTAATTTTTGCGCTGATGATGAGGTAATCGCCGAAAGCCTTTTTTTGAGGCTAAAGACAAATTGTATCGCTCTCGAAGGCAATTGAATAATGAAATCAAATTCTATAAAAAAAATTATATGTCAGCCCACCTAATATTGCACAATATGGTCATATAATATCACTATAGGAACGACACACGATGGTACTTTATTCCCAACGATTAAGTACCAATAAATCTAATTCGAACATGTACGTTTTGCTTGTTTGACTGATCGGCTTTTTTTGTCTATTCACATTTTTGTTGCTGTTTTTTTTGTTATACCTTATATCTATATCTGTATATATATAGTTATATCTGTGCACTATTATTAATAATAGTTTTACATATTGTTTCTCAGTAAGTGAATTATGTATGCCATTCTTATAAGAAATAAAGTTATTCTTAAACCTAATAATATTTCACAAAAAAATATTACAGTTTATATCAAGTATGTATTTCATTCGGTCTAAAAGATATTCAATTAAATTCCGTCAAATTAAACATAATACTTTATAGACTGCAATAAACCGGAATTCTTATCACGACTGACATCGCATATTTTTAAGGCCCACTTAAAAGGGTCGTGAAATGGCAAGCAAAGCTACCGTATAAAATTATAGCTACTATTAACTTGGTAGTCACGTGCGTCTCATTTGACTCGTCCACCCCAAAACCCCAATATTAGGACGAAAAGGCCCCTTTTACGGAACTTATTACATCTGAGATGAGAAAAAATAATTTAAAATTGGAATTCGCTGTGTCACTTATTCGTACCTACATACAAAATTATGATTATGATAATATTTCGATTAATAAAAAAAAAAATATGTGTGTGTACTTATGTACCTACACGTTATACTTCTTTGGCGTAACAAGATAAAAATCTTAAAAAAAAATTCTAAATTAAAATCTAAATTAAAAAAAATGTAATTTTTTCTTAATTTAGATTTTTGTAGTTGTAAAAAAACTTTCAATGTATTAAATACCTTAGAAAAAAGGTATTTAATACATTGAAAGTTTTATTATAACGTATTATCTAGTTAAATAAAGTTTATTTGAATATCACAAAAAACATATTTCTACATAATTAAAGAAATGGACATTTTTTATTTTTAAATGTTGACTATGCTAACTTCAGGGTGTCGGTTTTTTATGACGGTGTGCGGGTGTCAGATTTTTTTTTCGGTGTGCGCGCTTCATAAAAATTTACTCTCATCATTTTTCCCTAACGCGCCAAAAGAAGTATAACTACAAAAAACAAATAATATAAAGCCTGGGTAGCCAATGTGTTATGATATACCCAGTTAAGGGTAGCTTTGTTAAAAATAATATCACAGCAATTTATAATATATTTATTCCTAGTGGTGGTTCCTAGCGGTGTTTTTCCTATTAACATAAGCAAATTCAAATAATTGATTTCGATTAGGTCTATTGCAAAGACACTGATGAAAGTCAACATTATAAGTTAAACATATTTAAAAAAAAAATGTAGTTGCCTTCCAAAAGGTAGTTTCAAATGGAGAAGAATAGGCAAGAAACTCCATACATTCTCTTCAATATAGTTTTTACTATTTTTTGTATGTAATACATTGATTTGATAATTATAAGTTAAGACCTTGTACCTAGAACCAAAAAACTACTATACTAAAATAAAATAGCCGCATTATTTGTAGATACATGGTATTTGGTTCACGTTATTTTTACATTTAATTAATTATGTAAATAATGATTTAGATTAAATGTATCTCTTAATTAAGAAGTTCACGGAAAGATGAAAGTCTTAATTATTTCTACATATAATTTTCCAAGAAAAAGTCCGAACATTTCTTAGAAGCAATTTCAGTAGAAATCTTCGTATAAAATCTGTACAATATCTTTTAGAACAGTACGGCTCATTAGTTGAAAAATTCGCTCAGAAAAATTATAATTAGCTCTGTGCTTGGGGCGACTCGTTGACACGCTGTATCAAAATATCACATAGCAAACATTTTATACTCCGTACTACTAGAGTAAGGAATATAATACGGGCACATTTAAAAAAAAAATGTTTTTTTTATAGAACAGGGGGCAAACGGGCAGGAGGCTCATATGATGTTAAGTGATGCCGCCCATGGACATTCTAAATGCCAGAGGGCTCGCGAGTGCGTTGCCGGCCTTTAAAAAAGTTATTAATATTATTCACAGAAGATCATTTCTACCGCATTCAAAGAAATCCTATCAGTTTTTTAGTCACGTCGTCATATTACATGGGTTACAATAATTATACGTTGCAAATATTTTCAACTTACTACTTATTGATTTAAATACAAAAATATTGCTAAGAATACAATTTTTTTTAAATTGATTTATTTATAAGTATATTACGCCTTTGTAAACAATCGAATATGCAGTATTTAAAATTTTCTTAACCTATATAGTAAATATAGGTTAAGAAAATATAATACAATATAAAAAGTTGGGTCCCTGTAGCAGTGTACCCTACGGCTGGCAGAATTTCCTCGCTGTATTGCGATACTTATTCGTTGAGCGAGGAAAGCACCAGCTCTGGGGTCACCGGTACTTGGCCTGTGCACTTGAACCCAAGAGTCTCTACCCTAAAGCCAAGCCCAAGAGTCTCTACTCCAAAGGGAAGAAAATCAAAGTTGGAGGAAAGACTCTCATATTTGAGCCGTTTATTATGTTACCATTTGTAAAATAAATAAGCTGATAAAAGACTTTTATTTCCCAGCGATGCCTTCTGGCAGTGAAAGTAACTACGAAACCTAAAAACAACAAATGAATAAATTAAATGTCAACTGTCTTAAAACGCCGAGTGTACATAAGCTACCGTAACACTCCAGTTCTTTCAAGTCAAAGTTAAAAATCATTTATTCATATAGGTAACAGAATGTACACTTATGAACGTCAAAAAAGAAATATACATTAAATGCTTCTAATTTTACGTTTACCGCCAGTTCTAAAATCAAGGGCATAGAACGGAAGAGAAGAACTGGCAATAAACTCTCCGCCACTCTTTTTATTCGCCAAGTTTTTTGTTTTACACAACGTTTGTAAGGAGCTGCAACCATTACACCATGTTCCATATGACATTTAATAATAAATAATAATAAAATAAATTAAAAATAAAGATTTGTTCGCTATCAGCAGGAGGCATGAACACACACTACACAATATCGCGGTGTATACTAAGTCATTATTACTAAACATCTTAATCTCGAGGGATCTTGTTACCGGGCCGGAAATTAATGTTACCCAAAGATGTGCATACATAATACCTGTGCCAATCAATCTGCAACCCTCTCGTTACCAACCCCTTTAAGGTTATTGGAGTAATCCTGTCTTGGTGTAGTTAAACTAACTATTAAATACGGCTTCACTCGCACCTTTGACTTATCAAAAAGCTTTTGATACGGTTTCTAATATGTTCAATGCGATAAATAGATAAATATATTACAAGTATTATATGTAAAAATAATATTTATTTATTTATATACACTTCGTTACAGAAACATACATATAAAAAAGCAGGTTACATAAATTATTATTAGGCAACGATTTCTTCCAGACAACCCTTGTATGAAACAATAAAAAAGAAACACCTACAGAGGGAGTACAAGAAGTGCATTGTTAACAAGAACGAACATAAAATGACGTGTAACACTACTTATAACTAAAATAAAGTAAAATCTAAAAAAAAAAATATTAACAAAAATGTAAAAGCTAATCCAATGGTTAATGAGTCCCAATTAAAATATATAAGTTGCTATTTACGAGGCAGAAGATAAATTATATATATTTTTTTTAATTCAATTTAAAGACTGAGTTCATATGATATCAATATGTAAGGAATTTCATAGCAGGATACTTTGCACAGTTAAAGAGGAGTGATAGAATTCAGTTTTATGATTAGGGGTTTCAAGAATTAGATTGATGCGCAAACGCAAATTAAAACTACCGCCAGAGAGGAACATACAATTTTTCTTTAAGTAACTAATGCCTGTGAACAGGTGCCGCTTCCGGAAACTGGACTGCGAGGTTTCCGTTCAGTTTTTAATTTAATACAAATAAAGAGCGGATCGTATCTCCCTCTTTTCTAGTTTCTTCTACCTATGTTTGCTATAGTCATTTTGTATGATGATTTGATATTTTAAAAAAGTACCGAGAGTCTTTTACGCCGGCTTTTTTTGTCGGCCTACAGGCCTGTCTTTTTTGCCGATGAGTAGGGATGTCTACCGACACAAATTTAATGACGTGGAATAAATGATACCTGTATCTTATATTCCATAATAAACATATTTTATTTTAATAATTGATTTATTTTAGACAAATCCAAACATGTTAGTACTATAAGTCCCCTTATTGATAAAAATGTCTAAGGTATTATTTAAACACCTAAACTGAACCGCTTTCAAAGTATAAACGATGTTTCTTACATATAAATTCAGTTTATTCAGCGTTGAACACATTATTATAACAGTTTCTAACATAAATATCATTCTCTCATGTCTCAGACATCAATAACATTTCAAAACAATTAATCTAGTACGACCCTAAACATTTTATTTGTTCCGACATTGTTTATTTTATTTTGTCAACACTAAATTGACAAGCTTTGACAAGTCTATTAGCAAGGTTAAAGAAATTGTTTTTCATTCATAAATTTTTAAATATCTAAGTCTAAACAAAGGAAAATCAAAAGGGCGTTGTACATAATGTATAACGTTTCTTGACTTTCGCAAGGACAAATTTATAGGCAAAAACATTAAAGGTTATTCATCAAAGCGACTGGCGATGCAAACAAATAATAAGGCTATACGACAAACAAGAATCGTTTCACGGCTGAGACAATATAACATGAATAATCACTCTCGACCTTTGTTTCAAGAACTTAATATAACAATATGTAAAGGGTAACGGCGGTGGTAAAGCTTATTTGAAGCTTTTGAACTTTTTTCTAACTGAAAGTTATGCTACACAGAATAAACAATTAATAAATACACAAGTCATCGGACGTCGAGGCAGAATACGAAATTCCACCTGTCCGTCGTTCCACAAATGAGCGTTTTTTAAGGCCGTAGTTTTTGCCGCGCACCACCACTATGTATAACCAGCTGCCCACTGAAGTATTTCCGAACCAATTCGACTTAGGGTCCTTCAAGAAAAGAGCGTATCAATTCTTAAAAGGCCAGCAACGCACTCTCTAGCCTCCTGGCTTGTCGCAGATTGTCCATGGGCTCACTATCACTCAATATCAGGTGAACCTCCTGGCCACATCACAAGCGACATTACATAAACAGTATAAGTTCGTTTTTTAGCGAAACTTTATTCCCTCAAAGCTAGCACAAAAGGCTAATAGCAATTGCTTTAAAAATTAAAATATATTTGCACGAAGATTACAAAGTAAAAATTGATAATTATTATGGTAATATTTTTTATACGTAGTAAGGCGAAATTTTTCCCAATAAGTTTCAATGCTTCACAACAATCTTTTACTGTGTAATATTAGTAATATTAAGAAAACTTACGATGATTCATGGAGGTTCGTCGTTCAAATTTATTAGTCTAATAACTTTATGATATTGATCATATATTATTTTAGTATTAAGAATTTTGAACAAAAAATTATTTAAACTTTTTTATTTTACATACAGTAACAATGGAGTACAGTTCAAAGTAACGATACTCAATTTATAGCATAAGAGGAAACTCCTTCGATACCGCTTTTAATTTTGTAAATTAAAATTAACACCTCGCTACCAATACTTATTCCATAACTTCACAGTTGATATGGGGAAAATCGGGTTCAAACCATTACCTAATTTATAACCACAAAATTTCACCCGCTGTAAACCTATTATAATAAATATCATAAAGGCATTTTATCTTTAGGTATAGCATTTATTAGGTATGCGAGGGCTGCCAGTTGCCAATAAAAACATTTCATAGGTCGCATTAAAACAGTGGCGAAAGTAAACGCAGAATAATCAATACGGTGCCCCGCGCAGGTACAGCGCGCCGCCCGCCCCGCCGCCCGCCTACCCGCTTACACTTGCCATAGATTAAGAAACAGACTTGCTGAATCTACTACACCTGTAGGTTTTCCTTTGTTACAATTCGTACTAAGATTCACATTTTTCGATATCCATTAATTATGTTTTCTTAAAATATAAATACAATTATATAAATATTTTATGAAGATTTATTTTATTCCGAAATTAAAATATTACTAGAAACTTATTACTAAAACCGCAAATATACTTAAAATAGTCTTAAAAGTTGTTATAAGTACAGCCCTAAACACAAGCACTATTTTAAGATTATTTTTTTCTATTAGAAAGAGGCCAAACAGAAAGAGGTTTATTAGAGAGCAAAAACTTATAGCCATATACCACAGATGGCTCAGACGCTTTTCTTTGTATTAAATCTAGTCTTGATATAAACTTAACCTAACTTGTATCACAAGGTTCAACGTAAAGGGCAATAGTCTATGACCAGCCTCCAGTCAGCGTGTTGTCCAAACCGATTGATGCCGGGTCGCAGTGCTGAAATGAATTTCTGTTTCATCTACGATACAGTTTATTTCTGATAACGAATTCGCTACAACATTATTTTCTTTCCTATGTTATCGACAAACAAAACATAAAAATACATATTTAAGTCCATAGACAAATTGAAAGGAAAGCCAATAAAATTAGGCAGTCATTGTGAGCATAATTATGGAATGATTACATAAAAATTAAATAAATATTCAATGTAAATAGATTTATGTCAAAAGAAGAGTTGTAGCTCTGAGAGGAGGCCTATGTGCAAGGAAGGCTGTATGACAGAAATTAACCGGCTTTTCGGTGATTTTTAGTGTTCATTTTTAATTTTTTAGTCTTAATTTATTAGCACTTCACAATTTTATGTACCAGTATAAGTAATTATAGCAATAAAGCTATTATATAGGCTTTATTATTATTATTATTATAACAGGTATTTTACTGCTAATAATTCCTTTTGCTAGAAATATTACAAGATGATAAACAGCACATTAAGCTATTTAAGGAAAGAAAAATCCTGAACTAAACTAATAATATCAGGTTCCCCGTGGTATTATTGGTATTCAATGCACAAAAGCTATCGTATAATAACGTAAATATTTTGTAATTCAAGTACGAAGAAATATGTACCTTTTATAGACTTATATCGAATAGATAAAATAATAGAATATCGCGCAAAACCGAATTGGTTATTGCTTTCATTGTTATGTATTGTTATAGTATAAATAACCAGTGGAATACACGTCATACTAAAAATATATTTAGGTATTAATTATACTTATGAATAGCGAAATCTGTTGATAGGCGACCTTGGCTTAATTACGGGCTGTCAAAGGTGATAGATGAGATAATAACTCATCCGTGTGAAAGTATTAACGTTTGGTATTGGCCGTGACGTGACATACATTCGTGTTTTAATATACACAATGTAGATATAGAATATCCTCCTGTATGATTAATAACTTTGAAAACCAAATTATTGGGAATGGGAAATAAAAAGTATTAATTTCCTTGCCTTAGGTGCCTTTGTAGCTAGGACAAGTATTTAGACTATAAGTTTGATAACAATTATTATGAATAACTCAACTTATTATTATAACATTACTAGCTGACCTGATACGTTGTTTTGCCATGAATAATATTTCTAAGAAAAATTTTTTTAGTTCAATTAAAATATCTATCTACTATAATAAAAAAATAGGGGTTGTATGTATTTTTGTATGCTGTATCACAAAACACAAAAAAAAAGTTTTTTTGGGGGTTTGGGGGACACTCCTATCACTTAGGGATTGTTTTTTATTTTTTTATGATAAAACATACAAAAATACATACAACCCTTAACTGTCACCTCTCTACGATCAGCCCCTATTTTTTATTTGTATATTAAAAACTGTTGACTTGAACTCTGAAGTTTATATAGAGAAAAATTCACAGAACAACTTAAAAAGTTTTCATTCCAGAAAACCGAACAGTCTCGTATGTACTAAAAAGGTAGGCTAAGTAAAATCACATTAAGGAGAAACGAAGTTCTGCTAGTGTAACTATAAGCCTTCTCCATATTTTAACTACGGTCATTTAACGTAGCAGAGGAACGTAACTGAACGTAAATATCCAAACATTAAGCTCTTCATAAAATATACATTAGGTAAGAGTTCGCTTCCACTATCGACTCCACCTACACATAAACATTCAGATACAAATAGACCAGGAGATGAACAGATGTAGTTCGTTTGCGCACATTAATTTAAATGTAGAGTTTATTAATTTATTTCGTATTCCTACAGCTTACATAAATATATAACAAGAAACAATTATACTAAAGATACAGCCTTATTGCCTTAGAGTGAACATGGGCGGCGGTATCACTTAACATCAGATGAGCCTCCTGCCCGTTTTCCCTCTAAAGTAAAAAATAAAGCGAAATGGCAAATAAAAAATTTAATCAGTGGCGCTACAACCACTTTAGGTCTTGGCTTTTTAAATCTAATAGGCAAGTAGGTGATCAGCCTCCAGTGCCTGACACACGCCGTCGACTTTTTGGGTCTAGACAAGTCGGTTTCCTCACGATGTTTTCCTTCACCGTACGAGCAAATATTAACTGCACCCATAGAAAGAAATACCATTGGTGCACAGCCGGGGATGGAACCTACGACCTCAGGTATGACAGTCGCACGCTGAAGCCACTAGGCCAACACTGCTCAGAATGGTAAATATGTTATTCTAATTCCTAACAAGGATTCCTTTCAGTCATACTGAAATACGTAACATTAGCTTCATATTAGTAAACAAAGATTCAAATTAAAGCGAAAACAGATTAACATTTGTATATTTATAAATGGTTAAAAATATACAAAGGCCAGCGCTTACGCTACCTCGACCCCGGTTCATAGATGGTGAAATATGAGTGGAGTTGAGTCGGTAGCTTATTGAATTATCTACTTATCTCTCCATTGTTTCGAGGTTTAATGAATGGACCTCTACGTAATGCTACGTGGGGCTACGCGCTACGAAATTCGTTGCTTTATGATGACTATATTGAGTGTGACAAGTGTGCCCTAGTTACTTCTGTAGTAAGCGCTGTAATGTAGAAACAGCAACAAACTATTCTTTACTCAAAAACTAACAAAAACACGAAAAGTTTTAGTACCAACAAGAACTGTAAGTATTTACCTCGTTTTTTAAAAGGTATACCGGCTTTCACACCAAAAGATAAAAAAGTCATAGGGATTTTTAAATTGGTTTACACTACCTAGTCTTTGTTAAAAATATTGTTAATTGTTTTGTTTATTCTTAATGTTGTGAGTCTGAATAGACAACGACACTCATGTCGTAAAATAGAAAAATGTCCCACAGACAGAATGAACAATTTTCAACAAACACAAAATCTACTTAAATCACTTTACCACAATAGAACATTTCTAATTTACCATTTCCATTAACGTTTTTAATTCTCATCTCTCTTTGCGTGTGAAGCGAGGCCGCAAATGGATGAGTTACACCGAAGCCTCATCGAAGGCGTCATTATGAGACACAGCTGCACAATTTTCCACCTCAGCAAGTGATTAATTAAGCTTTACGACTGTACAGTTTCCTAAGATTGAAAGATGAAATAAATTGGACTTTAAGCCTGCGGTTTGAGTTGAGGAAACAATTTGACATCATTATCTATCGTCTGGCTTCGAGGCTGTTTTGGGTTCATTAAAAGTAAACGTCAGTTTATTAGGTTAAGATTTTTATAAATCATCTTTAATAGGCTTTATATATACATACATATTATTATACATACATTGAACTTAATAATATTTTCGGCATATAATGTCAAAAAATTAGACACGGTAGTGTTTTTATCTGGACATTTGTGAAATTTGATAATTTTTTATGTATATGATATTAGATTGGTAAATGATTATGTAACAATTACAGATATCTGAGGTCCAGACCTAAAAAGGTTGTAGCGTCACTGATTTTATTTTTTATTTTTATATTTATCCCAAATCCTACACATTGTAATGCATATGTACTTATAATGAATAAACACATGTTTATTGATTATTGTTATATATAATACATATATGTTTACTAATTTTAAAAACATTTTGTTTAGTTAAGTGAGTTTAGGATAAGGTTTTGATCGCTATTTTATTAATATACAAACAATATTTACTTGAGAATTCACTTATAAAACTATATTTTACCAACATATCTAAAGCTTGTACTAAAATCTCCTGGTTGTGAATAAAACAATTTTTCCCCGCGAGCTCCAAATATAATCCCTCCAACCCCCTCCCCTGGGGACATCCTGGGCCCCATCTAAAATATCCCCTGTTCAAAACTATTCTGGATTAATCCCCCAATTGAACAGAGGTATTTCCTGAGACAATAATCGATTCTTATTTACCGTATTGGGGATCGGTTACAATTCCTTTTCATGTCATTCGAGCGAAAACAACAAGGCTTTTTTAGGATAAAGATGTTCAAAGGGAATTGTCAACGTATCGATATATTTTAAATATGTAAAACGTCTCTGAATTTAAATGATGATTATTCTATATTACCTGTTCTCACGACATTGTTTTTGGAGATGGGAATGCTTTTTAAAGACCTCAATGTAAAAATAGACACTTGTTCACTTTAGTTTCAATTATTTACTCAACTGTTTCCTGCTTATTTCAGCACGTACTATAGGCCTTAGACAAGGATGAAATACTTCATATCACTCTCGTGCAATCATAGTATTGAAGAGACGTGAAAAAACATTATTTTACGGAAAATTAATTTTATAAATATTTCATACTGCATCCGTCGTTTATGGAATAAAGCTAACATACATTCAACTTTGAAGAAGGAATACATAAAATTACGAAGATTTTTGTACAATACGTAAAGTAGTTAGTTTATTTAACTTAAATATAGAATTCTCATAAATCATATATATGTAAATGATATACTTAAGTATGTGACATTACAATAAAGCTGCTCAAATATCAGCTAACTGATATTTAGCTCACGTATGCATCCTCAGGTAGGTGCTCGCCATATTTTTGCGTCAACACCGCATTTATATGATAATGCGGCATTCGAAACTGATCCGAAACTTGCCGGGATGAGTCCCCGAAAAATTCCCAACTCGTAAATCTAATTTCGACGATATTTGCTCGCAATTTCGCGTTTTGTTTGAGTATTGCTTTCGTTATATACTTTATAAAATGGCACCAAGCTTTTTGGGTGAGAATATAAAACAAAAGACGGTACGAGGACTATTTTGTTTATTATGAATAGGCCAACAAAAGGGCTAATAATGTCGCATGTCGATTGGATTTTTTATGCAGTGGAACAATTAAAATGATAAGACGTGAAGAGTTCACAGAACAAAACACTAATAAAGAAGCACTTTATAATACGTTTTAACAACATTAACTTTACTTACTGATTCTGCTATGATGACTTACCTGAAAAAAAAAATATAGTTTATTAACATTTATATTACTTATATATAAACTGTTATACAAATAGTACTACTTCAACGTCGTGTAATTTTTTTTTTCGCAATATTTTATTATACTTTACAACTTGAAAAAACCAATTTTCGCTTGGGATAAGTGTGACGTAGTAGACGTATAAAAAAAAATTCAGTCTTGCGATAACTCCCTCTATACATTAGATTGGAATTTATATTAGTTTTCGTATTGAACGGAGAATTTTTTTTTAAACTCTTGGGCTGTACTAGTACATGCGCTAATAATAGATTCAAGTTGGCGACTGGTAGACAGTACCGGTGACCCCAGAGCTTTCCCCGCTCTAACAATTCA
This sequence comes from Pieris napi, assembly GCF_905475465.1. Taxonomy (NCBI): domain Eukaryota; kingdom Metazoa; phylum Arthropoda; class Insecta; order Lepidoptera; family Pieridae; genus Pieris; species Pieris napi. The sequence goes on from NC_062254.1 coordinate 10,394,474, forward strand.
GGATACTCAGGTACCACAGAGACCAAACTTTTAAAATTTACTTTGGTATTTATTATTATTTTATATTTACCGCTCAGGTAGGATTCTATTGTGTATTAATTATTATATAAATGATAGTTTTAATATAAATACATCAATATAATTTTTTCAATTCTACGCTGATAAAATCTACAGCAAATTAAAATTAATAAATGTGTTTAATTTTATATAATTAAAATGAATATGTAACAGCTTTAACATCGCAATGTTTTTGGAACACAACATTGACGCCTCGCCCCTTCTCGCCTTGAAGACACGACCGCATCACTTCCCCGAAAAGGGGTACGGTTAATTTTAAAACCTACCTTCGAGGGCCACCGGATCCGCGATAAATTACATTAAACGGAAAATTAATTAAATCCGAAAGCGGACACGCCAAAACCTTTTCGAGGGAATTTAATAAAAATTCATAACTTTTTAAGAGTAGGCTCAATTGCGAACCTCCTTGAATTTAGGACGTAATTACAGTTACAATTTATTTTTATTTGCTTTTAGATGTTTGGAGCTTTATTGTGTACGAATTCTGTGTTAATAATTCGTTTCTAATATAAAATGTCAAGTTATTAGGAATTCTATATCCACTGTCCACAAAAAATATTTTATTCGTTTCCAGATGTTTATAATTATTTATTTGACTTATTAACTTGAAAAAAATAAATAAAACCTTCAAATATTCATATGAAATTACTCAAGTTTGAGACAATTATACATGTAAAAATAAAAATAAAATAAAATTCAAAAATCATTTTATCATATGGGTTACACATTGTACACTTATGACTTGTCAGTAAAGATATACATATTAATGCTTCTAATTTTACATTTAGTGCCAGTTCTCAAAACAAGGGCGTAGAACGGAAGAGAAGAACTGGCAATAAACTCTCCGCCACTCTTTTTAATCGCCATGTTTTTTTTTTTGTTTACACAACGTTTGTAAGGAGCTGCAACCATTAAACCATGTTCCACATGACATCTTAAGTAATTAATAATACATCATTACCAACATTCATCATTGCCAACCGGCACTCGATTGTATAGATAAATACATGTACGTATCATTAACTAAATACGCAATTGGTATAAGCTTTAAAACAATGGTAGTAAAACAGAAAATAAAGCTAGTATGCAAATATGATTTGTGAATAGTAGCCACATCTGCTACGCAACTGCTACGCGGCGCTCAAAGATACGATGATTTCAAATATCACAAACCAGTATTCAATTTGTTTAAGTGCCGAACTCGACATCAATAAAGTTCAATCTAAAAGCGATGTTTTTGACTCAAATAAAGTATTCAAGGTAAAAACTGTCGAGTAATAAACTCTATGAATTTCTGACTATTGCTGTTATGAAATCAAAAATGGATTTTTATTTCTGGTTGCGATGTCAAATAACAAGTTATCATATTTTTTGAATGGTAAAACTTTTATGCGACAGTATATTTTTAATCGCTTTCGTGTTGTACAGCTCAATTTAATAGAAAGTTAAAAAATTAGAGGCGATATTTTTATATTAGTTCTGAAGAGTCAAATTACGACGACTACAATTGTCATTCTTAATAAAATCGAATGTGATGGCTGTTCAAAAGTAATGGTCTAAGATCCCGCTATACAACGACCTTCACCGAGATGCTTATTTAATGAAACTTCTTTTATATTTAATTTAATATGTCAATAAATATAATCCATATGGGTTGCCTAGCAAATTTCAGTCCAGAGTATTTTAATTAATATTAAAAAAAAAATTTTTTTTAAACATTTCACCGGTATGATTATTAGATAAATTCTATACCAATCGAAAGTATGAAGCCCATAGAATATGCAAACGTTAGGTTGTTTTTAATCAATTAATTATTTATGTGTATATTTTTTATGTGACACTAAAGTATATATACATCTTTAGTATAAAAGAAGGTTATAGTGATACATATATAATACTACCCTGATTAAAAATATTGATTGAAAAAAGTTCAAAAAATAAAATGCAAATGCAAATTATAAAAATTTTTTTTTTAAATATTAATTAAACATACTCTGGACTGAAATTTGCAAGGCAACCCATATGGATTATATTTATTGACATATTAAATTAAATATAAAATACGTTTCATTAAATAAGCATCTCGGTGAAGGTCGTTGTATAGCGGGATCTTATACTATTAGAGAAATCTTGTACAATGAAAAGATATTTGACTATTTTGACTCAACGCCGACTTCCCATAATTAGTACACTTAATTAAATATGTAACTGCTATGAATACTACTTAATAAAAAAAAATGTTATTCAATATTTTGAAACGAATCAAAACTAAAGTGATTAAATTTAGTTAATAAAAGATAACTCTGTCTTCAAGGTTCTAGGAATAACCATACTTCCTGATATAATAAAAAACTCAATCTATTGAACATGTTAAAACCAAAAATACACTTACATTTAACGACCGGTTATAAATCTACGGGGATTACCGGTTCATCAATAATACGAAATCAGTACTTCGACCCACTAAGTCCCATCGATTTGCCCATAAAATTAGACAAACGAGACATTTATTGCCATCGACAAATCTCTTCTATTGTTTATTTTAAAATTAGCTGATAGCCGTTAATATAATTAGGAATTTATTTATAGTGGTATAACGGAATCAACTAATTTTAAAAATAGAATTTTAATATCAATCTAATATCGTTTTTTAGTGTGATAATAAATGTTATTTGAAATATTGTCTGACAGTAACACTGACAGTGTGAAAGTGATAGATACTCATTTACCCATCGTCTACATTTCTTATTTTTGTATGTGAAATTAATTGAATATTATTTGTAGTTTTGCACTGTTTGCGCTTACCAAATATTATTTGAATGAAGGAATCGCTTGAAAGCGATAGCCTGTGTGCTCTCAATGTTCTGGTATTGCCACGAAGTTACATAATAACATTTGCAAATAAATAGTAGTTTTTATAATATTCATTTTAATTATTAATATTCTCACTTGAAATACTAATCCTTGGCCTTACGTATTACGTACATAGTCCACATGTCCTGAGTTTTCTTCCCAGCAAAACAACATCTACTGATGAAAGTAGATCTTTTGTATTGTTATAGAAAGCCAAACTCGGTAATTAATGAAACACAATGATCCTCCCCATTGGTTGTTAAAAACAACCTTAATATGTAAACTTTGTTTTATAAACAAATACAAAGTTCAAACTACAGATAATGACATAAAATCATTGTAATAGGTTTGAAAAACCGGAAGTAGTAAGAACACAATGACATAAATCGTCACTAACCGGTTATCACTGTCATTACATACCATATTTGTTTTCGTATAATTATCCTTCCACTATAGTTTGAGGTTGGCCCGCACTGCTACTTTACCCACATACATAATATAATTGCGATTTACCCTATTTACTCTATATAAGTTTAACATAGCTTTCCTAAGTCCTTATTTAATCTCGTAACCTATCCCCATAAGTAGTGGAAAACACATTTTTGCTTCTCCTTCATATATTATTTTTTATAAGAAAGCACAGGAGCATTTTGTGTCTAAACTATTGATATTGATTTTGCAACCGACTAAGAGCAACTATCTATAGTGAACATAGAAACAAAAATCAAAGGCTGTACAGACGAGGCAACACTACTCTTACGTAAATACTAAATACTTCGTACAAATAAGTAATATGGATTTTCCACGCAATTCAATTGGTACGGTCTCATCTAGAAGGAGTTTAAATCAAATTGGTTCGGAAATACTTCAGTAACCTAAAAAAACGCGGCGCTTGTTCTGCAGTGCGAGCCTAACAGCACATTAAAAGCAATTCCATTAAGCGACAATGCTTCATTTGTGCTTAACGATGAATATGGACAGCCCCACTAATTAATGGAAATTCATGACGAAATGAGAAATGACAGAAATAATTATTTATGTAAACTTGTGGGCTTAAATATTTATTAACAGAGGCATATACTCTGGTTAAACTGGTTTTGAATTATTGACTTAAAATTTAATAAGGAAAATTATTGTATATTAATTATCCAATTACATGAATCGGGTATAGCCACGTTTGGATTACTTCATATGTACCATACCGTACCTTACCGAGTTTATTGTCTGTTCTTCTCTTCCGTTCTACGCTCTTGATTTCAGAACTGGCCGTAAATGTAAAATCAGAAGCATTTAATGTATATTTCTTTTTTAACTTTCATAAGAGTACATTGTGCTACCTAAATGAATAAATGATTTTTGACTTGACTTTATATATTATCTTTATCATAGTTATTCTCCTTTGAGTTCACAAGTGTAACAAATTAAATACTTTGAAGTATTAAAACGCGTTTTCAATTAATCATGTGATACATTAATTATATTAGAAAACTCATTATTTCGTATCTTACAGCCAGTTATCTCGGTTTGAATTTATTTAAAATTTTAATATATAAATTAGTAACTCTAATTGAATAAATGCGTTTAAATTTAGTTAAATATCTTTAAACATTCGTATAATTTTATGGCCATAAAGTAATAGTAGAAAAATTGTTGTTATTCAAAACCGCTGTAACAATAATAATTTATTTGCAAGAATATGGTACAAGAATGTTACGGTGGTACAATCTAATGTTCGTATATTCTGCCACACATAATAGCGTGCAAATTTGTCTTAAAATGAATTTTACATATAAGTTACATACATTATTAGTCTAATCATTATACGAGTAGTCAATTTTTATATTATTTGTAGTGATAAATTATCATATTATTAAAAATATTATTACGTTATCAAATTAATATGTCGTAGTCATGTTGAAATATTAAATTATTATTTCTGTTAAATACTAGTATAAAATAATTGAAGAAGTTCCTACCAGTGATCAATCAATAGAAAAATACCACAGCAAAATGTGGTCGGAACTCGACAAAAATGCCTGTAATCTCACCTCATTTCTCGCACCTGTGAGTAAAAAATTGTAATGACACGCGGAGCGTCAGCCGGGTGTTCGGAATCTCTACTTTTCGTTTATTGTTTCGGAAATAAAAGTTCATTCGTAATTGTCGCTTTTAGAGTATGTATATATTGTTTATACCAAATCGTGTTACATACTACTGGACATTAAACATCAAAAATGTGTATTTATAATTAAGACTAAGTATCTATGAGTAAGTAGAGAAATAATTAATTCCTGGTAATTGATCAAAGCTAAATTATACTAGTTTCATTTGTGCCTTAAAAAAGAAAAATCTTGAGGTATAGAGCTATTTATTTATTTATTTCGTATTCCTACAGCTAACTTTTATATACAATAAAAAATAAAATAAATAAACAGTGTGTATGCCTAAAAAAATACAAGAAAATATAACCACATAAATTTAACACACATACACATCAATTACATAAGAACATGAGCAATCTGTCAAAAATTAAACACACAACCACAAAATAAAAAATGAATAAAAATAAAATTAATATTAGGTTCGAATTCGGCTGTACTGTGTGATGGTGTGTATGTGGGGTGTGCTCATGATGCAGGTGATTAAGATGATATTTTTAATACTACATATTCAAATAGCTTGATTAAAATAATGTTTTAGTTAAGGAAATATAGTGAATTTCGATTTAAAAATAATACGGTCCATTAGTGAATGTACAGGCGTCATCTGTTCGAAGGCACTTTAGCTTAACAGCTTACAGCCTCATTTGCATCGAGCACAGTTGGCCAACTCTAACATGGCTTCAACTTGAAGCTAAACTAAATATTCAATACTACTCTGTAATCCTTTTCCAATGTTAATCATTTATGTAGCTAAAGTTTTCGCCCTGTACACATACTAAAATTTATATAATTACTAGCTGACCCGGCAAATGCGTTTTGCCATGTATAGGTATTATTTCTAGGAATTTTTTTTTTAGTTCAGTAAAAATAACTATCTACAAGAAGAAAAAATAGGGCTGATGGTAGAGGGGTGAATTAGATATTACTTAGTTAAATGTATTTAATAATTTTTATTGAATTTTTATTTTGGTAAATGTCTGACCCTTTTTGTATATATCATGTATTCCATCTTTGGTTATTCTAAAGACGAATAGTTTTTTTTATTTATAATGTATGTTAGCTTAATACGTAATAAATAAATTACTTCAATAATATTATAAAGGAAGGAACCCATATTCAAGTCTTAAATATTTATACTGTATAGCAAGCAATACAACATAATGTTTAATTAAAAAACCTCTCATGCTTATGGCAGTATAATCAAAATTAAATATAACATTCGCGCTAGTAGCCTATAATTACTATAGATTATTTTTGACAAGTTCTTTGTTCAGTCCCCCTAATAAGACACCGTGTTAACTTCCCGAAATATCTTAAATGCTTTAACGCCCTTTTACAAAGTAATCGTATTTACTCAATTTCGATTACATGAAGTGTGTCACTTCAAAAGACCTTGTTAACATGATGGCAATTACCTAAATTGAATGCCTATATGTATATTGAATTTTTTAATTGAAGTCTTTTGTGAAGGTTTGTTGTTACCAAGGAAAGATATTGTGCTCTTTCAGAAACATAAAGGGATCTTAGATCATTCGAACCACTGAGCCAGCTCGAAAGCCCTAGTGTTTGAAGTTGCGATGTTGCAATCGTCGAAGACATTTTGATACTCGTAGCGCTATTCAGTGTTTGATGTCATCGTACTAATTGTAGCCAGATTGTGAATATGCTGCTTTATATTGTGTATTGTAAAATAGACACACATTTAAATACAATTCACGTTCATTAATTATGAAAACTCAACATTGCATTGATAATAAATGTTCATTAATTAAAAATTGTTTTTAATTAATAAAAGTTATTTTATGTTAAGATGACTTTATCTTTGAACTCACATTTAAGAGTGCGACTCTGGATCCTGAGGTTGTCCGATATTCGAATCCCGGTTGTGTACCAATTGAATTGTTCCTTGTACAATGCAGCACGATTCTTGCTGACAAGCAAGAATCGTGCTGCATTGTACACTGAGAAGTATAATTATAATAATAACCTCTCTTAAGCAAAGGCATCTCTTAGGTAATTTTTTTGAAAAGTGGGTAAGACACATAAGAATGATTATGAATGACCGATGGAGTCTATATTAACTATGAAAATAATCAAGAAACAGTTAAACACTTTTGCAAATCTGGTTCTTGTATAACATTTCATACTAATTAAACCGTAGCTACGTAGCGCTACGCTCGTTCTATGAATGTGCTACACAAGTTGCTACGTAAAACATACTTATACAATTAAGTGAGGAACTAATTAAAACTGTTATTATCTAGAGACAATAACTATGCGTTAAATACGTGGACAATATTAAAACCATGAATTTTACTTTTGTTTTCCCCTTCACAGTCGTTGGTATGACTTGGAAAGGCTGGGTTCGGTTCCCGCAAAATAAATGTTTTGGATGGTAATAAGCTATGAAATATTTGGCCCCTATAAGTTAATTTCTTGCATCCTGTTTTTTTATAGTTAAAAAGGTACATACAATAACTTTTATAACGATGAGTATTATTATTAATTGATAAATAACCAATACAAAAGTCAAAAAAGCTTAAAATTTTTCAAATATTTTACACGACAGTCCAAACATGTCGTATTTTCCGTTTATTCATATATCATTTGTCTTCACAAACACTGGTATTACCTATCACGGAATTTCCTTTCAAATCGTCATAAACTCAAAGTAATACGGGTCAAATTCGCGCCAAAGGTTTTATAGTGGACACAATACATTTTATTGCTATACCATTAAGGTCGATAGTCGCGTAAATAAAATGTCCAAATGTGACAGCCCGAGGCACCACCGTTATTGGGAGTTTTCGTTTCGTCCTTTGTATGAAATCTATTTCAGTTCGATAAAGTTCGATGAATTTTCGATGAAAAAAGTGTAAACAGGAAAGTTCATCCGAATCTGTGATTCAAATCAGCAGCGATACGGATAAAATGTAAAATTTGAAACCTTTTACGATAGAATTCGGGTTTCCCGTAACTTAATTATAGATTTCGTAAATATTTTTGTATTTTAATAGCTTTTGATGCTCTTTTTTTCAGAGAGGTTTGAAACAGTTGAAGGATTGTTAAAAAAGTACTGTTGTGTAGTTCATTCGGTATTCAAATTAATTGGCTCAGTTGTTTTGTTTTAATTAAATGCTGAAAAAGGTAATGAAAGCATAATTGCTGGACATTATTATTATATAATAAAAACTCGTACTTTCCCCACTATGGCAGACATTTTTATAGCATTATAATATCACATGCTATTGTTTATTATAGAACATAAGATACAGGTATTACTAAATTAAACTAATAATTAACATTGAAATACTTAGACAGGAAAGCGTAATCTTCAGTCGAGACTGTATATATATATATATACAGTCTCGACTGATATATATATAATATATATATGTAAGCTATCCTATATTTTAAGTTAGAGAGCAGTATGCAACTTTGATTGGAATCGTTTAAGCAGTTTAGGAGTCCATAGCGGACAAACAACGTAACGCGTAATTTATATATATTAGAAGTGAATTTAGACGAAAAAAGCAAAAACTGCATGTAACAAAAACCATTTAAATAGTGCAAGCTAGCATACATTAATTAAGTAGCTTAACATACATTGTTCAAGTAATTTGGTGCAAAATCAATTAAGGCGAATTCGAAGCGCATCAAACTTCCTGCAAAATCCGCTTAAACCTAAAAAACTGTACCGTGCATCGCTCCAGTATCTGTTTTTAAACGTGAAAACGTTTGCGAATTTTTACTATCTAAAGGAATAAAATTTAAATACACTTCATAAGTAACACACTAATAATTCAAAAATATTAGTCATATTCTAAGCAATAATATTTAAGCAATTTTTTTTTTTTTTTTTTTAGTCTGGTTTGTTTTTTTTTTTACTTTTAATGTTTAAGTTATTTTCTTTTCTTCATTGTAATGTTTCCCTTTAAATGTTGTGCACACTTGTTATTGATGCACATGCATGTATCTTGTTTTCTATGTTATGTGTTCTCTGTAAGTGTTTGTATGTGTTTCGTTAGTGTGCCTTTTAAAATAAATAAAATAAATCAATAAATAAATAATAAATTAAACAAAAAAAATGGGCACAAACAATTTTAGGTCTAGACCTCAGATTTCTGTATCTGTTTCGTGATCATTTGTATTTTCTTATAGTCACTTGACCCGCCTTCTATGCCTGACACACGCCAAGGCATTTTCTTCACCATACAAAATTCTATTATCACAGCGGGGAATCGAACCTATAACCTCAGTGATCATTCTCGCATAGTAGACCCACTAGGAGAATACAGTTCACTTGCGTATTTTAAAGTCAAGTATACTGATATATATCTTTGTAGTACCTACACCTAGTAAAGTATCTACTCTTCTACAATAGTAATAATTGTCAATATAACCATAAGTCACAATATAGACCATAAGCGAAAACGTATGTATGTAATAACTTACACCTAATTCCCGGTCAGTTAAAAGTGTAGTACTCGATAAACCAAAGATTATGTCTCATTGTTGTACAAAAACCTTTTTTAGTTTTTATGTAATGTATATTTACATCTTGTGTATATGTCTTTAAAATTGTTGGATACAAATGATTAATTACAATACTCATTAAAAAATACAAATCCTATTTTACCTAAGTCGCTGGCATTAGAAGAAAAATGAAAATCGGAAAGTCTAATAAAAAAACCTGAGCCCTTTGAGTTATAAGCCTTTGAGTGAGTTAACGCCTATAATGCCTTTGTTCCTGAAATTTTATTTTTTTCCTTTGTAAAGTTTCAGGAAAGTTATCGAACCTCAAATAAAAGGCGTCGAAAAATGAAAACGAGCTCGTGCGCTCATCTGTAAATATTCTGCTTATCATCACTCGGCTGTTGAGAATTTAAACACATTTAAAGTTTCAATATCTAAGAATTACAATCCAACTTAGTGGTAAGTAGTGTCTCGGATTTACACTGTGAGTAAGCAGTGTTGGCTTAGACGACTCTCATCCGTGAGGTCGTAAGTTCGATCCCCGGCCGTGTACCAATAGACTTTCTGTCTGTGTGCCGAATCTAACACTCGCTCGTACGGTGATGGGAAATATTTTGAGGACAGACTACTAGAATCATTTAGGGTTTTAACGCTACGGATTATAATTATTATATCATGGGTTGTAATTCCAGGAAGCATTTCTATTCTTTTATTCTATTCTCATATTTTTTTGTACGCACATATAGCTTAGCTATTTGTATAAAAGTGCTTAATGTATATATGTCAACGTAAAATTGTAAAAACCGTTAGATTGTAATCTATCTCGCGAGATTGTAAACTGTCGAAAAATTGTGAACTCAACGTACTGCTTACAATTTAACGTGTTATTATTCGGTAGATAATAATCTATCGAAGTGAAATCGTCATATTGTGAAACGGTACGCACCTCGCGCGCTGATTTATAATAATACATAACTTCAATCCGGTTAAACAGTTTTTTCTTTAATACGTTAAATTGTAAGCAGTACCTTGAGTTCACAATCTTTCGACAGTTTATAATCTCGCGAGATAGATTACAATCTAACGGTATTTACAATTTTACGTTAACATATACATACAAATACTTTAAACAACAAACTTTTTACAAATAGGTTAACTTCAAACAATAAAAAAGGCGAAAATAACCTTTCAACGTAGACTTTTAATCCATTTCTAATAACTCAATGCTACATCGAAGCTGTGTTTCTGTTTTATTTTAAGTGATATTTCCAGGAAGAATTGTAAATTATTAGCGGAAAACATCTGCGTAGGATAAAAAAAGATGCTATTATAATAACTTATTTTCCGAAAATATATATGTTATGTTGAAAGGGCAACAAACATCGAACTTTATCTACAATATTATGTAAGTATTGTCCTTTGTTGCCATAGTAAATTTTATTTTTACATTTTAGGTACAGAAACAGAACACAGATTATAAATTCATGTACAGTTATTACACACTAAACAACATTTGTAAACCTGAAGTCCAATTAGATCTGTACACAGCATTTTAGTGGAATCTTCAGTGCTGGTTTACTTAATATTAACATATAGTATATAATATGTACAAAATAAATATAATATGTAAATTATTATAATAATAATATAAATTGAATTATTATAGTCAAAAGGTGTTTTTAATAAAATAGCCACAATCTTTACGATCTCCGATACACCGCATTTCTTGTATTCCTTCTATAATTACGAGCAAATTTTATATTTAAAAAATTGGTGCATCTCATATACTTAGATAAACGTTCTATTAATCCGAAAAGCTCTAGAAATCATCGTCTATTAAACAACGAATCTAGAATGTTGAATTCCGAATAGATTCATCAAACTGCCGAGGTAAAGCTGCATTTTTTCCATCAATTTTGCGCGACCATTATATCGCTTAATGGACGAGTCGGTTATCAGGTTGGCGCAGCTTCGGCTCTTCGGCCTAGACGCAGGCACGTATTATTAGCACTTAGGGCCCCACTACTTTATCAATCTATAGTAGGAATGTGAAATGGTGAGGTGTGGAAGACTGCTTTAATTATACGGTTCTTATATCATTATAGCAATCATTTTTTTAATATCTTAATGTATATAAATCACGTGTCACGTTGTTTGTCCGCAATGGACTCCTAAACTACCGAACCGATATCAATCAAATTTGCACACCGTGTGCAGTTTGATTCAACTTAAAAGATAGGATAGCTTACATCTTAATTTATAGCCGCAATATTATTTGATTGCAAAATATTTGTTTATTATTTGATGGTCACAATTCTAACAGATGGCGCTGTGTTGAAAGTACCAACGTTTCACATAAGCTACAATTTAATGGCATAACCAGCAAAAAAGCATGGTGGTCTCCATGACATGTTCTCCTGACGTTTGCCTTATAGTTTACTACTATGTAATATAAGAAAAACCTTAGTCACAGCAACGCTTGGCTGGTCTGCTAGTATATTATATATATTCCGTATTTCATTATAACGATTATACATTCGCGAAAGTTAAATAACTCCCTTTTTCTGCTATATACTTATAGTTTATCAATAATAATATATAGTACACATATATAGAAACCACGTTGTTACATATCCTTATTAAAAAAAGTCGATTGCTAGAAAATCTTGGATTACCGCTGCTAGCACTAAACATTGTTAGAATTCAAATAGCGTTATAAAAGAGCAAGTCGTTCCGGTGTTCTCACGTATAATGTTCATTGTTGGACAAGAACTATTAATTCGCTGGACAAAAAAATTCACAACCATGATTTGAACCCACAACCTCAGGGTTTAGAGGCTGCATGGATTAGTACACTGCTCAAAACTTTAAAATCAGAGGCCCCCAAATAAAATAATATAACTATGACTACCAGTTAGCTAATTGGTTTTCACGCAGGCTCAATAATCAATATTATATTCTCCGACAGGACGATAGCTCCCTTGTATTTAAATCAAAATTGAATTTAAATAAAAGGGCCCCAAATTGATGTTCATTTCAAGTACATTCAGTGTTTTAGGAGTAAATTTAATTGAAGTTTAGATTGCATTCCATTCAAGAGCTATACAACTTTTATTTCATTTTAAAAGTTATACTTATTGAAATTAAATTAATATATAAAATTGTGTCAATTGTATAAACATAATTAAGTCACCAAAAATACTGTAATTCCTCTTTTGTTGCGAACAGTGGAACTCAATTGCTAGTAAGCGCAATGTTATAAGGCTCATCAGAAAAATCAATACAACTTCTGTAAAAATTTGAGTTAGTATTTACAAACTTATTCATAAAGTTATCTTAAAATATATAAATATACATTGTCTAAAAAATAAAAATAAAACACTTAGGGGTTTGAAAGCTAGTAGCCGATTCTCAGATTTACTTAATATGCATAAAAAAATTCATAAGAATCGGTCGAGCCGTTTCAAAAGAGTATGGAAACGGACATTGTGACACGAGAATTTTATATATATTAGAACGAATACTTCTGAACAGACAAGAGCAATATTAATAAATCACTCATTAGGTATGTGAGGCTTATACGGGATAAATAAATTATGTCACATTCCGAGAGAAAATACAACTAATTTAAATAGTAACATAGATGATATGATAGACTATACATGTTGGAGCAATGGCGCTGGTGTCAGCGGCCATTATTATATGTCACAGAGGTCGCAAATTAACAAGTCTAATCAGTTTATAGCTCGTGTTTTATTTGATTTATTTCGATTATTCGGAACGAGTACACGAAATGTCACGAAACTTATCACAATTCCGGTTGCTATACATATTGGTTGGCGCGGTCCTCAGTTCGATGAGCGGTGGAAACAAGCAAAAGGCTTTAAAGAATATCCTCTAATATCGATTTTAAACGGCTGATGAAAGCAACTAAATTTTGACGCCAAAATATGCTTTCAAGATTCTTGTGATTGCGCCTAGTTCCCCTTCCCCTTCCACTTTGTCTGTCTTACCCTGTATTTCCGTCAATTGTCTTTGTCATTTCTTTTCGTCTTATCCTACCTTTAATGGGTATAAACGCGAATATAGTATATTATATATATATATATATATATATATATATATCTTACTGCTGGCATGAACAATGGCAGAGGGACATACAGGGTAAGAAGGTGGAAATGGCCACCAGGGTAAAGAAAGAAAAGTCACCCTCTTGTACGGTACGCTGATGAACTAAAAGAGATGAAAACTGCTCAAGATAAAGAGAGATGCAGCCAGTTGGACGAGGCCTATACTCTATAAGAGGTACCTACAAAAATATTTATAAAGTGTGAGTACTGTGTATCTTTTGTAAAGATAGATAAATGTTTCCAAGAAAAAATGAGGTATTCGCGTTTCGAGTGCGATCACAGCCAGCCAGAGACTACAATTATGTTATGTATATTAGATTAGTACTTGCATAAACCAAATTATTATCCTTTAAACAAACAAGTAATAACCGTATACAATCGTGTGCTATAAAAAATAAGCAATTCTACTAATGTAATGGTAAACTATGAGCAGTAATGCTCGCTCGGTGCTTAGATAACATCTATAATTACTCCTGGTAAATACGGGCCGGCGCCAATGTTTAGTATCGGCAGTAATTTGAACTGTAATTAATATCAGATACTTTTTTATATTTTTTATACTATACTTGTTTATTTAAAGCAAACATTATTCATACAAACACGCTCGGGTTATAAAGATAAATGTATCAAGAGTCTACTTTATTAACACAATAATCCAATGGTGCATATAAAAAAGGTACGTGCGTACAAAGTACACATGTCAGAAGTGAAAGTTCTTTGGCAAACTAATTTTTAAGTCTAGTTCATATTTATACAAATCTAGAACTTTAGATTTCCGAGACTTAGAGGGAGGGAAAAAGGAAGATACGTTAGGAATTTAATGAATTTAATTGTCATTAAAATATTAAGTGTCGAAAATTAGTACAAATTATAAATTAAAATTTTTAAATTTATTTCTTCGATTATAAAAACACGTGGCATTTTAATTTCTAAAGGGTAATTCGCCCTTCTCACTCTCTCCCTTTTCTTCGACAAAAACGCTGCACATCTTCGTGACGCAAATATTATTAGTAATGCGTTTCATCCGTAAACATTTTACCCTCATGCGCCTAAAGAAGTTTCACTTCAATAAATTATAATAATTAGAATATTAATTTTATTAGCTTTTAGTTAGTTATTAGTAGTGTAACACTTTACCGATGCCTAGAAAGAAATATCCTGCGTACTATAGGGGTTAAAACGTAAATTACCCCATAAATTGTAAATGATTCTTGGTTTATCTTAATTACACAATATATACCATATATTATGTATGGACTCAAGTAAAACGCAATATTTTATGTAAAATATAATTAAATCCAAATAAAATATTCAACGTTCTATTAACAATAAGTCGGAACTCAGCCAGTTAGTGAATCTAGGTTGTTAGTACGAGCAGGCTCTCGTGTAGATTACGTAACAAGCGTTTGCAGAAAACATTATGTATGTCACCTTGTATAACAGTTTATTTAAGCGTCATACTTGAATATTTTGCGTAGGTTTTAAAAGCAGTTTTGGCCTATTGGCTTGGCTACATACTAATCATGTATGTGAGGTTTTACTAAGCCCAATAAAAATAAAAATATGTTTATTATGGAACATAAGATACAAGTATCACTTATTCCACGTCATTAAATTATTAATCCCTACTCGTCGGCAAAGACAGAGGGTGTAGGCCGAGAGAAAAAGCCGGCGTAAAAAACTCTCGGTACTCTTTTAAAATAGCAAATCAGTTACTAAGTTACTAAGCCCCAAGTCGCTAATAGTAAATAAGGACTTGAAGACATATAATTGATATTATATAATTAAACAGATTATCGAAACAAACAACAACCTATTGGTTTGCCCATGACCGCCCAGGCTGGTTTTCTACGCTGCCTTTTGCCCCACCTGGGGGACGTAGGACTTTACGTCAAGTCGATCTAATGAAGCAAAATAATAAAACGTTACCAACAGTGATGTTTAAAGATTTTTTTTAAGTGAAACTTCTTTTAAAAGAGGGTGAAATTTTTACGAAACCTCACGAAGGTGTGCAGCGTTTTTGTCGATGAAAACGGAGAGAGCGATTGAGAGAGAGTGAGAAGGGTGAATTACCTTATAGAACTTCTATTTTTAAAATTAAAATTTCGTAAAGAGAATTTATGAAATATTAGTATTTTATATTTTAAGCAAAATAATTTACTGAAATCTCATTTTTGAATTGTAAATTAAAATGCCACGTGTTTTTATTATGAAGAAATAAATTTAAAACTAAAAAAATATTTGTATTAATTTTCGACACTTGATATTTTAATGACAATTAAATTCATTAATTCCTAACATATCTTCCTTTTGCCTCCCTCTATGTCTCGGAAATCTAAAGTTTAAGATTTGTTTAACTATGAACAAGACTTAAAAATTTGTTTGCCAAAGAAGTTTCACTTCTGACATGTGTCCTTAGTACGCACGCACTTTTTTACATTTCTTACACAAACTATTATTCAAAGCTGTGTAGGCTGTGTAGATATTCTCAAAAAAATTCTTCATGAAAAAGGTTTTTGCTAAAGGCTTACGTAGACATAAGGCTGAATTTAGTGTCACGCCGACCACACGCGCACCGTCGGCGCTGATGGTCGAGATATATGAACTTCTAGGAAGCGTTTTTGAATGACGCGTAGCTATCAGCACGCACGGTGGTCAGCGCCGATGGCTGCGCGGCCGTACGCGTCGCGCGTCGACGCCGCGTAGCTGTCAGCGCTGACGATCGCTAGAGCGCCTCTGCTTCCAGTGAGCGTTGTAGTGTCAAACGGACGTCGTCAGCGTGTACAGTCATGGCAAATCGCGAAGTGGATACAGGTCGAGTAAGGCGGTCAGTACGATACTAAAACGAACCACGCTGAGCGTCAGCGCTGACGAACTACGCGCTGATCTATGAGCGCTGACGGTGGGCGTGAGACTAAATTCAGCCTAACATTCAAGTGTTTCTGGCATCTTCTTTTCAAAATGATATTCCCACTTGCATTTAATAACTTTGAAAGCCGAAACCTAGACAATGTAGCAATCAGTCCGTTTATTATAATGTTCTGTAATACCAGATGCCTCAAGGCCACACACACGTAGTCTGAGAGATTTGTTATTGAATAACAAAACCGCTGAGGGCTGTCCCCCGACACCAAGAGCGACCCTCGGATTATGCAAATGTTATGAAAATCTGCCCTTGTATGAGTGCTTTGGAGTTGGGCTGCTCTCCTGGTACTGATACATCTATTATCCTAATCCCAAATCTAACTTTAAATGTGATTTTTGATTATCTAATGTAAATAAAAAAATGTACAGAAAACAAAACCTATGTAAACTTTCAAAGAAAATTATTGAAAGCTCGTTTGTATAGGAATCATTTATTATTAATTTATATATACAATCATTTATATCAAGACAACTGAACCATATATTTAATCACTTTTTTCCTTTGTATGTTCAATGCAATAATTTATTTATTTCGTAATCCTACAGCTAACATAAATTATATATAATAACAAACAGTTACACTGAAAATATAGCCATAGATGGAATACATAATACATTTAACTACAAAAAGGTTCAAAAATTTACAAAAGAAAACAAACAAATAAAAATTAATCGATACATTTAACTAAGTGGTACCCAATTTGGCTGTGTTGTGTGATGGTGGAAAAGTGAGGGTAAGTACGTGAAGGTGTGTATATGGGGTATGCTCATGATGCAGGTGATTTTGCGCTATGGATATTCTTTTAAGCATATTCCGCGATAGCTTAAACAAGTCCAGGCTTAAATATTGGTCATTGTATGTCCGAGCTGCGCGATACAATACTAAGTTTTTTTGCAAAGTTAGTGTTGATGTAAGGAACATAACACAAAGCACGATTACGAGTCTGGTAGGCAGGAACAAGGAAGGGCAATTTTTCTAGAAGGGAGCTGCAATTAAAATTTAGATAAAAAAGACTTTAAAACTTTAAATTTATCATTTATAATTGACATTGTTTCATATTTTATATCTGTCAGTTTATATGTTGCATTTAATGTCTCTCTGTATGTCTAAGCATTTTCTATGTTCTCTGCGAGTGTCTATATGAGTATCTGTACTAATATTCTTTAAGAATAAATAAAAAAAATAATGTTGAACACCAGCGCTGTATTAAAGTTCAGGCCGTGCGTAAAAAACAAATTCTTTCACAAAAGCCCCTCATCCAAGGGATCTAAGTTAGTAATTAAAAACGTCATTCAAATCCTCTAAAAAACATCGAGTAAAGCTCCACGTTAAATTCCAGTGTGACGTCCAACGAATATTCAAAAGAATTTCCAATTACTTCCATAAGACCCGTGGGAAAATCTGCTTAAACAAACGAAAAAACGACTAGGCTTTAAGACAACGCTTTGTAAAAGTATGTTTATCAGGAGTAGGTCATTCAACTTTGTTTCTTAATTTTGAATCATGTTGCACTACTCTATGTAAAAAGTACACTAAAGTACAGTACACTTACGCACTAAAGATTAGAACTTTTAAAGTTCTTACAAAAACAGTAATAACAATCCAGTTTATACTGAAGCTCTTTGTATCTGTTTTTTTACGAGTAGGTGATCACTCTTCTATGTGTTAGACGTGTCTTAAATTTTTGAGTCAAGGGCATCCGGTTTTATTTTTAAAACTAGCTAGCAACTTTTTAGTAGCTACAGATCAATATATGGAACATTTTGTTACGGAATAAAAAGTACTAAATAATTTTAGCCTTTTTTGTTTTCCATTTTTTATACACATAAGAGCCCACATGAGAACGACAAAAAACGAATTGATCCAGTCGTTTTCGAGTTTTGCGCAACTTATTTTTGTTTACTATAACAGAACAAGCACATCAATGCAAATCTTGACAAGAAAATTAAAATAATAATTGCAATAAATGCAAGTTCTCTATGATTTGTTTCAATGATTATGGTAATGCAAAACTTATTCCCCCTGTGTTTACATATACAAAAGAAACAAAAGCTAATCCATAAATAATGAGGAGGGCCTCAACCGTCATTATTTCAAAATTACCCCTACACGTTCCAATTGATTTAATATAATTTTTGTGTTACAAATGTGCTGTTCCCAGAAACAAGATATTAAAAGATTTTTTATATTTGATGGAACATTCTTCATGAACATTTTTCATATATTTTTTCATACAACCTTTTTTTAGAAAATTTCAGTAAAGGATAATATAGTATACTAACGGTGAAATCATTTTTGTAATCGGCAGAATCGTGTTTTTTGTTACAAACATACATAAATACACACCTCATTATAAAATTAGTATGATAGTAATAACATTAATAAATTAATACTATCATCTGTTCATCTGAGACCCGTGTTCTTACAGTTTGAAAACTTCGCTACAACAGCATCGTACGCACAATCAATCACACAATGATTATTTCAACAAATTTATGTAGAAATTTGGTAAACGTAATAAGTATATCTGAGGAACCTCTGATATATTCATTCACTCATGGCCTATCTCTGTTAACTAGGCCACAACTTTATACAGGACACACTTTTTATGTACAACTTTCCATGTGTATGTTACGAGATGCAAACGGTTTTCAACTTAACCGCAGAAATTTATTTTTAACAAAATGTTTAGCCTGTAATAATTTAAAGCCATTACAAAATAGCCAATAACAAGAAGTAAACTTAAGGGTATTAAATAAGTCGGATATAACTATCATGCATAAAATATTCATATTTTTATTATTCTAGTTTGATTGATGAAAATAAATTAATATACAAGAGGGGCTAATTCACAAAATCAATGCTGCAATTATCTTGAACATTTCTCTTACCTCGTTAAAGTCGAATCTAAACAGATATATCATACTCCACGGAGTTATTTGGACTGAAATCGCTTTATAAGTAATATTTATTACGCAAACTGCTCCGTAATTATTTAAGAAGCTCACAACCACTCCCTCCCGCTTCGAACGTGGCCGAGAATTATTTAAAACAGTAAGTCAAATGAAAATAACGTAACTAAAAAAAAACGAATATTTTAAAGATATATTACATTTAGTATGTTTCTTAAGAATTTTTAAATAATGATAAGGATACAAATATCTGAGGCCATAGCCTACTAGTTCTTTTTTTATTATCATGTCACTCATTTACACATTAAATAAACTTTACGTGGTAAATGTTTAATTTTATAGGATAGGGCAAATGCACCTGCGGGCCTCCCAAAAAGGCCAGTCATTGCATGAGAATTTGCATCGCAGGAGTCCGCAGTTCGCAAAAGAAAATGTCTTGTGAAGCAGACCGTGGAAGACTTCCAGACATCAAGGTGATACTGATGAAATTTTTAGTTAGTACGGCTCGTAAGGTGTTGAAAAGAGGCTGGATGGATCAACCCAAACTACTCTTCAGAACACTCTCCATAGTACACTTTTTAGAATACGCATAGAGACGTAACTGCATATAGAGAGAATCAAGCCGATAAAAAAAAAAGCTCTCCAATGGGAGATTGACAATGTACTCTGACTGAACACGTGTATTTTACTGTTCCTATCAGACTGTGCTAAGGGTCTATTAGAATACGTGGATGAGTAAACTTGGTGCTCGTATATTATGGTATGCAGGTAATTTAATATAATTAGTGTGCGTTACTTATGAATACTCGAAATTTCCTTACGCGAGCTGAGTTATTTTAATATATATTAAGCGATACGGAATGTTTAAAAGTTTAGGATCTTGCTTCAAAGAGGAAATTCGAAATTTGAAACAGACACAAGGTACATAAGATTACGTTAATTTAGTAACTTTTTAAAATAATTTGAAATACTATTCAAAAAAATATTATATCGCTGTAAATGTTGCCAATTTATAGGCACTTAATTAAAGGGTTGCCATAATAAATAAAAATACGCCCTTACAAATAACGAGACGCAAAGAAAATGAATTTGTCTGAAAGTTTGTTTTACAGTGGAAGCGGCGTTTGAAAAGTTTTAATATGAAAACATGAAAGGCAAAATACTTTTAGGTTTTATAATCGACTTTTTTTCATTCAAATCAGTAAGCGAAATATATTTCTGGCTCTTCAGTCTTCACTATTAAGCGCTCGGTTTACTAATTTGGTAGATTATTTATATTTATTCAAGAGAAAATTGACCTTTATAAAATATCATATTAATTTATAATTAGTAGTTAGTACTGACGACATTAGGATAGTTGTAAATTGTAATTTGTAAAATTATATAATCAATTATATCCAACATGACAAATTACAAAGATTATTTTGATAAATAATGACATTTCTTAGTAAAAACAATCTTTCATATTAATAAAATGACCCAGCAACCAGCTCAAAATCAACCATCTTTGCATTCTAAAATCTGATACTATTGTCTATAGGTTAATAAAATAATGGTTAAAAAAGCCACTCAGACAGCGACAGTACCCCACGCTCCCTCGCAAGCGAGGAAGTGAACGATCATCGAAGGCTGATGATTTACATCATCGCCCGCCTCACGCTCAGGGCACCGCGCCACGTCTCCTCATCATGGCTGGAAATTTCCCACGTATAGTGAGAAGTTGCGTGAAGAGCTTACTATAGAAATGATCCTATGAAGTAAGGTCTTAAGGAATTTAAATTATCCAAAGCATATATGTTAATCAATGAGCAAATCGCTAGCGCGTTTTATTGGACAGAGAGCGCCATCTATCGGCGATATATGGCGTTATAATGTAACAAAAATCTGGCGATTACCGCCACCTAGTTGTATAGATCTGTACTAAAAGATGTCGTCATTACGGCATAGTAAGGAATAATCTTTTCTGTATATATAATATACTAGCCGTTTCCCGCCCGCTTCGCTGGGCGAATTAAAATAGGAAATAAATAAAATTTATGTTATTTTTTTTTATTATTCTTCTTTTTAACTTCCCGCTAGGAAAATTGAAAATTTTCGAAAATCGAGTTTTTAACAGATGTTGACGTTTTGAGGTTCTAGCCACCCCGAATGTTTCCACGGTGAAGTCCGTATGTATAAATTTTCATAAAAGTAAAACAGCAATAAAAAAATGAAGTAACGTTGGAATTTAAAATAAATAGCCATAAACCATCTAGGATCGCATTGAATGGCAGTAGTTTCATGTCGATACGATCAGTGGTTTAGGCGTGAAGGAGCCTCAAACGAAGACCATTTCTCTTATATATATATAGAAAATACGCACATACAGATTGCTGTTTCGATTCAACAACGTGAAAAATGCTATAAAATAAAGAAAATTAAAATGAATTGTTCAATCTTTTTAGAGCTCACTCAGCAAAGTACACTCGGCAGCAATCCTTTTACAGAGATGAATTAACGTCATACATTATAGTGAAGCACCATTCGACACTTGCCCACAGCTCGTCATCCGCCCTTAATCAAGAGAATCTCGGCGTTCATTTGTCTAACGCGAGCTGTCACAGTGCAAAATTACATACATTTGTATGGAGACGCGATGCAAATAAGTCGTGAAAATTAACCCATCGATTCGGAACCCTTTCTGCGTATTGTTAATTAGACACAACATTAGGGGACCATTTTTGAATTTAACATATATATTAGGTAATAAATAAGATATTTTTGAAGTTATACTTCTTTTAGCGCGTTAGGGAAAAATGATGAAAGTATTTTTTTTCCATTGTTAGTGTCGTTTTTTCTACAAACGTAGAATAAAGCAAAAGATAAAGTTTTTGAAATGATTTTTATCTTGTTACGCCAAAGAAGTGTAACTTCTAACGCGTGTACATATTTTAATACATTTACAAGATGTCTAAAAAGATTTAAAAATTGGATGAGATTGATGTTAATATTTATTTCTTTCTTTCTTATAACAAAACACGTGACCTGACCCGTCTTTAATTTTTGGAAATTAAAACGATATTCACGCCTTCACCGAGCAAATTATTTACACACAGATATACTAGTTTAGGCACAGTTTATATTCTCTACATATGAAAATGGCGTTTTGTCGTACTATGACCTCAAATATCTCCTCTTTGGATAGGAATTCCGAATTCAATTTTTTACACCTTTTATTTTTTTTATTTACTCGTGCATTTGATTTTCGAAAACCATGATTCATTTCATTTTCCCGTTTATTTCTTTGCGTCACTATATTTATAAAACATGAAATATCGCGTTATTTACGGGTACGAGTTCCACCTAGTACGGCTCGAAGCATTAATGATGTGTATGGCGGTGGTGTCGCAAACGAAAACACAATGCGTTTTTGGTTCCAACGTTTTCGTTCTGGAAATTTCTGCCTGTAGAACCAGCCCCATGGACGGCTTAGAATACGCCTAATATAAATGAATAACCCAAAGAATCTTTCACTTTTTTAACACTAAAATATATACTTAAATAACTTATTAATCAACGTTTAAACATTTGAAGAAAATCGCCTGTATGGCCGAGAGTTCTATCACGGCTGGAATAACTGCACGTTGCACCACGAAGTATTTAAAAAATTGTTACGCCAAGGCTATCAAACCATGTCTCACTTTCCCATAGATCGCTGCCGTGTAATTTTTTCAAGGGGAAGGTGACTAGACTTCTAAAGGCAAGGTGTCTTTATAGAGAGAGTATTTAGACCATAAGTTTTGAACAACAATCATATCTTGGTTATAACAGGTCCTACTATTATGACAATATGACATTTGTATGCCTATTTTTATATAATAAAATAAATCAATCTGAATGTACCAGTTTCTTTGCAAATGTAAGTAATTAATTAAAGTGTAATTTCCCACGAGAATGTAAGTGCGTGCTCTTATTTTACCATGCCTCGATAGAGGACAAATCCTTGTTTTTAATTTATTTTATTACGAGTATTATTGATTACTTAAGATGTCATGTGGAACATTGTGTAATGGTTGCAGCTCCTTACAAACGTTGTTTCAACAAAAAGCTTGGCTCTTAAAAAGAGTGGCGGAGAGTTTATTGCCAGTTCTCCTCTTCCGTTCTACGCCCTTGATATGAGAACTGGCAGTAAATGTAAAATAAGAAGCATTTAATGTATATTTCTTTTTTGACGTTTATAAGTGTACATTGTGTTGCCTACATGAATTCACGATTTTTGACTTTGACTTTGAAATAAACGAGTTATTAACGTCGAATATTTTGTCTTTATCACGTTCACGTAATAGCAACGGCATGACACCAATTAACCAAATATTTTTAGAAAAACAAAACTATGCGTAATCAATAAATATTAAACCAGTTTAAAATAATAAACAACTTAACTCAAAATCTAACATTATTCCGTGTCCAAATTTTCAATCACACATAATCTTCAAAGGGTTGAAGTAGGGGTGGTTTTGACAATATCAAATGATGCACCGCATGTGCGGATGGCAGGCAATACAAACTTTAATTACTACATACATATGTTATTACACGATCAGACGAGTCCCTCAAAGAGAATCGTGCTGTATACGTGATATGATAATTGTCGAAGTGATACTTTTATTAATAATAATAATAATAACAATAATAATAATAATAATAAAATAATAAAATATTGGAGATTATATGATAACAACGTTTACTTCATATCTCTGAGAGCAATAAAAAAGAACTGAAATGTTCAAAAGATACGAATTATTATAAATTAAACGGGATTGAAAATATCATGAAAAACCGATACATACTTGAAAAAAAAACGAAACCAAAAAGAATATACAATATAAAAAACAAGTACTTAATAATTAATGTAAAGGCCAGCAACGCACTCGCGAGCCCTTTATCATTGAGAGTATCCATGGGCGGCGGTATCACGTGAGCCTCCTGCCCGTTTGCCTCCTGTTCTACAAAAACAAAAAAAAAGTACAAAGATAAGGCACCTGCGGGGGAGCCCTTAAAACTTGCTTGCTGTATTAGCGGGAAGGCTGGATTGCCCATGGGTTTCTTGTGGTCCATTGCAATGGACTGAATGTTACCTTTTTAATTTTATGATTTATAGCTTTCTATACAATATTTAGGATAATATTGTAACTAACACATTAATAACCCTATAGACTTATGAATGTCTGTTTGAATAAATAAATAATTATAATTAATAAAAAAATATTAAATTATTATTTACATACCGACATGACTACAAAGCTTTCTAAGTTCCGTTAACTGCAAACTTACCTGAAATAAAAACATTAATTTAAATTATACCTTCATATACAAATAAAAATCAGATACCAATCGATTAATTTAATAAGTCGCACATTTAAAGTATCTATATTACAGTTCGTAAAACAAACATGAAACTAATATAACACGGAAAAGCAAATAAAGCCTAGTATTAATCTTAAAATTAAAACCAGCCCGTCTGTAACGAGTAAACACAGCCACAAGCGACCATTGCAGGACTTAATTAAAATACATTCACCACAGACAACATAGACTATGCAATACTTCAATTTTGTATTTCGTATTTTGCATGCGATCGTCTGAATATATATTTGTATACTTGTGTTAATATTTTGTTGCGCTTCATAACATATACTAGTGGCGCTACAACCTTATAGGTTTGAGCCTAAGATTTTGACGTGACAACGTCTTATAATTCGATAGAGCCGGCTGCACGCACGAAAAAACATGACTCATGCGGCGTTACCTCTGAGGCGTTCCATTTAAGGCTTGAAGTGCAAGCGAGAGCACTCGTACCGCGCTCTTCTTGCACACAAAAATTTACATAATTGTATTTATGCGTACAAATAAATGTAACTTGATCAATTCAATTGTGATTTTCATTTACCTACTCTATTCCATACAAAATATCTATCAAACAAATAAAATTAAAATTTTCTTTTGAAAAAAATGTAACCATTCCATCAGTATTTTCTTATGACGTTGTCACGTTCAACTATCGTCAGTAAACCGACTTTACAGACAACCGATATTTTTTTTGTATATGTATCGTGTTCACGTATAGCGCGTATACATGAACACGCCGTCGACTTTTTGGGCCTAAGACAGGCCGGTTTCCTCCTAATTATAATAATAATAATAAAATAATATTTGGCAAGTTGGCATGGCTAAATTCTGACACGTAAAAAATACCTATCAATATTTAAGGCGTCAAAATTACCATTCGCAAAGAGTATACTACTCTACTCTACAGAACAAAGGCTCATTGGTCTAGTGGTTACTACCCCTGACTGCGAATCCATGGGTCCCGGGTTCGATCCCCGGCTGAGACAAACATCGATGTGATGAGCATTTGGTGTTGTGCTTAGGTCTTGGGTATTTAAATAATATGTATTGATATGTCTATCTATCTATAATATGTATGTATATCCGTTGCCTAGTACCCATAACACAAGCTTCACCAGCTTAGCTTGGGACTAGGTCAATTGGTGTGAATTGTCCAATCATAAAAAAATCATAAAAAAAGTGAAACAAAAAAACGTAAATTTTAAAAACTCCAAAGTAATTTACGTAATATGCAATGTTCCGTAAATTCTTTGAGATTAATATTTCGGTCATTCGACAAGATAATTTTTAGCGCAATTTGGAAGCTCACCTGTTGTATAATGTAAAACAATTCATCATCCCTGATGAATTATTGTAAAAGCCCGCGGCCTACGTGAATGATCGATCAAAACTTTTCGTTTTTTCCCGGAAATAAAACATAATTACCATTACGCTCATAGCTTTTGGAAATTAGTTTTTCTCATCGGAAGTGTTTATATGTGCTCTTTTATATACAGCTTACAAAGTAAACAATTACATGATTTCGAAAATTCTAATAAGAAATAATTTAAACCGTAAGTACGGAGTCTAAAACAAACTTAGACGTAGGTACTTTTGTTTAATTGTTTTATATTTTTATCTGTTGGTTTTTAATTGTAATGTCTGTGTTATCTACTGTAGACACAATTCATAGCTCACTAAGTAAATATATTATATTTATTATCACTATGTAATATTTTATTGTTTGTGTTTTTAAATTTACTTATTAGGACCTCATCTATATTTTTATTTATTTATTTTTTAGCATGTTTGGCCTAGTGGCTTCGGCGTCCGACTCCAATCCTAGAGGTCGTAGGTTCGATCCTCGGCTGTGCACCAATGAACTTTCTGTATTTGCGCATATAACATACGCTCGAACGATGAAGGAAAACGTCGTAACGAAAACGGCTTGCTTTAGACCCAAAAAGTCGACGGCCTGTATCAAGCACACGAGGCTGATCATCCAAAAAGGTTGTAGCGCCACAGGTAAAATCCGATGTTAAATTACAATTAATACAAATATTTAAAATAAAACACTCTTGTGATAAGGATGCACTTTTACGATTATAGTTTTTATTTATATGTGACAAATAATGCTCCGTTGTTAGCATCACCACAAACTCTGACAAAAAAGACGCCATTTTCGCGACACGTGACAGCTGGACACAAAGGGGCTTTTACAAAAGACGGTGACGTCATACGTTGATTGAAAGTCATCACTGCTCTACATATGTCATTCACCTACACTACCCGCGAATTAATTTTCATTTTTCCACAAATTTTAGTATATTTTTTCCTAGTAGCCTGAAAGATTTTGATTATAATGCGGCCCGTAACCTTCCTCGATTATGTTGTTATTTGAAATCAACCGAGTATTATAACAACGGTAGTATAGAGAAACGTTTGATTTGTAATGTTTTCGTTTAATTTTTTGAATTAATTGCATGTTTTTAAACTCTTTAGTTTAAAACAAATTTTTTGTACTGTGGTGTATCCCTCAGGCATTAGGGTTAAACCCCTTAGTGGTGTTTTATGAATTTGAATTTTCTTTTTGCGTGTTGTTCCCACGAGAATGTAAGTGCGTGCTCCTATTTCACCATGCCTCCTGCTGATAGAGACAAATCATATAACAAGAAACAAAAAATTATATTCATTAATTTACACGAATACAGTGACCGGCATTCATCAATCGATGATCAAAATAAATATTACTAATATCTGCAGTCCTATCCTCAAATTGGGCACAGATATTCCAAGAGAGCAAAGATAAAATTACGACGAAGTAATTACTAAAAGGCTGTATTAAAATCCAATCAAACCGGTTAATACACCTGTCTCCGACATTTAAGATACAAAAGAAAAGGATAGCTAACTCATACGAGTCTTGACAGTCTACTTAGTTTATACACGCCGCGGGCGGTCCAGGCATGAGCTTGCAATGACATCTAATTTGCTCTGAAACAGCATAACTAACTAACGGTAAGCATACGAAGTTTCAACTCGCATTTTATCTGTTATATCGGAGCTTTCTACTTTCAAGCTTGTAATTAACATTTAATACGATATAAATCTATATTAAGCAAGGGAAGAAGTATGTACAAGCATGATTTCGTTTTAATTAAAGGATATTTAGACATTTAATTATTTTATTTTTAGTATAGGGGCAAAACGGGCAAGATGGTCATCTGATGTTAAGTGATGCCACCGCTCATGGACACTTACTTACACTGCCAGAAGGCTCGCAAGTGCGTTACTGGCCTTTTAGGAATTCGTGTGCTCCTATTAGGGAAATTTAATGGCTGAATTGTAAGATTCAGTACTTCATGTTATATTAATGTTACTTATTAGTATATTTACATTAACATATTGCTGTCAAACAGGATTGGATGATAAGCCATATAATGATGATGGTTGAAAAAGCCGCCTTAAAAACTTGGCGAATAAATAGAGAACCTCCGGGTAATTGTTTTGCTCCTCTTTCTCGTTTGTTCTTGATATTTAAATTGGTGTTAATGTAAATATAAAATCCTTAAAATTGTTATTGACGTTCAATTAAATATATATAGATTTGAAAAGAAGCAAAAAACGTCTACGTATATTTTTACTGTTTATATTTATAGGCAACAAATTTGAAATCACAAACTTTACTAACGTTAATTATGCTTTTTAACTCCCCCAAATCAAACAAGTCCAGCCAGGTTGAAGTTCTCTCATCCTCCCCTAGAAAAAGTGAAAAGGAACGTCCACAAAGCCCTAGGGAAGAACCCCACGTGACATCGGAATGCATTCATTAAAGTGCATTGTGCAACTCCAGAATGCGAGCAATATTATACGCGTTGTCTATGAGTTATATCAAAAAGGTCGGCCAAGCGCAGAAAATGTTTTTATACATTAAAAAGTTTACGACCAGAGGAAGCGATAACTTAGGCTGTATATCACCCTACTCACAGTTGGAAAAGCTTCATTTGAAAAATAGTAATACATTAAATTCATAATATTGTTACGAGCTAGATAGGATAGAAAACGCTGTAGATCTATTCAAGAGTTTATTATTAAATAAACTAAAAACACTATTTAGAATAAAGAAAAAACTAAACGATTTTACGAGTGTTGCCATAAACCGAACTTGGAAAATCTTGACAGAGTTTTATTTTTGCAACAATATTAAAACAATTGCATCCTAACCAAAACTAAATATTATCTTATATTATTATAGCATACATTCATTGGGACACATACCTACTAAACGTACATATTTATTTCAAAAAATACTAGAATAAACATAGCGTGTGTTTCTTTTACTAACGCAACAGTAATTTTAATGCTCTCGTATCCATAGCTTTGTGAGTAATACCAACGTTTACTATATTAGAGATATTTTTGAAACAAAATTCCCTTTTAGCCCTTTTATCAATAACTAGTGAATATCTTTTTATATGGCTATTTTTTGGAAGTATTCCTCTATGAGATATATTCGCTACAAATCCGAATCATTTGACACGTCGATCATTCAGATCAGTCCAAAGACGGAGGTGCTATGCTTGGACATAAACAAAAAATAATTACACCTCCACCTTCAGGATTTTTAGAAGTCGTTAGAAATAAGTAAGTAGTTTTACGTCATCATTGATCCGACTTGTTGCAGCTTATAATGATGGACGAAATTAATGACAAGAGACGGGCTGGTAAAAGGAAGAAATCGTTGCGGAACGTACCGCTTGTTAGACTAGCGCAAGATAATCGGCAAATCTTTAACAGCAATGGAGTAGCATCAGACGAGGAAGAAAATTATGTAAGCCCCTTAATTGAGAACTGAACTGAAGTCCTGAATCAATCTAATTAGATCAGAAGGATCTTGGAGCTGTAGTACAGCTCTCCATCGAGCCATGGTTCAAAATATACATATTTTGTATATCTAATGTTTTTAAAATGTAAGTGATAATATTTAATTGTAATGTAATTAAACGGGATAAACGCGGGTTCAATTTTCATTGAAGATTTTTAATCGACTCAGATAAAAGTCCAATCGAAACTGGGAATTGGGAGTATACTTTTTCCAATTTTTCCAATTTTACCATTATACATAATATGTATAAATTTATATTATAAAAGTATACATAACAGTCTAACCAATTTAAATCACAACTACAGACTTAATACAAATAATTGCAACTACATAACGACCTGCAATTATAACATCCTCAGATGATAAAATTACTATTAAAATGCGACATTTTCTCTTCGCTGTCCATTGAATTTGTCTCAGAGTGCGTTTTCGCCAACTGTTATATAGTAGGAACAGTATTCTCAGTACTATAGATGAGTGTTAACAGTATAAAATTATGAGAGACAAGTGTACATACACCTCTGCTGTATTACATTTCTTTCACTATTAATTTTTTAAGCATTTGTTTTTAAAGGTACTAGAATTTGTTTTCACTAAACAAGATAGATCTTTATAATTTAAAGTAAATAAATGATTACTATTCTACTATGGATAACAATGCGAAACATTGGTGCCAGCGTTGAGGAGGTTATCAATTCGATGTATTTTCTTTGGAAACAAAAAAACATTATAATGATGAAACCTTTGATTAATCTGAACTATTAATTTTGTCATTGAATTTTTAAACAGGGGGAGGAAGCTGACCGGATGTTAAGAGACACCGCCGCCCATGAACCTCACACTAGTTAGCTTGCAAGTGCGTTGCCTCCATTTTACAAATCGGTACGATTAACTTGTGCTTGCTTAACTAAGATTAATATAATATATTTTCGTAAGATAAATAATATGTATCGTTTAACTTATCTTTAGACATTTCCTTAGAACACTAGTTTTAAATATTGGCGTGAAAAAATAAGAATTACTGAAACAATTTAAATGTATTTATGATATTTTTATAATCCATTAAAATCCAAAACTAATGCCTTAACTTTCGTAAGTAATGTTTTTACTTGAATAACGATCATCCTAATACATATATATAGCTTATATGTTTACAAAAATTATAATGCAAATATATGCCAAACTGCCATCAGATTTTGATAAATTGCACTTAAACTTGTCACAGAATCTTATTACATGATTTTAGTATTCTCGTCACGAGACTCAAACTTTATTCCCACAACCGTCAAAAGGGTGTCAACTATTGACAGTGTATAGAGGTAACAGTTGTGCGAAATAAAAGCTCTTAAGAGATATTCTAGATGAGGGGATGTGGTATAATGGACTATTGTTATTATGTGTTTATCCCATAAAATGGGGACACGATGCAACCGTGGGTAACAGATCAGTTTTTTAGCACCTATTAAACAATATTATTCATTTTATTTATCATGAAGGAGCTTAAATTTAAAAAAAGTAATAAAAGTAAATGAAATATCTCTTGCGTAGTATTATATTTTTTCCAGTCAAATTGTTAATTTTCATACAATTTTTTGAGTCGACTGATAAATAAAACAAGTATCATGCATTGGATAAACTTTTACATATACAGGCTATTTTGATTTAAATTAATTTTCAACATCATATTTCGTGTTCAAAATGCTACAGAATATTATCATTTTAATTATGTAAAAATAATTAAACGTTATAAAATCATTTTCACGTAATTAATAATTTTTTTACGTATAACAACGAGAGATATATTTTCCATATGTCGGCGAAAA
Organism: Pieris napi; assembly: GCF_905475465.1. NCBI lineage: Eukaryota > Metazoa > Arthropoda > Insecta > Lepidoptera > Pieridae > Pieris > Pieris napi. Next base: position 10,426,086 of record NC_062254.1, read on the forward strand.
ATTGTGTGAAAACTCAGAAAATTGGATTCGAGCTTAAATAAAACCGTATATATTTCCATTCACCGACGCATCACGATTCACGGCTGAATCTACACGGGGCCATACAAAAAGATAAACTCAACTATCCACTCGCTAAACTTTTTAAAACAAACCGCTATACCAATCAAAACCCCATCTATTCCGACAAAAACAAACATAGAAACGCACAAGAATTTGCTAGTCTAAATTCCTTTATTAGGTTCATACAGAAATAGGTTCTATTCTGCCGTGTGTAAATTCAAAATTGCTTGTACACATTAGTGCAATAAGAGGCTAGGGGGAAGACTACCGTCGGTATCCTAGGATACGGGCTGAGCCCGAGCTAGACCCCAGCATGCAAACGTTTAGCACAAGGCAATTTAAACCTTATCTCCTTTTAATAGGTCGCATATTCCTCTGCAAAACATAATGTTTAGGATAAGTAGAGTTTTAGATGAAGCACTAGATATGAATTAGCTTGCAGCGTTTTCAATTCCTTGTTTGGCAATTACGTGCTCAAAAGATGAATGAAGAGCTTTTCGCTTTAGAGTTTTGAGATTTTTTTGTCTCTTTTGTAGAATTTTTAATACAAAAAGCGCATTATGCACATTTAAATTAACGTAACATTGGTTATACAGCTTTGCTTTGTTCATTATTATGGGCTCAGTCGACGTTTATTTTAAACGGGTATAAACGCGAATTTATTATATCATTCACACAAATCGATATATAGAGTACTTTACAGCTTTTATAAGAAGTGAATAAAATGTGCAATTATTTAGAATGTATAATAAAAATCACTAAATTTATTTTTCCATATGAATTTGAAAGTATATTTTTAAACATTCTCAAGTTCTGTGTACAATTTCCTTAAGCATTCGTTAGCATTATTTCAAAATACGAAAGTACCTTTGTGTGCACGAAAAACATCAACCCTGTCAAGCAAAAAATATTCTCATCATATTTTCAGAAATAAAATTATTTCTGTGCTGACAGCTTTGAAGAGCCGTCTAAATATTTACGAAAAATTACACGAATTTTCGCTAGGGAAAATTAAATTACCCAAGTCACAATCAGGAGGTATTTTGAGCTAGGTTTTAGGTCAACAAGCCTCTACGTTTAGCGCTACGCAATTTATGCCTCTACGGGTTACGCGTTCGTAGCTAATGCTACACAATCAATGTTATTCAGCGTTTACACCCTTCGCGTACAATTAATATTTGCATATATAGTAAAGGAAATTGTGAGGAAACCGGCATGTCTTAGACCCAAAATACAGGCCGTTTTACCTAATAAACAAAAAATATTAAATAAAAAAGATATACATACATAATGTATAATTTTGTAGTTAACTAAGATTACCCAAAATTTGTTTTCGATTTGTAATTACATAATAAATCTTAATCCAATTTTCATACACAACCTTATATATTCATATATGACTTTTGTATAGGCAAGTATATGTTTTGAATTAGTATTTTTTTGTGTCTAAGACCTACTGAGATCGTTTACACATAAAAGGAAAATCGATGTTAGCAGAGCTGAGATTCAAAGTTAAACATCGCGCACCTTGAAAAAGCAGCTAATACATAAATCTATATTGAAATACACTGTAATGGAAATAATATATGAGGCCCAACCATATTATTGTATATTAATTATTTTATATGCAAAATATTATAAATATTAATATGTATTTCCTGTTTTATTTATTGAAATTCATCACATCATATATATGTTACAAGCTATCTTTTCTAAAACACATGTTAATTATGGTTATCATAAATGTTACAAAAAAGTAAAAAGTAAAGATAATAAAAACCCAATAAATTTTTTAGATTTTACTTGTATGTTTTTTCTAAACAATAAGTGTTGGTTATAATATCTGTTGTAAGACTATTTATTTATTTTAACATATTTGTTTTTTTATCCATCCAAGCATCCATGATTGGGTTTCTTCTTGGGCTATGTGACTTTTTATATTCTTCAAATTATAACACAAAGAAGAAAATGTCTCATTAGCTAGTTTTCTATAAATATTTAAAACATCTTAACATATTAAACTGCTGGTTTACTTAATAATCCCAGAGTTGGGCGTTTATAATTGTATTTAAATTGATTTTCGATGAAAAGACCGAAAAAATCCACGCAGACAGAGCTTCAGGCGGAAGCTAGTATTATATAAGTAATTCGAATGCAGGAAGTATCGCCATCAGGGAATTACAACCGCAATTACGAGTTTAATATTACTTGTTGCTAAACGCAAAAATTCAGAACCGCGTTAATGTTTTACGAGTAACAAAATGGCGACCAAAAGTTTGCACTCCACACGTGTCAGTGGACTTTGAACTCTGTAACTATACTCACACAGTTGAAATGTGTTTTTTTTTACTTTATGAGATTCCAGGCATATAGCCTTTAATAGTCCGTCTGGGAGTTTTCTCGTAACTTTGTCTCGTAAAATGAAAGCCTCAAGGTTTCACATATACTTGGGGTCCAAATATATGTTTATAAAGGAAAATACAGCAGATGAGGGATTTGGAAGATTAACGACTCGTATATTCTTTTTCATTATTTCGGGTAAGATAAAACTCATATCTCTATATAATATTAGTAATAATTATAACAGTAATTTAAAACTAAAAACATATATTTTTTTAAACTATAGATTAAAATTCTAATAAATAAATAAAAATCAGTTTATTCATTTTAAGTAGGTACATATGCATTGCAATGTGTAAGCTTTTGTGCAGGGGACCCTTTTTAGGAAAGAAATACCTGTGTATGTGTGTGTTCCCAGCTCTTCCATAACAAACTTAACTATAAATTCCTTAAAATTTGTTTATATATAATTTAATTACATCATTTATTTTATTTACTTTTCAACTGTTATCAACACGCCTGAGTACATGAGTGAGTGTGTGCAAATGTGTAAGTGAGAGAGTGAGTCAGTGTGTGAATGAAAAAAGTGTGAACTACATTACTATGAGACCTACTGGTCTCAAAAGCATCTCTAACACTGCGCAAGGTATGCTCATAAGTCAGTCCCTTAGTCGTATCTTTACATTGTAGACGGTGAGCGGGTAGATGTTAAGCAGCCTATTTAATTTATTATATATATTAGAGAAGTAATAATAAAACAATGAAAATAAAAATTGGACAAACAAAATATTTTTTTAGAAATGGAATTTCGCTGTTTCCCTTAACAGTTTAAGTCTAGCTGTTTGGGTGATCATAGCTCCGCAGGAATGAGCTTAATCTCGGGACTAGCGTAAGGGCGTCTCCTGGAAGACTCACAACTCGGCTTGGGTCGTCGAGGGGAGGGAATACAAATACGTTACCGATATGTAACTATAATGACGGCGCGTTTGGATACTATAACTTAAACGCGTTGAATGATGTTTAATTTTTTCAAAGGCCCACAGTATTCAAAATCCGATAGAATAATCATTCAACGTTTGAATCGTGCTTTCATTATCACTTCGGACCCTTCTATCCCATGTAAATTACAAAATAATTCACCGTTATCTATACATTTCATTCAAGAAAGAAAAATATTTGGTCATTCAGATGTTTCGAGCTTCACCCGGCGAGGGCACGGTAACCAATTACGGTCATTTATCAAAATGCCCGAGTTCAGTAGCTCAGCTGACTGTGGATTTATTTCTTCGTAGAGTATTTCTTAAACATGGAACGTTTATTTAAAGAGGATTTGAACTTACGTAAACCTCGGTCATATCGTTTTAAATTAAGAACTACTACACAAATTTGATAAAACAGTTGATTTAAATTAGAAAAATATCATCATATGGCTTAATTTCTGAGAAATGTATCAATCATACATAAAATTACTCAAATCATGTCTGTCATATTCATTCAAGTGAAATATAAAGAACATTTATAATTTTCAATTCACCAACAAACTATTACAATTCCCGTTGATTTTTGTGTCACTTCTCTGTTTATGAGCCGTTGAAGTGTCAAATGATTCAGATTTTAAATAAGGGTGCGATTACCCTAACGATTATGCGTTTTAACCGTGGCTGCGACCGGGATTCCTTTTAATCGTAAGTTGCTAGTACGGTGTAGAAAACCATGACTAGGGTTAGACTTAAACAGCCTAGTTGTCTTCAGAACTCAGGATTAAAGCAGTGTATTGAACAACCATTATTAAAATTCCTCAGCTATTATTATTCTTACAAAAAGAATTAAAAAATAGGCGTAACTAACGGAAATACTCGTTCAACCCCGTCCCCTTCGCTTTGAGCTAATTTTTCAGATCATGATAAGGGGACCTTGAGGCGACGAGGGTCACTCGCTTGGACATACGAGGGGAGAAATTCATTTTGTACCAATGCTTAATCTTTAATATATTATAGGTAAGTGTACTTTATAGCTTTGCTCGTTTAAAATAAAAAAAATGTTATCTTTCATTATTTTTTATTATTTTTTTGTGTTTCTCTGTGTGTGTGTTGTTAGTAGAAAATGTTATTTCTGTGGCTATATTTAAACCAGCTTGTCCCCGTGGGGAAAGCGACCACTGTGGTGGTCATGAAAAACGTGGTGGTGGATGAAAAAACAGAACAAACATTAAGAAAAAAAGGCGCTCTATGTCACAACAATCAAAATTATGCACTTTTAACGTAAGATCCCTATCATCCAAAAGAAGACCATTAGATCTGAACAATAGATTGAGAAAAAAAAGAGAAATGGAAATATATAAGGGGCCATACGATACTAGATCACTAAAAATACTTTTTTTACAACATACTAAAACAACTAAACAATTAAGAAATGTTACCTAACCAATTTTTGTTTGGATTCATTAACAAAGCTTTAATAATAATTTAAACACTATCGGTCTTACTAATAAAGATTTATGCACATTGTATAAACCTGTTATAAGAAAAATGTTACTAATAATTCCTGAATTGACAAGGTTGATGTATACTGCTGTTATAACAAGTGTCTGGTTTGTATGAAGACTTGTACAATGCTTATACAACGCAGAGGCCTAGTTTAACGGGTGTATAAGACAAAAATTGCGTTATTTTATCTGATTTCGCGTTTGACAGCATTTTTTGACTGTTTAGTTCAAGGAAAGATTTAAGTTAGTATGTATTTGTGTTTGTTGAAAATAGATTTTATAGATCAAATGGAAGATTTAGATACTATTGATATGCAGCTAATACATACGATTGAAGATTTTCCGCCTCCAAGTAAAGTCTAAACATACCAAACTCGGTGCAATCCGTTATTACTTTTGCATGGCGATTTCAAAACAAAATACCGCTTTTCAAAGAAGTATGTTATGAAGATCTGTGACATAGTGCGAGTTGATGTCGAAAAGAGTAATAGAGGTGGAGGGTTTTCGATTTAGGTGTCTTCTTCTTGGCTTCTCAGTGTTATTAGAAAATGCCAAATTATATATAGTAGCACTGGCAATCCTCCACAATATTGCTATTGATATCAAAGAAGACCTGGATGTTACGTATGATGACACTGAGAATGCTCCAGAAGAACCAAGGCCAACCTAGACGCCCCCAAGCAATCTGGCTGGACAAGCTGCTAGAGCTGCTTTTATTGAAACATATTTTTAAGGCTGTTTTATTTACATAGGTGTGGATAGTTAAGGACTTGAAATAAATAAAAAGTTATATTTCATTTAAAACAGGGGTTTTTTTTTTATAAATATATAATTATTCATTTAATTGCTGCTGTAACTACTGTCTAGCCCTTTCGTGAGCTTCGGCAAGTTGCTTCTGTTTGAGCTCATGTGTTTCAGCCATCTGCCTTTGTTTTGTTTCGTGCTCTTCCTGCAAACACTGGAACACTACCGTGTTGCGGAGTTTGGCACTTTCCACTATTTGAGATGCCTAAAAAATTTAAGTATGATCGTTTAAGGGGTTTTGAATGAAATAGTCCTTTCTCTATCACATTGATACTATCCTCTTCTAACTTTTGTACTGCAGAACGCTGCTTTTTATGTAAAATTCTAGTCCTCTTTGTCTGAGGTTTTGGAGTTTCTATTAGCTGCAAATAATAAAATGTTATTAATATATTAAGTAAATGTGTATATAATTGCTTTGGTTGATAAAATAAATACAACTTACATTAGAATTATGTGTTGTATCAGAATTATTAAATCAAACGTCAATCAAACACGGCGGGTTGCTAGGGTAACAATAAATAAGGGTCGTTTTATTATTCAACCAATACACATAGATTATTGGTCAAAGAGGTGTTTATGCCCTGTACAAGCTCTATTCACTGAATTACTGTCACCTTGTTATAACGCATGCATAGTGATTTTTTATTAGTAAGACCGTATATATATATTTATCTTAGTAACAACGCAAATCAATAAAAAAATACATAATAAGCCTTTTTGGAGTCGGATAATTATTTCTTGTTTTGAGTATTATGTCCAAATTAAACCAGATTATTTCAATTTAAAACAAGCTCAAATTGCTATAATTCAATTAGTTGTTTAAACACGGCTACACAAACATTCTTATCGAAAATATAAATATTTCAACCCTAAACATTCGGTGCAAACAAGCTTTTCCACGTATCGAGGGGACTTTAATACCTACAATCTACATACTTGTGATTTCTTAAATTTACACTGTAGGATTGTAATGTAGGATAAAATATTAAATAAGGATTTTATAAAACAAAGAACAAACCAGTGGCGTACAACCTTCTACCTTCTAAGTCTGGGCCACAGGTTTCTATATCACAAAACAATCATTAATATTTCTTATCAGATAGGTGATCATCCTTCTGTGCCAAACCATCGACATATTTGGGTCTCAATCATGCCGGTTTTCGCACGATATTTTTTTGTTGAATGCGCACATAGACGGTAAGATCATTGGAGCAAAGCCCGGTAACGAACCTACGACATCAAGTATAAATATATAAACTTAAACTGAGAATTAGAAGTTTTATTAATATCTGTACGACTTCATCTAAACTGAGTAAAAAGGAAAGACGATTAACAAAAACGAAGGAAACTATTTAACCTATATATTAAACATATCCCTCCAGAATTGCATATATAACAATATCCGAGCATTACTATACGAATTTGATAAATATTCAACTGTTTCAAGTTAATTTAAATAAAAAAAACATGATCTCGATATGTCTTAGTTCTCGAGAAGTGTGTGAAACAGACAAATAGTATTATTTTTATTAGACAAACATAAAAAACAAATTTTCCTCTATAATATCTCTTTATTATTTTAACTTTACTTTTCTTAGAGACAGAACAATCTAATAATTCACTCATTTACTGGAAGCATCACAAACTTCATCAACCCATAATCTTAGGGTTTTATAAAATAAACACGAGTTGTCACGCTAATCAAACGTCACGCACGAGGGGCCCAAAGCAAATAGCACCTTTTTCGGGATTAAGGAAAATAACAAGCGGTTTGAGGGTTATTTTTTGACGTGATAAAAATGATAGGAACAACAATATGTTTCAATACTATTTTAAAATTTCCTAATTAAACCTACTTCAAGGAATTCGTGTTAACTATATATGAATATACAGTATATCATGTCACGGTTGGAGTGATACTGTTGACCAACCACAAAAACGGAAACGTTTATCTTTTGTTTTATATTCTCGACCACCAGGAGCAAGAATCGACATAGATAGTAATAGATGACCTTGATACATGGGTTGGGCTTAAAGACGTTTAAGGGTGGCTAAGTCGTTCAAAAAAAATATTGATGAGAATGGAAAGTAGAAGACACTATTGACCTATATTAAAGAAGAATTTTTCTTCCCTCTAAGGCTCACAACGCTGGGTGCTAAAAATGGGGGATATCCACGGGCTGCGATGAGTGCCATTTAAGGGCGTCCCTTAGGTTCGAGGTTCGTTTACCCCCCCCCCCCCCCCCCCCATTGTATACATAAAAATTATAATATTATAAATTATAATACTGCAATATTTATTTATTGATTTACTTCATGCCAAACTAACTTACATACAATAAACAAATCTTATTTCTGCTTAAAATTATAAACAACTTGCATATATCTTTCAGTCTTCCCAAACATGTCACATATATGAGCTTCACTCAGCCAGCAAGACATGCCTCCGGGAAATATAAGGAAAAATACAACAAATTACGTGAAATTAACTCCTTAATATTTTTTTATACAAAAGGGTCTTGTGTTGAGTGTTATACATGAACACTAACACTGCCAGAAGTGCGTTTCCTTTTAAGAATTCAAACGTTAAGTCTAAAATATCTACTAATGTTTTGTCTTTATCGCTCTTGCCATTTGGCAAATATACAAACATATTTATATCTGCTTACCGCATACAAGCTAACACACACGTGTATTTAACAATTAAATTATTTAATAAATAACTCTATTAGATTTAAATAAATCCATTTCCCTTTGTGTTCTGTAATGTACAAGTTAAAACTTTCATTAAAAATATATTCTGATATTTAAAAATACATCGAATGTTGAAATCGTGCGTCATGGACACGTTCAGTTACAATTAAAATAATTGAACTGAGGGCGATATCATATTTAATATTTTAAAGTTTTTTATCACGATTTAAATATTGTGATGGTGAAGCGATTTTAGCGTTTATTTTTTGATGGCCAAGCGTGGTATTCTAGGAATAGAACTACTCGTAATCATCCTTTTTTTACCAATTCGACTTAGGGTCCTTCAAGAAAAGAGCGTACCAATTCTTAAAACGCCGGTAACGCACTCGCGAGCCCTCGAGAATACGCCTTTGAAACAAAATAATACTTAAGATTAAGATAGAAATTACAAGCGCCTAAGACACGAGTTGAACAAGATAGAATGAGCCGCGGGCGAATAGACTTCACAGTATATTTTAATCAGTATGTGGCCAATGCCAACTAAAGTATTTTCGAACCAATTCAACTTAGGGTCGAAAGAGCGTACCAATTCTTAAAAGGCCGGCAACGCACTTGCGAGCCCTCTGGCAATGTGAGTGTCCATGGGCGGTATCACTTAACATCAGGCGAGCCTCCTGCCCGTTGCCTCCTATTACATAAAAAAGGAAAATTGAATCAATTAATTTTATGAGCAAGTTTTAAAACTATAAATGATGATTATTAACGCTAGAAAATTATATAACATTCATTACGTTATACTTGATGTGAATAACTATTGTCACGTAAATTTTAAATGTGATTGCATATGAGACACAAATCACTAAACATATTATTTATGTAGGTAACTTTTGTATACTTACAAATGTCAAAAGAGAATCAAAGAGGATCTAGAATGACGTAGAAAATAAGTACATACTTCTAAGTAAATATACAATGATAAGGATCTTTATCTACGTTACATTATCACATAAAAAAATATCACACTTTTTATCATAGCATATAATTAAGTATTCAAGTGATAGCGTTGTTGGCCTAATGGCTTTAGCGTGCGACCCTCATCCCTGAGTTCGTGGATACGATCCCCGGACGTGCACAAATGGATTTTCTTGCTATGTGCACATTTAACATTCGCGACGTGTGTCAGGCAGAGGAGGCTGATCATCTTCTTGCCTATTACATTGCCTAATGATAATGAAACAGATACATAAATCCGAGGGCCAGACCTAAATAGGTTATACCACCACTGATTTATTTTATTTATTCAACTGTTGGAATAAATCTGTGTCCGCAATGAGATGAGATCCTTCGTAATCTAGTGTTTAAAACAATTTAGCGTTCATTTAGCGCTTTTCTTTTGTTTTCAAAGACCCCTGTTTGCTTTTAAAAGTAATTCCGTGTTCATTTGTGGTGCCTCCTCCAAGATTTAATTAAACTCTGTTGTTATTATAAAGAAACGTCAAGATTTATCAGCTATTATGTCTTAATGTTACATTTATAACTTAAAGTTACAAGCACTTTCCGAAAAAACAACTCAGTTTTGTATCGCGCAGCCCGGATATACAACGACCACTATTTAAGTCTCGAATTGTTTAAGCTATCGCGGAATATCTTTAGCGCTAAATACCCTGGATCATGAGCACACACTACATACACACCCTCACACATACCCACACTTTCACACCATCACACCTTAGACGCATGGGGTATTACTTAATTAAATGTATTTAATCATTTTATTGAATTTTTCCTTTCATAAATGAACCTTTTTGTATACATCATGTATTCCTTTGGCTATATCTTTAGTATAATTGTTTTTTGTTTTATATAATTTATGTTAGGTGTAGTATTACGAAATAAATAAATAAAGTTTATAGGACTTGAAGCCCATTAAAATCTAATATCTATCAAACCTCTAAGTCATTAGGGGTATCCACCCCAAAAATTTTGTTTTTATTTTTTAGACATTTTTTTTTAGTTTTTATTTTTTTATAATACACCATACAAAATACATACAACCCCAAATTTTCACCCCTCTACGATCAACCCCTATTTTTTATTATTGATAGTTATTCTTCTTGAACTAAAAAAATGTTTCCTAGAAATAATATACCTGGCAAAACAACGTTTGTCGGGTCAGCTAGTACTTATATAAAACGAAATATATTCTTACAATATTTCAAAGGATAGGTCACAGCCAGAAAGCTATTTATCATTCAAAGTCGTGTCCTAACTCATCTAAAGAATTATTATTCCTGTCTTGTACGAATCCATTCGCTTTAAAAATTCCCCTCACACTCTTGTTACCGGTAATTTTAAATTCCGCGCGATTTGATTATTGAAAATACTATAAGTTAAAGTTCATAGAGATTTGAATATCGTCATGAATATGAAGTAGGCTTGGATGGCTGCGTTTGACCTTGTTTTCTAGAATATTCGATCACAGGGTTAGAAAGAAAACGTATATACTCGTGATTATTTCGACCCGAGAATTAGATTTTTATGTTTTCATACATAATGTCAGTGTTGGCTTGAGTAAGTACCTGTTACCACTGAGATCGTGCATTCAAAACCCCTTGAAGACAACTGTGACTATATATTAAGACTCAAAAACCGATAGCTGTTAGACACACAAAAGGCCAGAATTGGTTGCAGCTGCATTGACGATTATAAGTATATAATGAGCTACTATTATTAATAAGTTATATTTTAACTTGGATATATCATCTATATGAATAAAAATAAATTGTTTAATCACTAAGCACAAAACTCCAAAACGGAATAAGTTGAGTATTTTTTTATTTGTTCCTTGAACTCTGAGGCAGGGTTTTATGAAAATAAAAATTGAAAAACGTAATTTAGTTAACAACTCCTTAGGTTTTTATTCCGGAAAAGCTAACAATCTCTATGGGGTAGAGCAGTAAAATATTGCAATTGTTGGTATTTAGCTACTAAACAGGTAGGCTAAGCTAGGCTAAGTTCAGGCGAAACGAAGTTCGTAGGGGCAGCTAATTAATAATAATATTAGAATCCATTGACGAATTTATGCACACAACAATAATGAACTTATTATCGATAAGTAAATAATTCACACATTCCAGAATGTTTACGAACAATCTTATATAAAAAATTGCCAAAGGAAAAACAAAACAGAAACATGGGAATTATCCAATATTACAATAGTTGTTTACCATTTGGCGACCAGAGTAATTTCCATATTCCGTAGAATAATATCATCTTTTTGATATTGTATTTCGTGAAGGAATCTTAAAATAGAACATTTATTTTCTCGTGCCGGAGATTATTTGATGATCTATAAACATGAGTATAATTTGATTCGACTGTTTTATCTTTCTTCCTCATTCGCTATTATGTTTATTTTTATTCCGGTGTACTGAGAAGTTCTCGTCTCCCGAGATTAGAAGGCAAATCGGAATGGCTAAGGATGCCTGGAAGAAAAGAGGAATTGGTATCAAAACCAAAATAAGACTGATACGGGCTCTAGTATTCCCTATCTTCCTGGGAAGGAGTAGGAGTAGAAACGTAGCTAGGCTCTATACAGGATCGATGCCTCTGAGATGTGGTGCTGGCGGCGATTGCTCAGAATACCGTGGACTGCGAAGCGCACCAATACATTGATCCTGACCCAACTCCGCATACGGACTGGAAAGTTGGAAGTAGGATAATGTAGATAAGCTACCATTTTTTTATATTTAATTCTTCAGTTTCTTAAGTGACATGTTTTGTTAGTATAATCGTTAAATATTATTTATAAGCAATTATCGTTTAGGTTATAAAAAACATATTAACTTCAAAATTCATTTAACGTAACTTATGAGACCATTACTGGATTTTCAGAGCAGTGCTGGCCTAGTGGCTTCAGCATGCGACTCTCATTTCTAAGATAGTAGGTTCAAACCACGGCTGTGCACCAATGGTCTTTATGTATCGGTCAAGAGATGGAAACCATTGTGACGAAATCGGTATTCCTTATACCCAAAAACGGCGTGTATCAGGCACAGAAGACTTACTTCGCTTCGCTTTAAACAAATGATTACGAATTAGAAACAGAAATCAGATATCTTTTTGCTCAGACCTTAAAAGCGTAGCGTTACTGGTTTCTTTTGGATAATTGAAATTTATTTTAAATATTTCACTCGATAAAATATTGATTTACATTATTAATACCCACTTTAAATCGCAACAAACTTTTTAATACACGTATCTCACAAAATGGAATCTCTTTAAGTACGCAACTTTTGATCGATCACAAATCTTGTTCCCCTCCTGTCAGTGGAATTATGTTACCCCTGGGATCATCCCAGGGGAATATGATTCTTATGTCGAGGGGATCAAGATTAAATTCGATTAAAACTGAAAATGTATTTTGTAGCCAGGTGTTATAAAAGAAACACTTCGACTCAAAGAATGGCACATTGTTACTTGATGGATTTAGATATGATTACATTCCATTTTATTATTTTTACATGACGCAAATATGAACATAGCGCCTCCTAGTTTTAGTAACGGCGGTATCATATAACATAAGGTTAGCTAGCTATAGGCCCCGTTTATACATTAAAATATATAATATGTTACGTAAATGTTTTTGAATATCACAACTGAGCGTTATGTAAGGAAGTTTTTACCCCGCACGACCAATATGTGGAACCAGCTACTTACTGAAGTATTTCTGAACCAATTCGACTTAGGGTCCTTCAAGAAGCGTACCAATTCCTTATGTATTCTATATATATTTAGTAGTATGTCTCAATGGGCGGCGGAATTACTTAACATCAAGTACGCCTCTTTGCCCCCCTTCACCCCTGTTCTATAAAAATAATTAAATACAAATGTGACGTTTTATAATGTATGAATGTATCTACTGCATACATTACTTAATTCTATATAAAAACAAATATATTAAGAAAGCGTTTATGTGTGTATTTTGAATCGTGTGTCGATAACTAAGTTTCACAATGAAAAGCCTGAGAAACAGCTTCGTTTAGCACAAGTTGTAGTAATAATAACTAGTATTATGTATGCAAAATTAATCTTAGATAATATGTAATATAAAGCTCCTTTAATACGATTATTACACAAGCTAACGTCAATTAAAATATCTCCTTACTAATATCAAGAAGTTGTTAAGTTGATTGAACTGATCTCAGTAGTTACTCGTTTAAGTCAAGTCAAAATCATTTATTCATTTCGGGTAACATAATGTACACTTATGAACGTCAATAAAGAAATACATATTAAATTCTACTAATTTCACATTTAATTCCAGTTCTCAAATCAAGGGCGTAGAACGGACTAGAAGAACTGGCAATAAACTCTCCGCCACTCTGTAGTTATATTTTTGTGTTGATATGAAAGAGGTTATAATCTTAAAGCGATGTAAAAACAATTTTAAGTGCATCCTTTATATTTGTCACAAAAGCTTAACTCATACAGTCAAGTCAACCGGACGCATGCTTGCCCTTGACCGCACGCCTAGGGCCACACCGAGAGCGTAGCTAACGCTTGGACCTCTTTAGACGAGCACTAAGGACCCTCTTGTATAGGCCTTTATAAGCCTTGTAAACTCAAACAGCGCAATGGTCGGTACTATTACCTTTTAAGTACACTGATATACATTGATAAACTTTATTTTCATTTTCCATTTATACAGCATTTATTTACAATCAAGTAAGTATTTACAATTTTCTTAACCCACAAAGTAATTAAAATATTTAAAAATTATATAAAAGAAAATCAAAACAAATTTAAAAAGTTTGGTCCCTGTGGCAGTGTACCTTTAACGCTGGCAGCATTTCCTCGCTGTATTGCGATACATATTCGTTGGGCCAGGAAAATGCCCGCTCTAGGGTCACCGGTACTATTAGGCGCGAACTTGAATCTTTAATAAGAGCCTGTGCACTTGAACCCCACGGCCCAAGAGTCTCTACTCCAAAGGGAAAAAAAGAAGTTGGAGGATAAACTTTATTACATTTACGTTGCATGTTTTGATTAAGCTTCTTTAACGGATATACAAGCGAATTATTGCATTATTTTAGGTAGAACACCGACTTCTTTCCCTTTAGAATGTCTGTTAAATTGGTCATATAAATGTCTATGACTTGTTAGTATTGCTACATTACAGTGTATGTGGGAAATTAACATTCGCTCAAACGGTGAAGGAAAACATCGTGAGGAAAGCGGCTTGTCTTAGATTCAAAAAGTCGATGGCCTGTGTCACTTATTACTTGCCTATTAGATTGACAAACAATCATAAAACAGACTCAGAAATCTGAGGCCTAGACCTAAAGTTTGTAGCACCACTTTTTAATAACTCGTATATAATTCGGTAGCAACAAAATCGTAAAGCAATTCAAGTATAAGATTTTGTATTACAGCTATAAAAAGATGTATAAGAAACGTTAAGTCTTTTTGTAAAGGTACATTTAATCACCCCCGTACCTCTGAACAATGGGGGACATTAATTGATTGATGCTACAAAGGGGAGAATTATTGGAAAAAGGCATTTACAATTCCACCTTCGGCCCCCACAGAATCACCCATTGTTGATTTATACATTTCACCTAAGATTACGACGGCTAATTTACAATCGTAAAAGTCTTCTGTAAATGTTACATAATTGGAATTATATTAATGCTCGCATAAATGCTTTGTATTTAAGAATCGAAATTAATGTATTTCCCTTTTAAAACTTGCTCTCTCATTCATAAAATTACTTATAAGAATTATCTATCTCTTTTCATCAAAGTGTAAACACAATTTGTTAGAGAAAGAGTCCGTGAAAAGAGTGCAATTAGATTTATTTAGCAATTCAAATATGTATATTTTTAATAACTTGCCTTGTGAGAATTTTAAAGGAAGACTAAACTTAGTTGTGATAAGTCAACAGCATCTCTAGTCCATACATAATATTCAGTTTAATTATTTTATAATACAAACAAAAAAGGAGGCAAACCTGATGTTAAATGATACCGCCGCCCACGGACAATCACATTGCAAGAAGGCTCGCAAGTGCGTTGCCAGCCTATAATCAATCAATCAAAATAGGTTTATTCAGTTTAGATGCGTCTTAGCGCATGCTTATAAATGTCAAAAACCTTTACGAAAATTGCGAAAGAGCAAACTACGCCATGTCACAAACCACAACGTCATTAAAGTTACATAAGTAAAAATCTGTTCTGTGATTTACCACATTCACCATTACACACATATTCATAACACTTCAAAGATAACAAAACAAATTATAACAATATAACTATACGAGAACAATAGAACTATTGCCACGCGTTTTTGTCTTTTAGGTAGTCATTAACTGTGTAGTAACCTTTAAACAGTAATGTTTTTTTTAATTTTGAATCTGTTTAAAGGCAGTTCTAATATTTCACTAGGAATCATGTTATAGCAGCGTATACTAAGGCCCATAAATGAAGTATTTATTTTCTGCCTGTAAGATGGCTGGTAATAATTGGTACGCTCTTTTATTGAAGGACCCTAAGTCGAATTGGTTAGGAAATACTTCAGTGGGCAGCTGGTTCTACATAGTGGTGGTGCGCGGCAAGCACTGCCTTAATGGATGGTATTTTGTATTCTGCTTTGACATCCGATGGTGAAACTCAGTTCAGAAAGTGACTGGTCGTCGAAGATTGGAAACGCTCTTTGTTGCATGCGGCCAAGCAGAAGAAGTTGGTTTATATTGTTACATACTGACCAGGGACGGAGGCGCTTTTCATATTTTTGAATGTATGTCAAAATGTTTGTTTGTATCATGTGATTGTCCTAATTTTGAGGTACATATAAAAAAACAGTTGGTCTATTACAATCGACGCATGCAATGTCTTTTGTTATACATTCTTACAACCCTGAAGTGAAGAACAAAACAACAAACAAGGTTCTTATTTTTCGCCAATGTTTGCAAAGCAAAATCCTTCAAGTTATCTTCCCGATTTCTGAAGCGTCAAATAATATTTTTTATAGCTGTGGATTATTCTAATCGATTTCAATGTTTATTTACGAACAATTCACAACTAAACAAATTGAAAGAATAAGAAAGATCGCAATTCTCCACGGGCTCTGATGGATTGCTCCCTCTACTTTAAATTTTTCAAGTTAAAAGTTTCCCTGAACTCTGTGTGAGACGTATGTTTACTTTCTTAGAACTTTGAACGTTTTCACTGAATAATAACTAGAAATCCGTGAGGATTTACTATTCGTCTTTGTTTGTTGGTTTGACAAAATAGTTCGCTAAGAAAAACAAGAGATCGGATAAAACATACAGTATTCATTTGGCATGCTGCTGTCAAAATGTCAAATTGACCGAGCAAGAAAAGAAACCATTCTTAGATAGAACGTGTGTAATCATCAGCAATGCAACCTGGCAATGTTCCGCAAGGGTTGACTCATAGTCCAGAAAGCCCAAAATATAAAACCATATGATCATCGTAGTTTGAAACACATATCAAAGTATAATACTGCAGACCAGATTTATGGAGCAATAAGCCGGAAGCAGACGAAGTAATCAAATATAAAACCCTCATTAGAAAAATGATTATCTAAATACGATTTTCAGATTAATCTTCCCATTTAGACCAAACCAAAGAAACCTAGAAAACCTTTGCGGTTACAACTAATTTAATCCGCTTTAAAATTCCAGCTTTGTATCCAGAAAGAAACCATTATTCCAGCCACTGATTTTCAACCAACAACTTCTTACAAATTAAATATCTGCCTTTGATTTTGACTCAAAGGTATGTCGCTCTGGAATTGCGAAGGTTTATACAAGAAATCCTTGCAAAGGTTTTTAGATTTTAGATTTTTTTAAGTATTAAAATAAATGTTTTTTATCCTAAAACAGTGGGCAAACGGGCAGGAGGCTCACCTGCCTTACAAGCAGAAGCTTGTCCAATCACGACAAAAACGCGCTATCGTTTTGTCTTTCCATTGACTTTCACCAAGGTATATACATCCTCAGTCTAGTCTGACATACCTGCTCTTTCAACATTGAATACAAACAAATCCAAGAGCGACGTTGTGTACTTAATGAGACTTAAATCGAGTCTCGCGTCGCAGGAACAAGTGCATCTTTCAAAGAAAACTTATGTAATGACGCTGTACCTCGCGTTAACAGGTTTTGTAAAAACGCAATATGAAAGCGTAATTAGTAACAGTATACGGCGAAGCAAATTTCCTAATGAATATAAATTCCTTTTATAATGAAGGTGCACTGAAAATTTAAAACAAAAAAGCTTAATTTTGTCACTTGAAGTACTAGGCAATCGTGTAAGAATGCGTTCAAAATTTTTAAGAATAAAGAAATTCTTAGTTTATATATTCTATGTAAATCTTAAAATATACAAAAATAAAAGCTATATCTTTCGTTATATAATTTGATATATATTTTGGACTGTAAAATAAATTGTGCTTATATATACTTAATAACATTCAAATGTAACTCAAGTATAAAATAGACCATATCTGTTTTTCAGCCAAAAGACAAAAAATCACATTAATTACGCGGAAAATAAAACCTTTACAAGGAAAACATACGCTCGGTTTTTTGAATTTAAAATATTGTTCACATTTACAAGGGACGTGGACGGAGAGAGCAAATAAATGTTTGCTTTAGTCGCTCCAAGAACATTTTTACATTGGTCTCAGTAGTACAAGTTAGTGTAGATTGTACGCAACGACTACGTTAGTGGAAAGATAACGCGGGAATTTAATGTTTTTAGTGAATAACTAGAACTAGGATTACTGCACGTTTTACGATGAAATACATTTTGTCAAATGCCCTCATAACATTTATGGTATGGTACGGTAAAACATATCTAAAATTGTATTGTGGTAGAGTTTTGCTAGTGAGTACGCTGTGTAAAAAGGCTTACTATAAAGTTAACGATTATCTAATCCTAATCAATTTGCGATATTTGTTAAAATAAGTGTTAATTTTCTATTTTAAATGAGTACCGAGAGTTTTTTACGCCGGCTTTTTTTATGGCCTACACTCTCTGTCTTCTTTGCCGATGAGTAGGGACGACCGATTCAAATTCAATGACGTGGAAGAGTGATACCTGTATCTTATGATCCATAATAAACATTTTTGATTTGATTTTTTACGCAGTTTAAAGGTAATTTTAACCACGTACTACCACCTTATGAACCATCATAACCCGTAATTTTTAATAACGCAGAATCGGTTTTTGAAGTGTGTACACTGCAAAAAGAACCAACAAGTCCACCCATGAGATTACCACAACAACTGACACTTAGAAACGCGTGCTTAGGTACTTTATCCATATTGCCAGAAGAGAACCGAATAGTCTCAAAAAAAATAATATCAGAGGGAATGAGTGATGGCAGGGGGAAGGAATCGCCTAACCATGGATCTGATCAAAAACATGGGGGCTCACTATCCCTAATGCTCTGTCCCAATGGCAGGAAAAAAGTAAACGGTTAATCGTATCGGTTAGAGTATCATTTAAAGATAGATACGACCTTCAGTATTGAAGACTACGAAAAAGAAGTGTCTATGGCGGTATTATACAGAAACAGCCACCTTTATGCAAAAACCTTTGTTCATATAATTTGAGCTTCAAACGTTTATATAATTTTAATCTCGATTAACGCTCGTTTCGTTTCGATACAAACTCATACTAAGCGTCCTGAACACGCCTCTGTCGTCTTTATTAACGTAGTCTACATATTTTCTTCTCTTGAATTAAACTCAAAGGAATCTCGATGAAAAGTTTAACTGAGCTGATGTTCTTTGAAAGTGTACAAGTCCTCTTCCATTCATTTTTCTGTAAATACCATATTTTGAATAGGTATGACGAATTGTGTGGAAATTTTTTGTACGTCTAGGACTTAATATAAAAGGATTTATCTATACTAAAACTATGCATGAATTCAAAAAATATGCAATAAATAGAAATACAGTAAAACCTGGGTAAGTGAGAAAACTCTATAAGTGAGAGTAATAACCGGGACCCGTCATTTTAAGCTCCCAAAACCTCTATTAGCGAGAAACAGAAACCTGTGTAAGAGAGAGTCGTTTTTCCCTCATGCACCTCCGTAAGTGAGACTGCTACTTATCTTTACCTCTATAAGCGACAGTCGGGCTTCATTTATTTATATTATGTACTTTAAATGCGTTGGAGACGGTCCCCAAAAGTACTTTGAAAACGCGGCGCGGCGGTTGTTGATCAAGCAATATTCGACAAAATTTATGAGTTAGAGATAAACATTCAAAATACAAAAACAGAAACCCAAATGAAATTGACGGTTTCTTTAAAATGTAAATTAGTTCTAAATAAAATAAAATATATATGTACATAATATGTTGTGCACATTATGCACATAATTTTATCATATTACATATTTACTACATTCGTACTTGCTCCTCCTTACCTCTATAAGAGAGAAACGCTACCCATGTACCTGCATTAGCGAGAAACTCGGGTTAGTGAGAAACCTCTATAAGCGAGAATGATATTGTTCTCCCTTGAACTCTCGCTTATCCAGGTTTGACTGTACTTAAAATTGTTAAATCTTATGTACGTCTCAAGACCTCTTATATGCAAACAATTTACAATTTTGTCACGCTCATATACCTACACGCAAAGAACTCACTCATGAATGAAATTTAATTTCTATAATATCCTCTGTGGGTATTATCTACATATTAAATGTGTCAAACAAAAAATCACTTTGCATCGCAATTCCAATTTCAAATTATCAAGTCAAAGGGACCAATAAATTCCATTCGCATAAAACAGCTTACAATTTTGGAAAACACTTTAACTCTAAGCCAATCCACATCAAACGCTTCTCTTACGGCGAAGGGCGTGGCAGATCGTACAAAGAGCCGTGAGGAAAACCTCAAGAATCTGTCTGATACACGGTATTGAGAAAGCTTTATTAGTTTAATGTCTACAATATTACTCAAGTAAATTGAGATTCTAACAAAATACGTTTCTATTCTATGACTCTATATAATTTATTTAATTAAGAATTGGTTTGGGTGCAGAATTTGATATACCTTTAAAGCCTTTGTTTGATAAATATTGGACAAATATCCCATATGAACACAAATCTAATACATATATAAAATTCTCGTGTCACGGTGTTTGTAATTAAAATCCTCCGAAATGGCTTAAACGATTTTCGTGAAATTTTGTGTGTATATCGGTAAGGTCTGCGACAACACAACATTTATTTTTATCCCCCTAAATGTTAAGCCCACCCTTAAATTTTATTTTTTTTATATTTAAAAAAAAATGTTTTTATTTTTTTATTATACCGCATACAAAAATACATACAACCCTTAATTTTCACCCCTCTACGATCATCCCCTATATTTTATTAGAGTAAATAGTTATTTTTAATGGGTTAGCTAGTATATGTATAAAATTTAATGTTGTTCAGTTTACCTAGGTATACGTACTAATGACGGTACAATCTTGGCTTTAAACTACGGCATCTGATTTAAAAACAAAATCAGGTGCCGTAGATTTTCCTGTTCAATTTCAAGTGAAAGAAGCGTAAATATATACACGTGAACTTAGCGTTGAAATTTGTACGCTTAAATTAAAAACGCTGAAATTTAAACACTACTAACACTAAAACACCAAACATCCGTTACTTTAATACACCCTAAAATAGAGCCTTAAAAACAGGCATAGAAGTAAATAATCAAATAAACGCACTGTACAAGTACATTTACTTCCATTTCCGATGACATCGCAATATATAAAAGTTTCAAAGCCTTACGAAATACCTTTTATATAGACAATCAAATTACGGGTTTGACCACTTCACACAAAACGTCTATCCTAAAGAGATTTTCCTCGCCGTATGTGCGCCCTAAGATTTGCTATTACGAGGGTCTATGATAATGGAATTTCAATCAGGCGGGGTCGGGGTATTGACACTGTTGAGACCACGCTTTGTGGATCGGCCTCCTGCGGCTTGGTACTCCGTACCTGACGCCAAATGGATTTAGTTCGGACGTGTCACCTATGGGTACAAAGGGCCGTAATGTTAAGTGTTGACACTTTATTAAAAACGTGAGGTTGACGCTGAAATATGTTATTTAATATAGAGTATGTATATGGATGACTATGTACAACAACAGTTGTAATATATAGGTACTTAATTAGTCATTAATTTATTTTGTGTAAAATCGTAATACATGATTTCTGATCGTGTCCACATATAATATATGGACGTAATTGATTATTTAAATGTTATTCATTCTTATAAGATGTATTTGTTTTAATTTTGTGTTCCGATTTAAAAAAACTGAGATGAGGCGAATGTAATTTTAATTTTTAAGTTTTACATAAATTATTAATTTCGATTAAAACTACAATAATTAAATAAGTTTTTAATATTAATATATGTAAATAAAATTGATAAATTTCATCTAATTCTATAATTGAATTAAATTAATCTCTTATTTAATTTTCTTGCACATCAATTTTTTTTCAACTCAGAAAATGATCAAATACACACAAATTAAAGTTTATATGCTTCCTATCTCATTTTATCGCACGTTAAATCTTATGAATTTATGTGTCTGTCTCTTTTTACCGTCGCTTTTTGGTTTTATCTACTTTCAAATCACACCAATGCTAAAGAAGTTTTCACTTCAAAAAGGTATCCATTCGCAAACGAGTGCTTCTCCAAAAACTGTTTGCCTCGTTTGTTGTGAACATTCAATACATTTTCAAGCATGCCTAGCTCTCTGGACTGAGAACATTTTTAAAGGTAATACTGTAATAATTTTGTGTAAACATAACTTCTGAAGCAAGAACTAGTGCAATCTTAAAGGTTTGTATTTGATAGCCATTTCAATCAGACGTATCGTATACCTACAAAATTGTGTATCTTGCTGTTGTAATATCACTACGTGAAGGACATTTTCGCCTGAAACTGATGAATATGGTATAAAGCACTTACTGATTGGCATCACGAACTTCATTTCGGCTGTAATAGGAGAGCCGGGAAATGCCGAATTCGGAATATTCCATCAGATTCACAAAGAGTAATCTCGAGTGGAAATTAGGTGAGCTGCGTGATTAAGTGTGCTATGGAAAATTGTAGCTAAGCCGGATTCCGTTTTTGCGGTGCAAGCAGTCGGACGAAGATTTACACGATATCGTAAACCATTGACCAACAAAAATAAAATACTAAAAACATAAGTAACGGTGGACAAACAAACTAATTTTATAAGCACTTTAAATACTAAAAATTTTACTGAATTTTCTCTCAGAAGAAGTAATGTAATCATTTTTTTTTAAAAAAGGATGTGTGTAGTATTTATAACATAGGAATTTTCATGTTAGTGAAATAATATATATTTTAATTGTTATTTACTTTTAATGCGATACCGCCCCGCCACCCATTTACGTTGCCCGAATGCCCGCAAGTGCGTTGCTGGTCTATTAAAAATTGGTACGCTCTTCTTGAAGAACCCTAAGTCGACCTGGTTCAGAAATAAATCGGTGGGCAGGGTGGTGAGGTGGCAGACGGAAAAACTAAAGGCCGGCAACGCACTTGTAAATCGCTGGAAATGTGAGTGTCTCTGTTACATTAACAAAAACCAAGCCTTTAAAGTAATAGTAGATTATATCGTGTTTTAAATAAACAGAAATATCGTACGACTAAATCATAAACCTGCCGAAATTCGTGTTGAATTTGTTTTGAGAACTTTTTGAAGTCTGATTAGTGGCTTTTGTGGGTCTGTTGATTTTCATAATGCAAACCGGAAACCCGAATAAGTATATTTGTTCTTGTGTGAGAATAATTACTCTTTGTGGTGAAGTATAATGTAAATTTAGGATCACAATAAATTATAATGTTATTCTCTTTTGTTAACAATACGTTTGATTTCGTGATTACATTAAAATGTGTTCTAAATTTGAAATACCAAATGAATTGACAGAATATATGTGTTATAGTACATACGTGATGGACACTCTCAATGACAGGCCTTTTAGGAATTGGTACGCTCTTTAAAAGTTTTTGAGCGCAGAGTTACCCCTAACAATACGAAGGGCAGCCTGTCCACCACCAAAAGCTGAATGTCCCTATAGTGGACGCCCATGGGGGGATTCTCCACCACTGTTCCAACCCTATATGGGTATTGGCCTCAGATTGCAATCGTTTCTTCTATTATTTTTATAGACAAGCAGGTGATCAGCCTTCTGTGTCTGACAAGTCATAGATGTTTGCCTTCACTGTAGGAGAAGGTGTTAATTGCGCAAATAGGAAGAAAATCCTTTGGTGAAGAGACGTGATACGAACGCATAGCTTCAGGGATGAGGATAGCACGCTTAAGCCAGGCTCATATATTTATATATACAAAAAAATGAGTGGCGCTACAACCTTTTTAGGTCTCGACCTAAGATTTCTGTATCTGTTTCATGATCATTTCTTAATCTAATAGGCAAGTAGGTGTTCAGCCTCCAGTGCCTGACACACGCCGTCGACTTTTTGGGTTTAAGGCAAGCCGGTTTCCTCACGATGTTTTCCTTCACCGTTAGAGCGAATGTTAAATGCGCACATAGAAAGACAGTCCATTAGTGCACAGCCGGGGATCGAACTGTCGAAGTCGTACTTCAGGGATAAACACAACACACTCTCATACATATACATATTTATATATATACAACATATAAAACATTTAATTATCTAAAAAATACAAAGCTATTAAAAAGAAATAAGAAATACTGTTATTTCATACTTGTGTATTTTGAAAGCTTCTATTACCAAACCACGTAAGCACAGTCTACAAACTATAAACACGTCCTAATATGGCGGAGTAAATTGGTATCAAGATGCTGACCTGAGACCATCATTTGACCATAATATACATAACTGAGGCTTTTATCGCTTTTACCTAGTTAGCTTTTAGCTTCCCTCCCTTCATTTATATTCCTTAGAATCAATGACTGATAACAACACTATGGGATACGATATCTCGATACGAATCGACATTTATTTTACGAGGTAAGTAATATAGAAATGTAACATTAAATAGTCAAAACTGAGAACTATTTGCTGTTTCTATTTAAACAAGGAAATACACGAATATCTGGAGATGCCAACCGTAAAGGAAGTAATCCGCAAAAACAGTAGTAGGTAGATACAGGGAAAGGTTAACCAAACATACAAATGAACTGGCTAAGAATCTGTTAACCCCAGGAGATGATGTAACTCGCCTAAAAAGATGGCAAATACTAGACCTAGACCAGAGAAACTGACCTAAAATAAAAATCCAGTTTCTACCAACACATACGGTGCCTTTCAATGGAATCGCACCCAACCAAAATTAACCTCAGAAAATATCTGATTATGGCTGATAGCCGATTGCAGATGAACAAGAACACAAAAAAAAAAAATAGTCAAAACTATCTCAGTGGCATCGTAGGTAACGCATAACTGAAGATCCAATTGACATCATGATCAAAGATGGAATGCGGAGACATCTCACCTACTTGCCTCAAACAAACAATGAAACTGATGAAAAATATACACTTGTATACGTATTATTTTTATTTACTTGAAAACGATACCTAAATCCCAGGATTGTAATTTTCTGTCATTGTAAGGAATAAAGTAATAAAATACAAGAGCGATTAAAAAACTCACCGTTATAGTTATAACTACAGTATTTATTTCCAAAACAATTAATATATAGCTAGGTGATCTATTTACAGCAGAAAATACCAAAAAATAATGACAATATATATTACTGACTTATGCACTTTATTACCTATAAAAGATCGATGGAACTTAGTATAATAGGGAAGAAAAGAATAGACAAAATAAAGAATACAGCTTTAAGAAGAACAACTAAGGTAACAGATATTACAAAAAAAAAAAAAAGTGGAAATGGGTTGGGCACATGGCAAGAGGAACAGAAAAGAGAATCAAACGAAATAGAGGGAGACAACTTAGAAGGTGGAACAGCAAGTGGTACATGGCAGAGAGGAATGGGTAGATTTGCAGGATTTGGAGGTCTTTGCCAAAATAGCACACAGCTGATACTTAAAAGAAATTTGAAATAGAAACGTTTTTCAATGTAAAAGTATCTGAATTAAAGGCTATTATTATTACGTACATAATAAACTCCTTACAATTTGTAATACTATTTAAAAAATAAAAACATCGTACAGTACTTTCCAACCCCGTCGCAAATGTGTCGTATATAAAGAACCCACAATCCAATGTGTTTTGCCCAAAGATCTTTTCACATGACCCCAAACCTTGTGGTTTGCTAATGGACTTCCATTCAAGTTGTCCTAGTGAAAATTTAATTTAGAATCCTAATTGAAATCCATTATCTTGCGATCAGGGAATTCTTGGAAAGGGAAATTAAAATTATATTAAACTTTTGTTTTACTCCTTTATTTATCGAGCTTTATAATTTGTCTACATTATTGCTAAAGATAGATTCATTGTAAGCGTAATTAAACAATACTTTCTTGTACTATTTTATATATTTATTGAAGGAACATATTAGATGCTGCAGCCACTGTTGCTTCGTCACCAATAATAAATAACAATTGAAATGTAGAAATATATCAATTTTTTAAATTGTACATTTTAATTTCTTATAATCTAATTTTTGTTTCGTTAGTGTGCCTTTTTAAAATACATAAAGAAATAAACATGTCATAAGAATTAATTGCATTAATATTATTTTTATCATTTCAACTAATCGAAAGCAAATGTGTTACCTTAGTGTCTTAAGCTCTCTTCACAGAGGTAGGTTCGAACTTCGACTGTGCACCAATGTACTTTTATGTGCGCATTTAATTCTCGCTCGAATGGTGAAGGAAAACCCAAGGAACCGGCTTGCCTTAGTCTCATAAAATTGACGGCATGTATCAGGCACGGAAAGCTAAGTAGGTACTTAAAGAAAAGTAAAAAGTAAAAAATCATTTAATCATGTAGATAACATAATGTACACTTATGACTCGTCAGTAAAGAAATACATATTAATGCTTCTAATTTTATATTTACTGCCAGTTCTCAAATCAAGAGAAGAACTGGCAATAAACTCTCAGCCACTCTATTTAATCGCCATTTTTTTTACACGACGTAAAGCTAGACCAAGCGTTGTAGTATCACTGAATTATAAGCTAAGGTTTTATTAAAATATCAATCAATTTAATATCATCTATATCGGCAACGTATATTCGTGATATAAAACTTAACATATATCTATATTTTTGAAATAATATTGCAACAAATCTATGTTATTGAAATTAATATTGCATCCTTTAAAAAATTGCATTTGCAATTGCTATCGTGAAAAATATGGAGAAACAAATACTGTATAAATCCGAATGAGATTCCATAATCTACTAATAATTTTTCATTACTAATACACTCGCAATAAATACTTGGCGCAGTGCCAGCGTTGCAACTTGCGAAAATTCCCAATAGCCCAATTCGCGTAAGAAAGCTTCGATACTATCGAAGATATTTTTCATAATTGCTTTATAAAATATTTTTTTATATTTATTGCTTGTTTCTTATAATAAATGAATATTATTGTTTGAAAAACAACCAAAAAAACTGATGTTAATAAAATTTGTATTAGAGTTTTTTGAGATTCACAAATTTTATATAGAGGAAAGATTAGTATTTTTGTATGGTGGTAAAGAATACACATACATATCTCGAACACATTTTGCGACATCGTCGATACTTAGCATCTTATAATGATGGGCAAAATTCACGGCAAGAGACAGGCTGGTAAAACGAAGAGGTAATGGTTGCGGACTGTATGGGAGTGGACCAGCATCACATGCGCCCAGGAACTTTATAGACTAGCCCCAGTTTCCCGGCAATTCAAGTTGTTAAAAGCCAATCTTTACCAATAAAATGGCACCAGAAGAAATAGGAATATACACAAAAATGTTTAGACTATATTTTATGCATAACTGTATCTATATTTATAACGAAAATCTTTTGAAATATATCCAGCCGTAAAGTTTTAAGTTTTAAACATGCTTTAAGACATTATATTTGTCAGTGAAGTATATTATACGTACTTCCATTATATAAAAAAGGTGCGTGCGTACAAAGTACACACGTCAGAAGTGAAACTTCTTTGGCAAATTAATTTTTAAGTCTTGTTTATATTTAAACAAATCTAAAACTTTAGATTTCCGAGACAGAGGAAGGGAAAAATCGGTCTCTATCGCTCTCTCCCTTTTTTCGACAAAAACGCTGCACATCTTCGTGACGTTCTGTAAAAATTTTACCCTCATGCGCCTAAAGAAGTTTCACTTCAAACTTTTTTTTTATTGGAATCTAAGGGAAAATAATTGATCTATATTAATTTGCGTATGCACTTTATGTACTAAATATAACGCGAATAACTCCACATTTCCAAGCGAGCGGGACCTCACTGCTTGTAAAACTTTTTCAGTTTCCTTTGAATTCACTGCGGACTGGTTTCTACGTCTAGATGTACGTAAATAATACATATTTGCTCTTACTTGCTGGAAATAGGTCAACGTGCCTTTTTAATATCATTCGAGGCATTAATTTGATAGAAATACGATCAAAAGAAATTCTTATTTAAATTTTATTGGAGTATAATTGCTAAATATTACAGAGTTGTGCCAGTCGTTTGAAATTATACACAATTTACGTAAAACAAAATCCCAAGACAGCGTCTTTGTCTGTATAAATGTGTGATTCTGAAAAAGGTACCATCATTGACTATGGTATGTAAATTGACTGAACTGAATTAGTTACACCTTACAATCACTCACTCACTAACATGCACACACACATTTACTCATTCTCTCACGCGTGTTATAAACAGTAAAAAAATTTAATTAAAAAAAAAATATTCTTATGGAATATACTATTTGTTATGGAATAGCTGGGAAAGCTGACACCGGTATTTTTTACTTAAAAGGGCTCCAAAATCTTACACACTATAATGAATAAACACATTTTTATTATTTTCATTTATTTGTATAATTTTTGTAGACGTGATGAATCTTGCCAAAGCAGAACGCGGGCTAGGCTGCGAGGGGAAACTAGTGTTTTCATACGTGATTCATACTCTCAGAATTCATATACTACCTTATCCAGAGTTATTAAAAGTAACGATCATTGAACGTTACTTTTAATTAAGTTTTTCATATATCGTATCGGAAACTAAGATCTATATATCACTATACTTTCTCCAATAACTTGCCTAATCCGGCATTAATTAATATCGTATCTGAGTTGCATCAATCTTTAAATATATCTTTAGTTAGTATATCTGACATTGACTGATTCATAATAACTGAAATAATGTTTATTGTTTATTTATTTGCAAAGTGTGAAAGTAAATAACTTTTAGGGATTTATATAATAAAAAATAATGTTTGTATCAAGTTTATGTGTTAAGGGATTTTATTTTATTTATTTATTTAATTATAAGTAATCTTACAGCTAACATACATAATATTACAAAACAAATACAGTACAAAAAGCCAAAACAGATTACATAGATAAACAATATTATATAAGAAAAATGAAACAAATAAGCGCATCAATAGACAAAAATATATACAGAAAACTGAAATTTAATATTTAAAACAATAAATAATACCAAATACAACCTAAACAAAATTCGAGTCTTCCCGCCCCTTCAAATATTTTCTCACATGTTCTTTGGTGAGGTGGAAAATATCAATATCCTCATAATTAGTGTCATAGTTAGATATTTTGATATATTTTAGTCAAATATTAACGTGAATATATAATGATAATAAACTTTATTCATAACAATATGGTGTCCTAAATACAAAAGACTAGATAAAGGTAAAATAAATTTGCGATTGTCTAGTTTCCGCATTCACTGCTTTCAGTGCATTACAAGCACTTAATGTTACTACAGTTTACATACTTTAGTAGTAAATAAAATAATTGCGATATTTCCTTCTTTTTTTACTAGTAAGTAGGTATGTTAGAAAAAAAGACAGGAAGGTAGAAAAGTTTACGCACTAAAATATGTATCAAATACTCACACACCCACACAGATATTATATTTAAGGTAGTTCATGATCATTTGTTTTATCGGATTTAACATTGACAGTTCTTTTTCTTAAAGATAATTTTTATTTACCACTTACATTCCTTTTCCTTTCCTCGGTATGGGCCGTGGTATGGAAGGGCTGTAACGTAGGTAACCACATTATTTTTAAGTTTAAAAAGTATATTATTATTATACATAACCTTGCTTTCTTAATAATGCCAGGCGCTATAAGAATTGGAGGAACAACTTCTTTTTCCTAATCGTTCTTGACAATGAACAAAAAAATGCGGAGATAGAATAGGTGCTGTATTTTCTATCCTTGTCTTTCAAATTTTGATTTTTTTTTTTTTTTTCATTTTGCTTCAGGCTTTTTAAATTTGTAATGTTATATTTTTGTAAGCATACATATTGTCGCAGGACATATGATAAAATAGGTCGTATAAATTTAATTTTAAACAAGTGTTTATAACAAATACGCAACACTCACTTAAAC
The DNA here is from genome assembly GCF_905475465.1 of Pieris napi. Taxonomy (NCBI): domain Eukaryota; kingdom Metazoa; phylum Arthropoda; class Insecta; order Lepidoptera; family Pieridae; genus Pieris; species Pieris napi. The sequence continues at coordinate 10,456,074 of NC_062254.1, forward strand.
ATAAATAAAATTTTGTCACATACACATATATATATGGCATATAAATATATATATATATATATACATGCCTTTTAGCATAGGAATCCTCCAACATGACATCCTCCTTCTATCGGCCGCGACTCTAACCCAATTCGACCTCGGTATGGTACGGTCTCTTCCGTTTTCCAAACATGCGTCATTAATGCAGATTAATATTACCACATTTTTTTAATAGAATATCGCTGTTGGCCTAAAGGATCTTAACAGCTCAGCTGGGGCTGTTTTGGCGGTTTGATCTTTTCCCGCGACTAGCGCAAAGGCGTCTCCTGCGAGACTAGGACCTCGGCTTGGGCCGCCTTGGGTGGTTAATCTAAGGGCAGGACGGAAGCTCACTGGAGTGAGAGAAGTGTCAAGTAAACGGTGAAGACGGTTTTTTAAAATTTCCCACTGTAATTTCTATGTACTATATAGCTAAGGTTTAGCGCTACCGTAACTGGCGCTTCGCCAAGCGTTTCAAGCTCAACCATTGTTCCACTTTAAGCGTCAAAATTTCGTGTTAGGTCATGGCTGGTAGCTTGATATCTATCCAAATTACATTATAATACTATGTACTAAGCTTAATTGCCTCCGTGGCTTAGTGGTGAACACTTCGATGTTGACGACTGATGAGCCATTTCTGTAAGGTACAGAATTTAGTTTCCGTCAGTATTTCCCTCGTTAGAAAGATAATAGAATTGTTTTTTTGCTTTTAGTACATTGTGTGGATTCGACCGAATGGTTCATCCTTGTTGGTCCGAGAGCTGGCGCCAATTTTTGGGCAGGTATTTGAGGCAAGCTGAAAACTTGTCACATACCTCTCCTATTATATTCCAACACGGAATTGCAGACCTGGCTGGTGAGTAGCGGGGCTAAATCAACCCCTACATTTTTAAAAATATTTTTTTTTTTTCCCCAAAAATATATTCGAGGCAATACGCAATTTATATTTGTTGCAGTGTAATACTTAATAAATACGAAAAAAAATAAGCCAGACAATTTAATCGGTGCTGTAACATTGCCAGACGCGTGCAAACATTTTTTGCAAAAAATTGTAAAAAATGTTTTTGAGGCAGCTTGAAATTTTAATGGAATGTTATTTATAACTATAAAATTAGATTCCCAAAAAGACAGATCATTTTGGTAGGGCTTTCTACCTGCCAGGTGATCAAACAAATAATGGATGAGTACGGGCCTGTACTACTATAGACAAGCTGTAGTATGAGAGAGAGCGCATTTCGACAGCTGTCTTCGTTCTTGATTGCCGCGTTACTATTGGCCACGTGACTTACAAAGCCGACACTGAAAATGAACCTTTCAGAAAAAAAATAAAAAATTGTGATCCCTCTACTTTACCTCCATGCAAATCTGAATTAAAACAATATCTGTTAAGAACGCAATATATAACAAGCATTTGGAGAAATGCATATTTACGATTCCCCAGTTCTTTGACACCTAATAGAAACGGATGGACACTTAATGAGGATACGCTAGATTTTCACTGGTTTGACGGAGAGGGTATGCCGCAATTAGTATTCGATGCTGTTGTTCACGAGGAAAATAAAAATAACGATGATGAAAATCATACTTCAGGTGAGAATAAATGGTTTATTTTTAATAACTGCTGCATTCAAATTTCTGTGATTACTTAAAAAAAAATATCTATTTCTTTTCGCAGATGATGAAGAGGTTGCCGAATCTGATACAGATGAATCCGAAGATTCAAGTAGTTCTGATGAAGAATCCACAGACGAAGAATGATAATTTATATCTGACGTGAAATGAATTTAATTTATTTCTAATTTTTTTATACTTAAATAATTGTAACACTGAAGAAATATTATATTTTTATAAATGTAGTTTTGCGATTTTATATTTTAATCATTGATTTTTTTTATACGTAACCCTTATTAATTTTAAGATGAAAAAGGTTTTACATTTCCGTATAAATTTTGACTTGGAATAATGTCAGAGAAACAATTTTTAGTTTTGAATGTAGGGGCAACAGTATGAATTCTGTGCAAAATTTTTTGGAACAAATATTGTTGAAAAATATTTTTTTACATTCTCTTCAAAAAATAAATATTTTTACGGAAATATCAAATATTTAAACAATTCATTACGTTTAAATTCGCATTAAAATTGGTAAAATAACTAATTTTTTAAGATAAAAAAGAAATCACAAAATTATGTCCCTTTAACGTCCATAAATCAATACAATCACTTTTATGCAAAATGTATTTAGTACAAATTCCGTTTTTTTTTATTTTTTACTCCGAAATTCTAACTAGAAACCTCATGGGTTATTGTAAGTCACGTGGCCTCGCTAGAGCCAATAGTAACGTGGCAAGCAAGAACGAAGACAGCTGTCGATATGCGCTCTCTCTCACACTACAGCTTGTCTATAGTAGTACAGGCCCGTACTCATCCATTATTTGTTTGATCACCTGGCAGGTAGTAAGCCATACCGAAATGATCTGTCTTTTTGGGAATCTAATTTTATAGTTATAAATAACATTCCATTAAAATTTCAAGCTGCCTCAAAAACATTTTTTATAATTTTTTGCAAAAAATTTTTGCACGCGTCTGGCAATGTTACAGCCCCGATTAAATTGTCTGGCTTATTTTTTTTCGTATTTATTAAGTATTACACTGCAACATATATAAATTGTGTATTGCCTCAAATATATTTTTGGGGGGAAAAAATTAATATTTAAAAAAATGTAGGGGTTGATTTAGCCCCGCTACTCACCAGCCAGGTCTGCAATTCCGTGTTGGAATATAATAGGAGAGGTATGTGACAAGTTTTCAGCTTGCCTCAAATACCTGCCCAAAAATTGGTGCCAGCTCTCCAACTATGTATGGCGTAGAATTTTTAAATAAGCAACTTAGAATTCCTAGAGCGACCACTTAGGGTACAGCTTAGCGCAGGCTAAAACATTTGTTTAACAAGAAAACAAGGTGTATTTTAAACATTTTTACACGCTTTATATTAGCTTCACCTGTATGTATGTATATATGTATGTATGTATGTATGTATGTATGTATGTATGTATGTAACCGACTCCTTCGGACTCGATTTTGACCCACTTTAAACGGACAGATTTTATTCAAATTCTGTGCCAATTTTTCTTCTATAGAGCAACCCACGCTTTTTCACAATAATACCAGTATTTTTTGTTCATTACCATTTTCAGCCTAAATTAGGAATTATTTTTCACTTTTTAGTTTGATGTGCTTTAAAAGCGTGTTTTTTTTAGTTTTTTTTAACTATTATTTATTTTTAAATAATATGAATTTAGAAATATTATACTGTCCTGACATTTCGTTATAACAGCAAATCATTACCACAGCAAAGTTTCTATAACGACTCGGCGAGAGACATGGAGTTGCTGAAAATGTCCACCGAGTAACTTCCATCACAGTTTTATTGCAAATCTCGTATGACGTCGTTGGTAAGCTAATTTTCAATTAAATAAAATCTCATTAATAAGGAAAATAGAATCATAAAGTACGGTCGGGCAAAAATTGAAAATGAAGTTACACTCATTTGCCCTGGCCCGACACTTGGTGCCAGATGTCGCGCATTTTAATGAAATAGGACACGTTTTATAATTTTTAGCCAAACCATAATACGAAGGGTTTCATACTTTACATATATAATAATTTACTCAAGTCAAAATTTTTATTTATGTAACTTTATATGTCTTTTTTTAATTAAATGACTAAATTTACATTTACTGCCAAATCACGGGAGTGGTACGCGAAATGGCAAATTCTCCGGCACTTCTTTAAACTATTTTAATTTCCCCGTTAAATTTTGTCGGTTTTTTGTGACGGTGTGCGCATACATCGTAAACATTTACTCTCATCATTTTTCCCCAACGCGCCAAAAGAAGTATAACTTCAAAAAACCCAAAAGGTTGAGAAACACTGCTCTAGAGCAATATTCATCATGTTAAGCGTGGAAAAATAAGAGAAAGTTTGTAATTACTCTTTTACAGTTTTTTCATAATCCAATAGATTATAATAATATTTTGTATTGAACTTATAACTACTTCATGAATTAAGGTAAACAATAGCTTGATATCGAAATTGGGTTTAAAATTTAGTTCCGCAATGCAACGTTGTATTTCTTCCCGAGTAAGCGATTGAAGTTTATTAGTTTTGTCCATAAAAGGGGCAGAGGCAGTAAACCTGCAACGGACTCTACCGGAACATACAATGTTTTTAATACTCAAACTGTGGTATACAGGGCAGAAACTGCGCGTTTATTTACATATTAATATGATAATGGGTCAAAACATTTAGGGACTAGAGTGACAAAGATATATATATATCGTCTGTTAGACGAACAGACGTTGTCCTGCAAAACATTTGAAGCGATAAGGATAGTAAACAAAGTATGAAAGTACCGACTGCAGCGTCATCTGCTGGGCTGATTTGTGAATCTAAACCATCTAGGGCGCCACCCAAACGCATAAAAAATCAATTCAAATCGGACCAGCCGTTTAATAGGAGTTCAGTGACATACACACGTACAGTAGAATTATATATATAAGGATACATATATTGCTGTTCGTTTGTCTCACTAATTATGATCTTGCAATATTTGTGGAAGTTCAGGGAAGGTTTATATGGTGGGAATTATCCAAAATAATAATTTAATGAAAATACTAGAAACGACAATTGACAACAGAAATCTGTGTTTCATAGCTGTAGGGTAAGGTCCGTACTCTTTGGTCTGTTTTAAAAATTTAGTATTGTTGACACAAATATATATGTAGGTGATACGATGTTCACAGGGTCATCAATTAACATATAGTATGAACCCTTGCTGCCAATTTGTATGACTTAAAAGTTTCTAGTGAAATAATTGGCATTGAAGGAACTTAATTCATATAAAAAGTTGCATCACTATTAATCATAACTTCCGTGCCTTGTACCACAATAAACCGAACATCCAGTTAAAACCAGTAATCACATCTAAACCTAGACTCTCACGCGTTGGAATAAAACTTAAATTAAATTGAAAATTTAAGAAGAACGTATTACTTCCGCTAGTTTGTTTTGTTAATAAATCATCAATTTTTCTTATCGTGACGCCACATCCGGTGAGAGGTGAATGACTTATTGGTAATGCTTAATGAACTAACACATATTAACCAGACACGCTATTGTTTTTTAATAAACACGAATTGTTCTAGAAGCTCAGGTATTCACTCGATTCTCTTCCAGCAGAATACGCCTAGTATTAAAAGGGAATTAAAAAGTACTTCATAAGTAGGGATTAGAATGAGTTATAATAATTATGTCAAAGTCAAATCATTTATTTCAATTAGACCACCTAAAATGGCACTTTTGAACGTCAAATAAAATATAAAGAAAATTCTAGTTGCCCCTTCCAAAAGGTAGTTGCGTGTGGAGAAGAATGGGCAAGAAACTCCACACTTACCCTTTTTATGGATCAGGTACTTTGAGATTTATATGTTATTTTGTATGTTGCTTCTGTCTTCTGTCATCCATTGACGTTACTGTAAATCTATACTGTGTTTAGATTATTTATTTAAAATTCGTTATATTAAAATAGAAACAACTTTATGTCATATTATTAGGAATGCAACGGGCGGCCTTATCGCAAACAAGCGATGTCTTCCAGGCAGCGCTAGTAAAGAAAAAAACTAAAAAATAGAAATACTAAGGGTGAAGTACAAGAAACAAAACTAAATCAACAAAAACAAAATTACAAATAAAACTGAAAAATTATACAATTACCAAACTTATCTAAAATAAATTAAAAACTAAAAGCCACCGTTACGATTAATGAATTACAGTGTAATACAAACTATTGCATGCACTTATTTAATATTTTAACAATTTTTTTTATTGTTAGCGCCAAAATATTCTTCTCGCCAAATCTCGTCTTGGCAAAATTTTACATGAAAATTATATAACATAATTGTATGCCTCGCAATCTCAAAAAGTTATGCCATTTCATTACTAGCCTTAACTTTAGTGACACTACATTATTAGTCAGAATATGTGCCCGCGGGAGTAGTATTATCTAACGCGTGTTAGGAAACGTTTCCTCTAATATATAAAATTATATATTATACTAGCAGACCCGGCAAACGTTTGTTTTGCCTTGTTTTCTAATAATTTCTAGGATTTTTTTTTAGTTCAGTAAAAATAACTCTACAATAATAAAAAATAGGGGTTGATCGTAGAGGAGTGAAAATTAGGGGTTGTATGTAGTTTTGTATATTGTATTATAAACAAGTAAAAAAAATTGTCTATAATGTTAAAAAAAATTGGGGTGGACACCCCTAGGTTTGAAAAATAGATAGTAGCTGATTCTCAGACACAATGATATTCATAAAAATTTTATAAGAATCGGTTGAGCCGTTTCGGAGGAGTATGGGAACGAACATTGTGACAGGAGAATTTTATATATAAACTAGCTGATCCGGCAAACGTCGTTTTGCCATGTATATTAAAAAAAAATAGGGGTTGATCGTAGAGGGGTGAAAAAAGTAGGGGTTGTATGTATTTTTTAATGCTGTATCATAAAAAAATAGAAATTAAAAATTTAGTTCACAAAATAAAAATAAAAATTTAGGGGTGGACTACACCTAACATTTAGGGGGATGAAAAATAGATGTTGGCCGATTCTCATAGATACCGGATAAGCACAAAAAATTTCATCAAAATCGGTCAAGCCGTTTCGGAGGCGTATGGCAACGAAAACTGTGACACGAGAATTTTATATATTAGATAATAAAATATAATAATAATTTTAGATATAAATTCTATATACGTAAGTATTTTCTTTCTTTTATCCGTCTCATTTCGTTACAATTCTCAATTTAACGATGGAATAAAAGTCATTCTAAATTCAAAATTGAACCTGCCTTGAAAATTCTCGTAAATATTCGAACCGGGCATTTGTCACGAACGAAGTAATCTCGGTAAAAGATTAGCGAGAGGCAACGCAACGGTTTAAAATCTTTAATAATTAAGTGACAAAATGTAAATCTTAATACTGTTGGAGCCTGTTTCGCAATCTCTTTGTACCAAATGGAAATACCGAAAAACCCCAACGTGATCCGATGTTTTCCGGATGAGGGGTTTTCACAAAAAATACTAAAACCACTTGGATATACAAATATATTCAAAGAAATCGGGCAACCGACGTTTTTAACTAACCGGATATTCTACGAACCCGAATTATATTTTTATGTAAAGAAACAATTATATTTCTTAGATTAGATAGTTATAATTATGTGTTGTGTTAAAAGTGACGTTTTATTTATTTTGTAACATTGAGAGTTTGTTAGTCTGTGGAAAAAGGCGCGAGTTTTGGCTTGTCATTTGAATTTATACAAGAAGAATTTTTGGGTTCCCCCTCCACTAACACTTGAACTTTATGATATGGTATTTAAGTCCAAATTGCTTTTAAATATTATTACGAATATTTTGTATGGGAATATAGAAAAGTGTCGTTTTTAGACTTTTTCACTAATTTTTTTTTAATTTTTCTCTCCGTAAGAACCATCCTCGTACTTCAAGGAATATTATAAAAAATGAATCAGACAAATCAGTCAAGCCGTTTTCATGTTATGTCGTGACAACATAAAACGGGTTTCATTTTTATATATATAGATTACTTAATTAAGCTTAAATAAATAAATCCAATCAAGAATTATTTTAAATATAATATGTCAACATAAAACAATGAACGCATTGGTGATTCATGGCACGGAATAGGCTAATTAGCACGAGAATACTCCGGGATACAAATAACATCCGACTGAGTATAGTAATATGTTTTGAGCGCTATACAAAAGCATTGCCCTGTCTCTTTTCTTCACTACTAAATCATAATTAGACAGAAAGAGACGAAGTGCTTCAGTTCACGCCACCACAACAATCTGTTGTTAATATATATATGCGATGCCAATAGGCTTTACAGTAAATAAAATTAAAATTATATCCGATATTTCATTCAATTATAAATCTGTTTTTATTCTACTTACTGGCACTTTTCTTTGGAAGATTTGCTTTTACAATAGAGAAACAATTAAACCTCTCTAACAAATACATAATCAGTTAATGACTTCTTTGTGGAGGAGTTTCATCATGAGACATCGAGGCAGAATACGAATTTCCACCCGTATCACCTCGACGTCCGTCGTTCCACAACTGAGCGTTTTTTAATCCAGTTTTTACACTATGTCCACGTATGTGTTTCTGAACCAATTCAACTTCGGGTCCTTCAAGAAAAGAGCGTACCAATTCTTAAAAGGCCGGCAACGCACTTGCGAGCCCTCACTTGAGTGCCTATGGGCAGCGGTATCACATCAGATGAGCCTCCTGCCCGTTTGTTACATAAAAAAAGGTTATTCTATCATTCCTAAAAGAAGATCTATGTACTCACCGCTTGTATGAAGAAGTCCTTGTGTAGCATGCTGACGATGCCGAAGTTGGTGAATTTGAAGACGCGGTCCATGATCCACATGAGATTTGAGAGAACTCCAGGTCGAGGGTTCCATGTAGACATTAGCATTGGTACATCGGCTGTACTCTGATGGTTGGCTAGAACCAGTGTTCGACGATTCGTGCATACTGTTGGTTCGTCCCCACTCTCAACAACTGTAGACAAAGAATAAGAATAATTAGTCAAACGGTAATATACATACTAGCTGCGAACTTCGTTTCTCCTTAATGTGATTTTACTTAGCCGACCTTTTTAGTACATACCAACATGGAACATTTTGCTATACTACCCGAGAGACCGTTCGGTTTTCCGGAATGAAAACTTTTTAGGATTTTTCTAGTAGGTATAAAAATTAAAAAAAATTAAATTACAACCACTTTGACAAAAAAATGCAACTAACGCTACCTTAGATTTTCTTATATGATTGCAATGTTCGTCTTGGTTTTATCATAAAGATCAAGAAGCAAAATTAAAAAAAAAGGAGGCGTGTACTTATGTACGCGCGTAAGAAGTTATACTTCTTTGGCATTATTAAAAAACGTTTTGATTGCATGCAAATAATTAATTACAATTAAATAATCAAAGACTGGAAAAGGAGTCATTATAGTCAATAAAGTTCAGTTTACATTTGAAAAATTAAATATTTATTAATATTATATTGATATTTATTATTATTTTCTAATATTAATTAGTATTGGTTTAAATATTCAATTTAAATCACTTCTGATTATAATTCAGAAGCACATATATAATTCGCACTTGTATAATGAAAACACGTGTTTTAAATGTAGAAACTCAAAGCATGTGGATAAATATTATAAATATAAATACACAGTGAACAGAGGCGGCGTGCGTGCCAACATGCGCCACTAACTTCATTCTGTTAATTTTGTGTCCGTGCGCACCGTGCGCGCGCATCGTAAAATTTCACTCTCATCAATTTTTCATAACGCGCCTAAAGAAGTATAACTTCAAAAATAGCGTCCATCTTGGTGACCTTCGCGGGTAATCCGTACAAATTTCTTGGTCTCATTCGAAGTTCTTAAACGAGTGGAGTGTTGCCACTAAAACGATTAGACTGCCACACTCTAGGGAGTTAGCTGTACTAATGTTATTAATACTGGAGCGAATTAGTTTTACACCCTTGGGTTATAAATTTAATTATTAAACTTTTTCAGACTCTTGATAAATTTCTTTGACTTTCTTTCCTTTTCTAAACGTACATTATTTAGATTTTTTTCCAAAAACAGCTTACTTTTTTTATCTTTTGAAAAAGCAAAAACTATAAAGCAAAATTTAACATTTCATGAACAGAGCCTTTATCATTGGTTGATTTTTTTAATACTTAAAATTTTTCTGTATTGTTCGCGTTATATTTATGGTGTAATGTTCTATGTACGGACAATTTAAACAAACATTAAATTACATCAGACCTTATACGAAATCAAAATTGTTTTACGTGTAGATCAATCTTTATAGATATAACTAGCAGACTCGGCCAAGCGTTGCTGTGGCTAAGGTTTTTGTTATACTACATAGTAGTAATCTATTCAAGGGAAGCGGTAGGAGAACACCAGTCATGGGGACCACCATGCTTTATTGGTGGTTATGCCATTAAATTGTAGCTTATGTGAAACGTTGGTACTTTCAACACAGCGCCATCTGTTAGATTTGTGACTATCAAATAATAAACAAATATTTTACAAATACAATAATATTGCGGGTATAAATTTAGATGTAAGCTATCCTATATTTAAAGTTAGATCAAACTACACACGGTGTGCAAATTTGATTGATATCGGTTCGGTAGTTTAGGAGTCCTTAGCGGACAAACAACGTGACACGTAATTTTTATATATATTAGATATAATATATAGATAGATAAAATATCCAAACAACCGAAGTAAGATATTGAAAATACAACAAAAGGTCCGGAGTTTCTTCCAAGTATGAAATATTTATTTGCCAAGACCGCTTATACAGGGTGTTTGGCGAACGTGACGCGTTACATCCAGATGGATTTTGATAAGGGTTCCTTAGTCACAGAGATATATTGGAAACGTTGGTTAATATTTACCCAAACGTAAGGGAATAAAACATGTCTGTACGATGTAAGTGATAAATGAATGCTTCCCTTCCTTCGCCTTTGTTTTGTTTTTGTATAAAATATAAAAACAGAGAGAGATGGAGTCAGATGCAGTCAATTGGAGAAGGCCTATACTCAATAAGAGGTCCTTGGAAAAACAAAGAATATATGTATATGTGGTGAAACATATATATATATATGTATGTATGTATTTTGTGTGTGTGTGTATATTTTGTAACTTTTTCAAGGAATAAATGAGGCATAATTATTAAATTATTATTATTATAAAATATAAACGCATATTCAATTTATCAACACACTAGGTATTTTGTTCTTGTCTATACTAATATAATAAAGAGGAAAGATTTGTATGTAAGTATGTTTGTTGGCCTAGTGGCTTCAGCGTGCGACTCTCATACCAGAGGTCGTAGGTTCGAGCCCCGGCTGTGCACCAATGGACTTTCTTTCTATGTGCGCATTTAACATTCAACCGGCTTGCCTTAGACCCAAAAAGTCGAGGGCGTGCGTCAGGCACAGAAAGCTGATTACCAACTTGCCTATTAGATTTAAAAATGATCATGAAACAGATACAGAAATGAAAAGGTCCATAATGTACTATTGTAGATTAAAAAAGCGAAAGCGCGTGTGAAAAAGTTATATATCACCCTCAAAAATTTATAAAATATAAATATTTTGTTTATAGCAAAATTTGAAAATATTTATATACCAAAACTTTATATTATAACTATTATATATAATAAGAGTCATCATTAGTAAACAATGCCTTCATATGAAATTAATATAACTAAGATTGAAATATTTAAAATCAATGACCAAACGTCTGTAACCGCCTCCGAGATTTCTAAATTAAATTCTACTCTCATAAAACTTCAAACCAGATGGCTTATAAATCTTGAGAATTTCATATAAAACCTTAAGAATATTTTATGAAAAATTCAATTTAATCAAGTTCATTCATGCAAATATTTTTAATACTCAACATGCAAGTCTGTCAAAACGACTTTTAACTTTTCATTCTTGATTTTTTTGTCAACCTGATATTAAATTACACCACCGCACATAAACACTCAAACTGTCAGAAAGGTTACGAGTATATTTCCGATCTTTTAAAAATTGGTAAGTTTGGTGCGCAAGGACTACTTCAAATGATATAGGCGGCAGAACGTGCACGATGTTTATAGAACAGGCGGCAATCGAGCAGGAGGCTCACCTGATGTTAAGTGATACCGCCATCCATGGACACTCTCAATGGCAGAGTGCTCGCGAGACCGTTGCCGGCCTTTGCAATTTTTGCAATTGAAACGCTCATTTCTTACCCTAAGCGTCTACCCCAAACAATATCAGACATTACCAATAAAAGTAATGGTTCATTAAAATTCAAAAAGCTAAGCGGATTTGAACCCCATTCCTACGTCACAATCTAAAATTCAATTGAAGTGAAAAAAAATCACATCATTAGCATAACAAAAAATCTCATGCATTTTTCTCTACTTAAAATAAATAATGGCAATTTAAGATTCAAATTACAAATGCCTGAAGCGGCGGTCCCGAATTTCCTAAATAAATAATCTCGCTATCTGAATCGCTATAAAAATTATTAACATTTTCATAGTCGTTTATTCGAAGCGCGATTTTATTTCAAATAATTTTTCTCTAGTAAAAGAAATGGAGCGATTCATTTTCGCTTCGTTACAGTTTTATACAAATCGACGAACTCCGTGGTTGGTCGTTATAGAAAATTCTTTTGGGATTTTTTAATAACAACGAAGAGTACATACTTTTCACAACAAAACCAATTCATGTCGCACAAAAATCATCTTTAAATTACTATATAAACCTCGAAGTTTTATTCCTAGTGTAGGTAAGTTTCTTTATATTTATACTAATATATCTATACTAATATTCTAAATAATAAAGAGGAAAAAAATACAATTATAAAGAGAAATTTTTTGTAATGTTTTCACACTACAACTAGTGGGCTGATTTAAAAAATTATTTCACCTTTAGAAAGGTGCATCTTCACTGACTGACATACATAACATTTTCAAAATTAGGAATCCTTAGTAAAAATACAATAATATAACCCAAGATTTAAAAAAAATATCTTTATATATATAATTCTTCTGTGAGTGTGTATGTGTCACTGAACTTCTCTCAAACGACTGGACCGATTTTGATGAAATTTTTTGTGTGTGTTCAAGGGGATCTGGGAACGGTTTAGATTCACAAATCAGCCCGCCAGTCGGTACTTTCATACTTTGCTTTACTAATCGCTTGAAATATCATGCAGGACAACGTCTGTCGGGTCCACTAGTATCCATATAAAACTGTCAACGCGTGCACTGTGGAATCTGTACCACAAAGAACGGTTCGGTAGCCGTCGATACACAATTTATACTAAAATAATAAGTCCTGAGTTACGATGTATCCTAACCAAGAAGAAAGGCACACAATTGTTGGGAACAAAGGTTAGACTGATGCTGATACCTTGCCTCACTATAGTTCACAAAAACGCACAATATACTCACTATAACGTTATAAATTGAGGACGTAACTATTAACAAAAAAGTATAAATTAAAATAATAATGGGTCTAACATAACCCGAGGAAAACCATGTGACTAACCAAAAAAATGTGACGATCGGCCGAGTAAAAATATTTCAGTTCACCCTCATCAAATTTTATTACACCAAAATTATATATTTTGATCAATATCGATTCTTAATATTGTTTTGCCTTATTACGAAGAGTACTTCCAAATTTCGCTTGACAGATACCGGTGGAATCAGATAACATATACCGACAGACAGACATACCTAAGAGATATAAATCTGCGATCGTAGTATTTATTGTCAGTATTTTTGATATAGAAACAGGATATTATGCTAAGTAGAAAATCAACGCATTCTCAGAAACTGAATGGCACACGAAACTATCAAAAATGTATAAATTCACGCTGCGGTCGCCGACCTGAAACCCGCCGAGAAAGGGTTTAAAATTAAAAACTCTTATCAATAGCTGAAACCTCTTTAAAACAAAGCACGCAATCCGAGACATCTCAAAAGACGTCGTCGCTTTAATAAAAACAAAATGAGCGAAGAAAATCCAAGACTAAATGCAACGTTTAATTAATAAAGCAATCTCTTTGAAACATTTAATTACAGGTATCGTATCTCATTCAAATTTTACTTAGGAGATATTGTATTAACGAAACTGATACCTTTGCCAATTATTTTGAAGGCTTTGTTTTACGAGTATTGTCAATGGGCGGTTTTTAGTTACGTTTTATAAACATGTATTTGATTACGCGCTTCAGTAGCTGTTTAAAATAAACTAGATGGCAACGTGATTAGAGACTGTACTTACGACGATTAATTTGTCTTTACCACTTAATCTTAAAGATAAGCCCCGACTCTTACCAATTTATATAAGAAATAAATGGTTTACCATAGTTATTAGATAGCCTCACGTAAACCAACATATATTTTTTTTAAACTACTTTTATATGCATTTGTATCGATCCTAAACAAAACTCCTATGGTTACATTAAAACAAACCACAGTGGTTTTCTAATATATGTAACGTATGTATTATAATGATTATATTATATTATTATGTAAAAAAATATAGTTGCGTACGGAAGGAATTTTTCTATGCCATTCATTGTAGGATGTTAATATAGCCTATAGTTTTCCTTGATAAATGGACAATCAGAATTTTACGATTAGTAGGTACGTGAAAAGAACTAAACTCTTCAGCTTTATATTATGCTTTCTGAAGACGATATCTAACCCATATAGGCAAATAGATTATACAATTTATTCCTTTTCAGTGGACATACATATTTATATTTTTTATTTCTCGGACTCTAGGTTTTGATACCATTGATACTTATAAACAGAAGTGTGATTTTTGCGCGTCATCAAAATAAAAATGTGTTCCTTAAACACTTTCAACTAAAAGTTATGTCTTTTGAGTGAAAGCTTGAATGCTTTAAAACTCAGTTGACCTAAAAATGGTCATAGTACTTTATTAACCCTAAATCCTGGTAACACAATGTAAGGTTATGAACACGCTGAGCTCAGTGGGATGCCAATCGCAACATTCACTTAACAAGAAAGTCTTATTACTTTATCTAGAAGATTTTAAGATTTCAGCACATTACTTTTTAAGTTGTGTACTGAAGCATTAGAATGCTTTGAACGAGACTCTGAACGGTGCGTTCAAATCCCGATGCAAATGTATTCCTATATCTGTGCTTTAAATAACATGCGCCTATTTTATTATAGTACAGTAGTTTTTTTGTTCTATACGGTCTTCACATATTAATTACCAGTTCAATATATACAAAATATTGTAAAAACTATTTTAAAAGAGTAAGTATGGAGTTTCTTGCCCATTGTCCTCCATATGAAACCACATTTTGGAATAGGCCACCAATATTTTTTTAAATATTTTAACTTGTAAATTTGACTTACAGACGTGCCTTTTTAATAGGCCTAATTGAAATGAATGATTTGAATTTTGCATAAACATATTTGTTTGATTAATGCTTAGATATAATTCACATTTACATTGAAATAATTAACTAACCTTAACATATATTAACTAGAATATATTATTAAAGGAGTCCCTTTAGGCAAGGTTCCGAAGATACTGGCAGCGTTCCCCCTTTGAATAGCTAGACTAATTCTTTGTTTGGTTAAAGATAAATTTAAACAAACCATTTTATTCATACTGAACAATGATATTATCATTTATTTCCAACTTTAATAATATTAATTAGTTTATTTCACTCGTACGGTGAAGCAAAATATTTTGAGAAAATAGCAGGCAAAACGCTGATCACATACTTGTCTATAAAATGAAAGAACGCTCGAACTTAAATTAAGTTATAATAACACCTATATTAGTTATAGCGTTAGTGAATAAATATAGTTAGGTATTACACATGAAAATTAAACTATTTGTTTTATTAAATTATTTAAACATCCTAAAAGCACATTTGAAGCGTTCAAATTCTTAATAGATTATATACATATTTATTTTTAAGTTTGTTTTAATTTCCCATCCCTTCTAAACAAGTTTTAAATTGCATTCAATTTTGATGGGAAAGGAAGCAAAAGAGCACAATCACTTAATTACTTAAACACCAGCACTTAAGTGTGTTGCCGGCCTTTATTTATTCGATTAAAGCGAATTAATAAAATAAACACGTATTGTATCTTCTACTTAAATGTAAACCAATAACGAGATTATGCACTAGGGAAAATCGTTTGGAAAACTATAAAGCTCGCAGCAGCGCAAGGTTATGGCTTACAGTTACCGTGTTTGAAGGTACGGTGGCACTTAGGGTGACCATTATGCCAGGCTGTATTCATTTCCTCGTCATTTTAATAATGAAATTTAATTAAAGAATGCAAATAAGGAAATTAAACGGAAGAATAAATTGTAGCCATGAGAAAAGAGTTGTGGCATTTTTATCTGTCACCAAAATCAATGTGTGAGATTAGCTTTTAGTTTTTTTTTATTGTAGATTATGTTTGGTAATTGTATAATTTTTCTTTGTTTATTATATTTTTGTTGAATTAGTTATGTACTTCTTGCACTTTACCTGTAATATTTTTTTTTTTTTTCGTTTTTCCTTACAAGGGTTGCCTGGAAGAGATGGCTTGTTAGCGATAATGCATCACTAATAATTTATGTTATTTATTATTTATTGAGACCTAGTATTAAGGTACACACTTTCTTCATTCACTTACTGGCTCGCTCACTCACTCACACATTTGCACCCACACACTCACTCATGCACTCAGGCGTCTTTATAACAGTCGAAAAATCAAAAACAAAAATAAACAAAAGATGTTATTAAATTATACATAAATACATTTTTTTATTTTTATATAATAGGGGGGCAAACGAGCTTGCGGGACGACCAAAAAGGGGAGTCTACGCAGCCCATGGACACCCATTTTTAGTTTTTTTTTTTCATAATTAAGTTTGTCATGGAAGATCTGGGAACCCTGACACAGGTATTTTTTTCTTAAAAGGGTTCCCAAATCTTACACATAATGCATATGTACTAAAAATTAATAAACACATTTTTTATAAAGACGGTGATCGGGTAGATATTAAGAAGCCTATTTAATTTATTATGAGTGTTGGAAATAAAGAATAATATCAATGTTCAGTATGAATTAAAATGGGTTTATTTAAAAGTAACTTAATTAAATATTACTTCGCTTATGACAAGTTACGCGTGTATATTCGATTTTATCAATTTTAAAAAGTTCCGTAGTTTATAAAACCATGGAGTCAATAGTGATGCATGTCACGTCTTCGTATTGTAACAAAAGCCAACCTTGTATGAAACTAGCGTTCTAGACTACATGTACTGAATATTATTTATTCCTATCATAATTGCTTCTTATTTATATTACCTCATTGTCCGTCGTTCCACAACTAAGCGTTTCTTGAAGCAGTTTTTGCTGCGCACCATCTCTGTGGAACCAGCTTCCTACTAAAGTATTTCCAAACCAATTCGAATTAGGGTCCTTCAAGAAAAGAGCGTACCAATTCTTAAAAGGCCTGCTATGCACTTGCGAGCATGATGTGAGCCTCGTGACCGCTTACTAGCTGTCCCGCGAACATCGTTTTGCCATAATATAATTTTTATCCTACCTTTTTAGGAGCTTTAAAACATATGGAACATTTAATTATATGCTCACAGCTGTCTCGTCTTTTTTTCCCTCCATAAAAGTCCTTAGAGTTCAAGGAATAAATTTAAAAAAAAACTCGATAAAGTCCAGCCGTCTTCGAGTTTCGGTTTTTTTTTATAAACTTCACAAATAGAGTGCGACTTTACATGAATTACAATCTAGCCTATACAATTATTATCGCTAATAAGTAATATTATGTTGACTTAATTTTCTACAATACTGTGTATAGCTTAAACTAAGGTAATGTTCATTAACAGTCTTAGTGTTCTATAATGATTAGACACTATCTTCGTGTATCCTAGATACCGCACTTGCACTTATAATCTCTACACTAGGTTTTTTAACACAAAAGGTTCAGTTCTCATTAGGTGTTTTTCCTGTAAAACGGTTTTAGTAACAACATGAATCATTGTTCTACAATCTATGATTGCATAATACTTGTCGAATTAATTACCCCTCCCTACGTATTTTTCCCTAACCTATTTTTTCTTGAAAACAATGATAACGCCAAGAATTGAAACCAATACAACCTTAACGCTTCAACGTTATAATTACTCCTAAAGTCACTTTACTGTATACAAGATAATTAGCTGAGTTTTTCCTCCAAAGGGTGGGAGGGACCGGAAGCGCCCCCAGGCGATGTGCACCGCTCCAAACATTTACTAAAAGAAAATACACTCAAAGAGTTTTCCGTACGCTGTCGAGACGTTCTTTTAGAATATTAGAAATGAGTTAAAAATATATTTTATCAGGAAATATTTCAATTTAATTAAGAGATATCAAAAGAAACATTTAATTTTACACAGCTACGTTTGTAAAAATAAAACGTATTTTTTAAAGGTTTATGCATATTCAGTATATCTGAGAATCGGCTACTATCTTTCAAACCCCTAAATGTTA